>NW_020955214.1:2298682-2309087 GCF_003031625.1 Empidonax traillii
CTTATGGCTTTTCTGCACATTTAATCAAGACCCGGTGTCTTGTCCCACACAAATCTGATACTCTTGTATTGTACTACGGTGAATTTTGCCATAACTGTGATGCATGGCTCACATAGGGCTGAAGGTCAGAGAGAAACTTCTGCTCACAGCCACCTGTGTATTTTATCCTGCTTCTTTACCCACGAGCTGCTCACAGACTTTGGAGACTGTTAAGGTCAGATGGAGCCATTATGGCTATCTAGTCTGAGCTCCTGCATGACACATTGAAACAACAGTGGGTCTCTGCATCTCTTAGAAAGCTGTTCAAATGTTTAGTGACATCTCTGCTGAACACAGGCATGAGTCCTAACTCAAGGGCAGCAGCTTCTTACTGTGCTTGCTCAGAAGTGGTCAGCTAATTACTAATGATTTGGTCCATACTTATTGAACCTATTGAATGTTGTTCCTAGTTTACTCCAGCCTGGGAAGACTCAGATATGCACAAAGGTAGCATGAAGCCAGAGGAGTGAATGAAGCCCACACAGTGGATGATGCTCCACTTTTGTGACAACATTTAAACTTAAGAACGTAAAAGAGCAAGAGAAAGTTAAATGGCTGAGATTATTCTCACAGATTACTTATCATCCTGTACACCATATAGTTCAGTTCACCCCAGACATCTGAGTGTGGGATTTATTTACTTAAACCATAGTTGTTAATGCCACCACTGATGCCCCAGGGATCCAAGACGTCAGCATGGGACTGGCAGGTAAGATAGAGGACATCAGGGAGGCCTTACCTTTCATGAGTAGCAGCTGGATATCAGATGGGTACTCCCCAGTACTTAAGAAAATGCTCAATACCTATGTGAGGAAAACCTTTATGCCTCTTCTTTCTGAATCCTTTTCTGGGCTCTTCTATTGTCTAAGACATTTGCTGTCTGTTAGGGCGCACATGCAGTTTTCTAAATTTTACTGTTTCTCTATTGAACTGCATCATTGCATTAATTCAGTTCAGGATTAGTAGTACTCAGTGTCCAACACTAACAGAACTGAGGAATTCCTGGGTATGGCAGACTTTCAGGGGGTTAGAGAAATTCAGTGAAACTAAATAATGCACTTCCAGATCTAACAGGAATGATCTATCTCACCGGATTTCAGGTATCTCCATCTGAACTAGCTACCTGATGTCCATTTTATAGTCATTGGAGGACTATCAAATAGGACTGTCTGGAGCAACTCATGCTTACCTTTCTCCATGAAGAATTGCTTATTCCGAGACTACAGAAAGAGTTCTGTGTGACTATCTGAAGTGGAGATTTCTACACTATTCTACAGCTACCAGATTAATCTCATCCTTTTTGCTTCCAGAATGAAACACTAACTAAGTGGGTTTTAATATTTTTTAAATTTATTTTACATACAGAAATGCAGTTAGACTACCCCTAGATGTTCATATATTCCTACAGACTTAAACCAACTTTGCTTACTTATGGTTAATGTATCTTGAAACACCTTAAAATCACCTCGTTTTAAGAAATTCACAAGCATCCCCTAGCAGGTCTCCTTTGGTCTCCTCAGAGACATTAAAAACAAAAACAAAAACAAAAAACTCAGTTTTGGTTTCAGAACAGAACTTCAGTCATTAGGCTTCAGATTCTAACACCGAATTCTAAATCTCTTCAGAAATTCAGAGAGATCACCTTGATGAACTAGGGTAAATACTGCCACTGGGTTGCAGTACTCTTTATCAGAAAGCATGTTGTTCACATTTCCTTAAGTTCCTCTTCTTATTCATTCAGAATACCTGTCATTTCTTCAGTTTTAGTGTCCTATGTGAGTTCCTGCAGTTTAGGAGTAAAATTTCAGGAGATGTACTTGATACAGGGCAGACAATGTTCATTGCTGACCATTGTGCTCCACATAGGTGCTGCAGCATAACACAGCATGTTGCAGTGTGCATTTTTCAACAATAACATCATGACCGAAGTTGTATAAAATGCAAGTTTTCATAATTTCATTTGATTCTGTGCAACCTTAATGTATTAATCACAGAGGAGTCCAAGAGTTTATGGCACTTTCTCATTTCTTGTAATTCATAAAAGCCCTAATACATTTCTCCCTGGCATGGTGGCAAACAGTAAAACTGCAAATCTGTCATACTTAATCAGTGAGAAATATTAGGACTAATTTGTGTTAAAGAAGAGCTGCTTGGGTAGATTTTGCTCAATTTTATGATATATAGTACTAAATGACTGCTGAAATCAATTCCTAGGAATAAAACCTAAAATAGTATAAAGAAATCAATATGAATCCTCAGTCCCAGACCTTTCACGGAATTAGGAGATGTAAGGTGATCATTGCATACAAATTCATTTTTCTGACTGCCAGGCTACTAAATATAAGTATCTAGCTGCTTATACATTCTCTCACATACACACACTTGCATATGGTGCTTTACATAAGCAAAGGTATAGTTTTTTAATGGATTAATTCATGCTGCATTCTGCATCACAGAAGCATATAGTGTTTGCCTTGTGGAAGTTAAAATGCACAAACTCTCTAGTTATTACGTTTTCGGAACTAGGAAAATAGAAAAGCAAAATTCAGAACTGGTGCAGATGAGCACAACTTCTCTGATTTCTATTTCTCCTGTGTCTCTTGTTTCTCTATATAGCAGGGCTGAGTTCTACCTTTATAAAAAGCAAGTGTTTGAAAATTAGACGGTGTGAAATTCCGGAAAAATCCGTGTCAACTATAAATCACCCCCTTCAACCTGCCAGTGATTTCAGTGGAGCCAGGATTTATGCCTGCATTGCTCCCCAGCTGCATGGTGAGAGTGAGTCATTCACACTGGCTCTGCAGGACCATACTGGGGTTGGGAAGCAGCATGGCTGGGGACTGTATCCTTTCTCTCCAGAGAACAGACCCATGATCCCATCAGGGCCAGTTTGCTCCAACAGCAGAGAAGCAAGGCTTCTGTTGCTGCCACAGCTAAAACCTGCACCCAGTATTTTCTCAAGCCACACGTACCTGGATATTTATGCAAATACCAGGTGGGAGACCTGACTCTTAGAACGTGTTCTCCCAGCCATACTGGAATCTCATTCATGATACCTGTGCTGGAACACAGCAACAAAACAAACGCAAAGAATATTTCCATCCATAATGTTATGTGACTCTGGTTTTCTACATAAACTGGCATTGCAATCTTGAGCATGGAAAACAGCACTTTTCCTTGGGTGTATGATGCTTCAAAACTGTGGCTCTGCTGGTCACAGTTTAGCCCATAAAAAATTAAAGTAGATAGGGATGTTGGATGATAAATTAACTGCACTGAGACTCAGTACATCTTTTCACCAGAGGAACAGAATGGCAGCATTAGAAAGATTTACTCCACTCTCTGTATTTTAGTTGAAACAAGCTGCAAATGGCCTTTTGGAAACCTGTTTCTCTTTCCACTTGTGTTTGCAGTCTCAAGATATTTGGGTCATGAATTCATCCCTCAAGCTATATTATTCTGCTGTGGTTTGTTCACCATATTCAAAGGTCCTTATTTTTTACCACTCTATGGGACATTGTAGCCTTTTGTACATACACAAAGTAACAAACTAGTAAGTGTTTACTCGTATTTCATGGCTCAAGTAAGGTAATGGAGAAGGATGAGAGTTGTGGAAGGGAAGGCTGCACGCCTTCTGCTGCAGCATGTGACTATTGCACAAAGCAGCATTCACTGGAATGGGGCTATAAACCCTAGAGATTCCCAATGAATAAATTTCTAAGCATCTTATTTCTTTTTTTTTTAGCTCAAGAGAATTAGTAAATTTGTGAATCAGAGAGAGTAAAAACCATAAAACAGTCGTATAACCTTGTGTGCTTAGTCTTTCCCCTCTAGTGTGATTTCACCCCACCCTCTATTCTCTACCCTACCTTTACTGTAGGGCTTGTTCTGGCTTAATCCTTCTCTTTCATAAATACATTTTATTTCAAAACAGGAGCAGAAAGCTCCTAAGCTCTTGCACTTCCAAAATTACCATGACCTCAGAGATGGAATAACTTTAAATGATGCACACTAAAGCTAGCCTCATGAGTAGAAATGAAATATTTAGCGTCTGAGGAAGCTTCCATTTTAGCTGTTCCTCTTCTTTTCAGTGTGACATTTCTACCCAGCTTCCACACACATACCTCATTTCAATTACAGACTTAAAAGAAGTCAGACCTAGTGTAACTCTTCATAGTAGTAAGGTGAAAGGTTTCAGAGTTTTATATTTATCTAAGCATATGTAACAAAGCTTACAAGCTCAGTCTTTGCAAATATATCCCCATTGTTTGAAGATATTTTATTTCTGGATCTGAGTCAGTTGAAAAAGGAATCTGTTTTTCACGATTTTCTGTTGGTATCTGTAATACTTTTTGACTAGTGGGAATCTCAACATAAAATTTCATAGTAGGCTTTTATGAGTGCATGCATGGGTATAACACAAAGGAGTTTTAAGAAAACACTGTAGTACATAAAAAGAATAGATTCATTGCCAAGTCAATATTAACATGACTAAAATATTTAGTTATTATATTTCAGAAAGTGGAGAAATTTCCATTACCTTGTAAATGAGCTTTTGAGATTTTTCCTACGCATTACTTACCACTCTCAGTGTAAGCTGACACGTGACCGTCTCTGCAAGCTTGGGGACAGACGGTAAAATCTCTAGACATCTACAATAAAAGTGAGTGAATAGAAAAAAATTACTTTCTCACCTCTCAGTGTTAGTTTTAAAAAACCCTGAATAAACAACAAAACCAAAAACGCTGTGGAAAGTTGTTAGATGTTTTCACAAGTTTCCATATGGCAGCTCCAATAACTTCATAAATTACTTGGACGCAGGAATGGGAGGGATATGAAGCAACTTTGCAGATGACACAAAACTTGGAAGAGCTGGGAACTCCCTTGAAGGCAGGGAGGCCCTGCAAGGGACTTGGCAATCACCAACCATATGAAGTTCAAAACGGGAAAGTGCTGGATTCTGCAGCCTATGATGTATGCACAGACTGGGAAGTGAGATGCTGGAAAACAGTGCTGTGGAAAGGGACCTGGGGGTCCCGGTCAACAGCATGTTGAATATGAGTCAGCAGTGCCCTGGCAGCCAGGAGGGCCAACTGTGTCCTTGGGGGCATCAGGCAAAGCATTGCCAGACGGTCGAGGGAAGGAATTGTCCTGCTCTGAAACCAAGGGCAACCAAGATGGTGAAAGGCCTTAAGGGGAAGCCGTATGAGGAGCTACTGAGGTCACTTGATCTGTTTAGCCTGGTGAAGACTGAGGGGAGACCTCATCACAGTCTGCGACTTCCTCATTTGGGGAAGAGATGGGGCAGGCACTGATTTCTTTTCTGTGGTGATCAGAGACAAGACCACAGGGAATGGCCTAAAGCTGTGTCAGGGGAGGAATAGGTTGGATATCAGAAAAAAGGTTCTTCACCCAGAGGGTGATTGGGCACTGGAACAGGCTCCCCAGGGAAGTGGTCACAACACCTGTGAACCTGACAGAGTTCAAGAGGTGTTTGGACAATATGCTCAGCACATGATGTGACTCCTGGGGATGGCCCTGTGCAGGGCCAGGAGTTGGACTTGATGATCCTTGTTGGTCCCTTCCAACTCCCCATATTTTGTGATTCTGTAAGTCCAGCTAGCACAAAAAGGGTCCCATTGCATTATGCTGCCCCTGCATACCATGGCTAGAATAGAGGAATAAAGAAAAATGACAGTGAGGATTATAAAGTCTGAGGGGGGAAGGGGGAAGGGAGGGATGGGTCAAACTGTTCTTAAGATAAGAATCGCCCCTGCATTTTTGGTCATTGCAAGAGGCAAAACTGAATATCAATTTCTTGTTGGAATATTGACCTAGTTTCTTCACATCATTCTCAAATTGTCAGTGGGTTGAAAGAAGAATATTCCTCTGGGTGCAAGGGGATTTGAAAATGCAAATGACCACGTGTGCTGTCAGGAGTGAGAAAAGACCCAGAGACAAAGGTGTTATAAGCATTTGAGAAAAGTTGCAAACACCACCAAATTCAGACTGTTTCACAGATTGACAGATGGTGGGATTTTGTTCCCTTAGTCTTCTAAGAAGAATATCTACTAAAGACTTGTTAGTGCCATGACCTGGAGGTATCTAAACCATCCTTATGACAATGGGGGACTCACGACCAGGCCACATCAGCCACGGCTCTATCTAACCAAGTCTTGAGAACCTCCAAGAATGGAGATGTTTATCACCTCTGGACACCTTTTTCCTTTGCTAAACAATCCCTCCACTGAGCCTTATGTTAAAATCCAGTCTGAACCTCTCACACTGCAGTGTGTGGCTTTTGTTCCTTGTTACTTCATCAACCTCTACAGAGAAGAAATTATTACTGCCATCTTTATAACTGCATTTTGAATTGCCAGGTGCCATGGTATTTTTCTTTAGCCTTCTCTTCTCCAAGCTAAGGTTGTCTCCTGCAACATCTGCTTGGAATTCATTCACTCTAAGTTCTTGGCCATTGACCATTTTGGTAGCACCTTTCTGGACCCTTTCCACTTTCTCCTCATCCCTCTTGAACAGGACTCAGTATTCCATTGCCAAGTAGTTGGGAATAAAATAGTAATTTCCCTGGATCTGCTGGTTGTGCTTCTCCTCATATTTTATCTTTAATCTAGATATATACATCTGAGCTGCTTCTCTTCATTTTGTTGATAGAGAACTGGAGAGAAGGAAGCCTCTCTAAGCATGATTCACCTCATATTTATGTACATATCTAACACAAGTCAAATAAATCATGCGCTGGTAGTGCTTTTTAACTTTCCATCAGAACGGGAACTAACCCTGCTGATGAAACCTACAGTGGAAATGTCTAACACTGAATAAAATGAATCCCGCCTGGGATGGGTTGGAGCAGTCTTTCATTAACTAGTAAATAAGAATAACAGTGGACAGGTAGTTATCAAAAGCCCCTCAGGAGAAAATAAATATTTCATCATTCCAGTATGATGAAGTCTTGATGTTGTTTTCTGTGTGTAGGGACAGATTTTCAAAGATATTCAAACATCTAAATATGCGGATAGACACCTACTACAAATCACAAATGGACAATTTGACAAGGTATTGAAACACAGTAATGATCTGGGTTCCTAACTCATCTCCAGGCTTTGTAAATCTCACTATCTATTTCAGTTCCTTTGCAAATCTGTTTTTAATACTCTTTTGATCATGGACTTCTAAGTTGCTTAGTTACTTTTAGAAATCAGACCCAGCAAGCCTACATTTCTAGAGTGTCGTTCAGAAAGGGATGTGATTATATTTGGTACATCAATTTCCAAATTCTGCCTGGGCAATATCAGCTTACTGTGATAAAACCCCCATAAACCCCACAAACACTGTGTTCTCTACTCACCTGTAAAAGATGCCATCAGAATACGCATCCAGATGCAAATAAGTCTTGATGGTAATGCATTTGCATTGCAGTTCCTTTCAAAGTCTGGTTGTCTTTAATTCCCCATACCAGATGCAATTCTTGCAAAGGATTGACAAAACAGTTGCAATTAAAAAGACACTCTACAAAATGATTAGGATGAAAAATCAATCTTCCCTGACTGTCATCTCTAATTCCCAGCTTGCAGGTGGACCTCTATGTAATTATATATCCATATCACACACACACACACACACACACACACACACACAGAGTTTCTATATCAGCATTGGTTATTCATGTTGATGAAAATATTATTTCCAGAATGCTACGAAACTCAACATTTCTTTCACAATAAACTAAAAAATAAGTCCCATGATGCCTTAAAATACCTATTTGCCAGAGGACTGTCTGTTTGAAAATAATTACAAGAAAGAACCCTAGATGGTCCAGCTGTGAAGGTATAGTGGTGTTTGTTTGGCTTAACTAACATGAATTGTGGCAGAGAGAAATCAGATACTCACAAAGCTGAACAAAGCCCATATTCAGTGACATGTCTGTTCTTTCCTGGGCTATGCGAGTTGCATATTTTGAACTTGATAGAGAGAGAAAATAAACCTCTGTGAGCAGGAAAACAAGCAGCAGAACACACAAAGGCTGTGTTGGGTGTCATATCTTCTGATTATACATCTATATAGTGTATATAGCACTGAATGTTTATAAATATGAATCATAAGCATATTCATCAGTATATCCATTAATGTATGCATTCATGAAATACACAGCAACCTAGAAAAAAAAACAAATTACAATAGATAAGTTGAGAGTAAAAGCCAGGACAGCCTTTGTAAATCCAAACAGTGTTATCTGACGCTGCCAGAATTATAATTGTCTACCTGTTACTACCGCCTCTGCTGCCTCCTCACAAAGCTCAGTTGAAGAAGCTCCGCAGCCAGGTGTACCCAGCTCTAGTGTGGTTCCTCTGAGAACAGCATGCTGCTCCTGCTGTCCACTCCTCTGCCTTTTCCCAACACCCAGCTTCCTCACTGAATGCTGGACAGGGCCTTATTCTGGCAGTCTAAACCTGAACCATCCTGCTGGATGTGCTGCAGCATGGTATGTCTCACTGATTCTGGAGGGCCTTCCTGAGCACAGCTGAGGCCACATTTTCAGGCTGGATGGTTAAAAAGCAAGCAAGACTTGAGCATGGACTGAGCAGTGCCCTTCTCATTAATCACAGAGGTACCCAATGGCAAGGGAGTCATTTTAATGGGGCACAGGAAGTGCTGTAATAAGAAGGTCCTGAAATGTTCCTTGGTGTTGTCAGAAGGCTACTGCAATGTTTGCCATAATAAGAAGAAGAAGTTGAGAGGAAGAACTAACTAGGATGTTTCTGTGGGTGTCAGAATTATTGTAATTAAGTATGTACATTCTAGAGGGAACATTAAACCACATGTTTCAAAGCTAATTATCAACTCTTGTTCACCTCAAATGAGAAGAGGACTGGGAGGAGAAACAGATTACCTGATATGTGACTGCTGCAATATCATGTTTTACTGTAAAACCTCTTGTCTGTCAGAGATAGAGCACAATGCACAGACCTCAGATTCAACTTTACAAGGCAGCCTCTGTTTTGCACAGCAATTGCCTGGCCACAGCCTTCTGAGATGCTGATTATTCAAGTCTTATTTGCATTGAATGTTGAGGACATGAGAGGATTAGGACTGTCTAGCAGCACTGGAGCATGAGTGACAAGAATATTGTCTTTTCCTGGATGTACATGAGGAGTTTATTTTGTTTCTTATCAGCTGTGACCGGGTCATCTAAAAATGTCCCAAGACAGCCCAATCTAAAGTTTTAAGTCTTTGATGCTCTACAAATTCCCTTGCTTTCTAATATCCCTTTTTCTGACATTAGCAATACAGATATCCTATCATTCCAGTTATGATGCCTGCCTTTTCACTTCTCTCCATTCTAAAACTGTATGGTGTGATGCCCCGTTTGTTGAAGGACATTGTTTATGAACATTATCAGACATAAACTTGAAAAGGTTAATGGTGCCCTTAAGTCCATGGAGGGGGCCTTTGAAATCAGTGTGTGACTAAGGCGGGACAAACAAGGATAGATTGTAGTTTTTTAAGGTTTTGCTTGTAGCAAAGTTAACTTGAAAGGGTGATGGAACTGGAACAGGTTTTCCAGAGAAGCTGTGGATGTCTAATCCCTGGGAGTGTTCAAGGACAGGCTGGATGAGGCTCTGAGCAACCTGGTCTAGTGGAAGGTGTCTCTGCCCACAACAGGGTGGTTTGAACTAGACGATCTTTAAGGTCCCTTCCAATTCAAAGCATTCTAAGATATGATTCTATGATATGGTAATAATCAAAGAAATATTCTGGGTTTTCTTCAATTTCATTTTGTGATTATTCAAATAATTATACACCCTGGATTCATATTAATTTATAAATTGCAACTAGGATAGACAGCAGTTGAAGGATAATTGGGTAGTTTACATAAATTAGATCCCTTAGGTATATCCAGGACAAAGTCAGGATATTCAAACAGAAGAAGAGATGTGAAAAAATTACAGGAAGAGTTGGAATTAATTGAAAGACAACCCACTTAGTCACACTGAGAGCATGTAGCTTACTAAAACATACAACAGACCTAAAGGGCAGTAATCTATTTTTGGATTTTGATCTGACTGCAATCAAATGACTATGGAGCATGTATTCTGTGCATTATCTCTATTATCTCTTTTAATAATAGGTTGGTGAATAATTGTAGGTGGGTTGTCATATTTTGGAAGAAAAATTCCTTCTGAATTCCACCTCCACCATGTAATTTTCTTCACAGGCTGGTTCTGCACTGAGCTATTTGAGCTTAACATAAAATCTTATTTATTTTATTTATTTTGTGTTTTCCACAACCCTTTTTGCATGCTGATTTCTAATAAGTTTCTCGAGGTATGTATTGCCCTTCCACAGA
>NW_020955214.1:2309832-2312368 GCF_003031625.1 Empidonax traillii
AAAAATTCCTTCTGAATTCCACCTCCACCATGTAATTTTCTTCACAGGCTGGTTCTGCACTGAGCTATTTGAGCTTAACATAAAATCTTATTTATTTTATTTATTTTGTGTTTTCCACAACCCTTTTTGCATGCTGATTTCTAATAAGTTTCTCGAGGTATGTATTGCCCTTCCACAGAATAAGCATGTACAAGGTTATGTCAGGTTATAAAACTAGATACTTTCAAAGACTAGACAGGGTATCCTTTCCTTGCCAAAGCTGATGACAGGGGTCTGAGACATAACATCTGGGAGTAGGAGACATATGAAATGTTATTTGAGGTGGCTGCAAATAAAGACCATATTTGGACAAGCTAACATTGTATTCCTTCATTTTACTGACTTTAGCCAGGGACAGAAGCAACTAGGACATAAGAGATCAAATCTATTAGTAAAAGGAGGGAGCTGCTCTGCTGTTTAGTATTTCTGTTTAGGAAAGCAATTTATTTTAAAATAAGACATATTTTTACTAGCAATATTTCTCCTGAACAGTGAGGGAGCTAGTAGTTAACAAGCCTGGATAGTGCGATTCTCTTCTATACAGCAATGGAAAAAAAAAGTTTGCTTTCAGCACCTTGGAGACAGGAGGAGAATGAAAAAGAATAGCTCCCTCTCCAGTCAGCAAGTATGAGGCTGTGGTGGAGAATAGTTT
This sequence comes from Empidonax traillii, assembly GCF_003031625.1. NCBI lineage: Eukaryota > Metazoa > Chordata > Aves > Passeriformes > Tyrannidae > Empidonax > Empidonax traillii. Next base: position 2,310,524 of record NW_020955214.1, read on the forward strand.
TTTAGATGGTTGTCTGCTTAAGTGACTGTGTAAGTTCTGAGATATTACAATGATGGATGTTTTATAAATGCCCAGGTAGGTAGATAGATATGACAACCAGAACAGTTCTAGGTTTAACCTGAAATGAGACACTCCATCACCATGTCATCTCTGGAAAGTCAGTTGACCTTCTTGTTCCTGAATCAGACCAGCTGTAAGAGCTGATAAAAAGCTGATTTTCTATTAAACTAAGAGCTTAATCCAAACCTACGGCTTTCCAGGGAAGTCTTTTAGTTGATTCAGGTAGATCTGGACTCAGGTCTTAAATACTTCACATCAACTGAACAAGCCTTCCTTGCTGTGCCTCATCTTTCCCTTCTGCCTTCCTTCTGGCCCCCTATAGGGCAAGCACTGAACATTAACTCCTAGAGACAGCTGAAAGGCTCGAGAATCTGGGCTCTCACCTCCCTTCTCCTACTCTTCAGTTTCTTCTTCTTGTACACATGGCTTTGTTGTCAGGAGTTTAATATTTCAGTGTTTTATAAGTATACTGAGGGACAATGCAATTTATCCTACAGTGACGAAACTGTACCAGTGACAGCACGGTAACTAAGAAGAGAATAAATGCTAAGGGTGAAAGCAGATTGCAGTGAATGACTGATTATTTTTGATAAGTAAATGGCTCTGCTGGTAACAGGATCCACAGTATTTAAAAACTGAAAGGAGATGCCAGAAACAAATACGAACTAATCATGTCTTCATCAGTGTAAGAACATTACCTGTGCTGTTCATCTGCAACATACAGTCAAGCTCTGACAATATCTTGCAACAAATTGATGACCATCAAGAGAAGCTTATTATCTGTACATAAATAAATTGGTTGGCAAATTCAGAACCTCCATGTTTATTAGGTGAATGGAAAGTGAATTTCATTGTCATTGTTACTGTAGCAAGACAAAGCACAAAACCCCCTAGAATTAGATATCTAGCTCACAACAATTTGTGTGAATAATGATACCTGGCATTACTATTTTGTAAAGATCCTGGAAGGCTTTAGAGGTATGAGTGCGTGAATGCCTCCAATGTCTTTGTCAAGTAAGTAATAGTTTTACCCATTTTACAACTGAGTGAACCATGATAAGGAAGCCAAGGAAATGGCATCCTTGTGACAGGGCTGAGAACAGCCTTCCAGAGCAGCAAGTTCTCAGGTAGGGAAGGATGAGGACAAGGCGGGTAAAAGAATCAGAACCTGGAACTCTTGTTCCAGCTAACCGGTATTGAATTAATCCCATCTGAGATCAGACCCAAATTCATCCATACATCTCTATTAGCCAAGCAAATCTGTGAGAAAAGGGGCAATGATAATCATCTCAAACAGTAACCCTTGCAGTTCAGTTACCAGTCTGTGTTCTTGAGCTGTGTTTGGGCATCACGATGTTCAAGTGTGTGCCAGAGCTGCATCACACAGCTGACAAGCAGAGGTGTTTGTCTGTTAAGATGCTGTCACGCATCTCTAAAAACATCAGACTGCCCAGAGAGGTTGTAAATGTCCCATCCCTTGACACACTCAAAGTCAGGCTGAACAGGGCTCCGAGTAACCTGATCATAGAATCATAGAATCATAGAATAGATTGGGTTGGAAAAGACCTCCAAGATCATCAAGTCCAACCCCTGATTCAACTCCAATTACTATATCATGGCACTAAGGGCCACATCCAATCTCTGCTTAAAAACCTCCAGGGATGGTGAATCCACCACCTCTCTGGGTAGGCTGTTCCAATGCTTGATTACCCTCTCTGTAAAGAATTTCTTCCTAACATCTAACCTAAACCTCCCCTGGCAGAGCTTGAGCCCATGTCCTCTTGT
>NW_020955214.1:2313020-2318772 GCF_003031625.1 Empidonax traillii
TAGGACTTGTGCTCAAGTCCCTTCACCAGCCTCGTTGCTCTTCTCTGGACCCGCTCCAGCACCTCAATATCCTTCCTGAACTGAGGGGCCCAGAGCTGAACACAATACTCAAGGTGTGGCCTCACCAACGCAGAGTACAGGGGAAGGATCACTTCCCTGCTCCTGCTGGCCACACTGTTCTTGATGCAGACCAGGATGCCATTGGCCTTCTTGGCCACCTGGGCACACTGCTGGCTCATGTTCAGCCTCCTGTCGATCAGCACCCCCAGGTCCCTTTCTGCCTGGCTGCTCTCCAACCACTGTGTGCCCAGCCTGTAGCGCTGCAGGGGGTTGCTGTGGCCAAAGTGCAGGATCTGGCACTTGGCCTTGTTGAACTTCATTCCATTGGAGTCAGCCCATCTCTCCAGTCTATCCAGATCCCTCTGCAGAGCCCTCCTGCCTTCCGGCAGGTCGACACTCCCTCCCAACTTGGTGGCATGATCTAGCTGAAGATGGCCCTGCTCATTGCAAGGATGTTGGATTGGCCTTTAAAGGTCCTTTTCAACACAATCTATTATATGATTCTATGGTTCTATGCAGATCCCTGGCTTTTGGAATATCCTGGGAGGTGTAAACCATCAGAGATTCCTGAGTCCAGTGACAATGAGTCCTCTGAAAACCCTCTCCTCCTTCTAAAGAGCACATTGTCAGCTCTCAGCTATGAACTGTTCCTCCTATCTCAGCTCTTCAACATGTCTTGTGGCTCTCAACTAGGGAAGATTTTGAGACGCAGCTTGTAGGATCAGGAAGGATGGCCAGTCTGCTTCTGGTAGAGCATTAACATAATGCCTACTATCTTCACTGAAGATTTCATCTTCTATTTGATTAGCGGGAGGACTATGAAGCAGATTCCCACAGTCAATGGTTATTCTGCTTGTATTATGGTATCTTATCTGTCTGTTCTATTTCTCTCCCTCTTAAGTGATGAGAAGAAAGAAAAATCAATCCGCTGAAAATACAGAGGGAAAACAGAACCCCTTTTCCCCAGCAAATCAGACATTCCTAGTAGCAGCATTGTGTGGCTTTTAATTTCAACGAAGGAGAGGCAGTAATTATTTATAGTTTATCACAACTGGGGAAAGGTTTCCTGAGGTACAAACTAATTATGTTTTTAAATAAACTGATTGTCCATGTAATAAACGATCACATTTTCTAATCATTGGGAGATTTATGTTACTTTATTCAATCATCTGTGTGTAAAATTGAAACCATAGTAAATCAACTGGAAAAAAATTCTAGATTAAATTGAGAGCTCTGCCACTACTAGGCATTATGAAATGAATCACATAGGACAGAATAGGCTGTATACACAAATTTTCCTCATACATACATTTTCATACATTGAAAGAATAGTTGTAATTGACAACCAAAGCAGAATTTGCATTCATTTAAGGTCAAATCTTAGCCTGTGCCGCACAAATTTGACATGTATTAAAGGACAAAGGCAAAGATAGTCCTGTTGGCTACAGGGTATCTCAGTCACAATCGTTTGTTTAAGGACAGTAATTAAAATAAATTCAAGAATGTAGAATAGGTGACTGTGTATGACATTTCATTTATGACAGCCAACAAGTGACACGATCTTATCATTAAATTAGTCATCATCATAGACTTCTCATGTTGATCTATAAAATGAAATGCCATGGAGAGCATATTTTTCATTGTTACACTAACATGTTTTTTTCATAATGTACTTAATTAAAATAAGCCTGGTAACTGGAACATGCAATCATAGTAATAGCATCAATAATGTTTAATTTATGCATTATGTGCACAAAAACCTTTTGGTGCTTGAAACAACAATGACCTGAAAACACAATTTACCCTTAGCAAGGCAGCATGCAGTGCTGCAAAGCATCTGTAGAGTGAGAAAAAAATTGAGATATGGACTGCTGAACAGCACTGGAATGAAGCAGTATGGAGATATATTGTGAATATCAGAAATATGGGCAGAGATCTCCTACAATAGGGGCAGATCCTCAAATGGTCAGTGAAGCCCTTTGCAGTCCTTAGCTAGGCAGTCCAGAGCAGAGATGGGCTGGTAACACTTGCAGGAGGGCGTGCCAGGTTTTTTTCTCTTCCACATTCAAAATTAATCACACTGCAAGAAAATCAGTGGGAACCTGGGAGCTTTTGACAGAGTCACCTCTCATATGCAACTATCTATAGAAAATATCAGTCTAGCTTTTCCTGAATTATTCTGGGGAAGAAATATAAGCATGGAGTGACTGCACATGAAGGAGTGCTGGGAGATCTGGGAAGGGGAGAAAGCTCCAGTAGGGACCTGGTGATGAGCTGGGTCAAGGCATAGAAATGCAGTGCATGGGTAGCCATCCAGTATCTCTGTGCTCTGGACACAGCACCCACTCCAGCGCATTACAGCAGAAATGAAGAGGCTGAATTCACCACTAAACTTTCAGGTCCTTGGAGGTGTATGCCTCTTAAATCCCATACCCAGTTATCATTATGTCTTTGATTATATGAGCAGGACATTCTGTTCATGTACCAAAGAGATTTTGATTGGACTTGGAGCATTGGCACACTTCCAAATTTCTCATGAAACTGGATTGCCAGACACTGGCAATAGCTATTTGAAGGTCTTTTTGAAGAGCTAATGGGCTAAACTTCCTCCTTGGTCTGATTCAAAGTGAAGTGAAGTGGATATCCCCTTGCTGAGCCAAAGCTAAACCAGTACGTTCCCAACCATGGCAGGGACCAGTATGGCAGGGCACATGGGAAGACTTGGAGACTGAGTGAAAGTACAGGGCTGGAGTATTGACTGAAGAAGTGAAGAAACTGAGGAGGTAAGAAGAGCCCTGGGTGACTGAGCCATGAGAGATTTCTCTGAGCAGCGCAGTTCTCTGACAAGGGAGAGAAGATACCGGATCTCTTCCTGGGAATGATCTTTCCATCATCCTTCCTCACATAACTTGAGGTGAGACAGAGCAGTGGGACGCCATGAAAAAGTGCTGCCACCTGCCAGCTCCGTGCTGTTCCTTAGATGCCTGAGGAAGGTGTTGGTAGGTAAGATGGGGCCAAGTGGGACAGTTTCTCACTCTAGGGTGTGTGACATTAGCCCTGTAGCTCTTGCCTGTAAGCAGACTTTGCTCATAGGATAAAGATGGATGGAGAAAGGACAACAACTCGCTAAGAAGTCCTGCCTCCTCTCTGATTTTAAAAGGCAAAGATGAGCTTCAAATATAAGCAGATTATTACAAAAACTGTTCTCAGTACTCGAGCCAGAAACGTGGGACAGTGATGCTAAGCCTTATTGCACTGAAGGAGTTGCTCTTTCCACTCACACACATGAACTAAATGGCTAATAAGCAACAGTTTTATTAAAGACAAGAAATTAATTAGACCAATAAATAAGTCAATAGTAACTAATTCCCAGAGCGTTATTGTAACAGCAGCAGTTTTCTGTCTTCCTCTCATGGCTCTATGCCAGCTCACATGGGACTGTCACTTGTGTTGGCTGTCATGGTTCTGCCTCCTGTGCTGGGTTCTCAAATGGGTTATTGACACTGTTGGCAGAGGACAAGGGCATTGTGGGTTTGAGGGGGAGAGTGTCAGGAACAGCTTCCAGATGAGGCCACCAATCTTGTGCAGATGGACTGGGGGGACCGAAACCTTCACAGCCCATCCTTACTTCAGATTCGTCCTGCCAAGGTTGGATTGACAAGCAAAGGGGCTCCACGAGCTCAACCTGAGCCCTGGGCACCAACTGCACTGCTTACGTGGTAATACATTCCCTGGCTTTGTCCTCCATGCTCTCATCAGCTCTCCCTAAGAGAAATCTTCTATACACAGGCCAGCAGTTGGGTGCAGGATGCATGTCACTTGGCCTCCAGGTTCAGGGTTATGCCCTGGCTCTGTGTTTAGCAGCAGACATGTAACTACAGAGTGCCAAGAAAACTCACATGGAGGTCCAGGTGTCATTAAGAACCTGCTTATATTCAGACAAATCTGGGTTTTGTGCAAACCTGTCTAAGTTTCCAGCTCAGGCTCCAGCCAAAGTAACATTTGTTAGGTAGAAGGTACAGTGTTAAAGACATATACTCTAATTATACTAAATTTCCAGACATACTGAAATAATCAAAAAGCAGAAGAAATTGCTTGATGTGCATCACATTATTTCTATAATACTGCATTTCCAAAAGGGAACGTTCCAGGAGAGTGAGAAAATTACTGCAGATTCAAAGCACACACTTAATTTCTGGGAGTGAGGAAAAGGTCTTATATTAGTTAAAGTGTCACCTCTCAATCAGTAGAAACTTGTATTCTGTGCACAAGGATAATTTGAATAGACAGAATGAAGTGTCTTTGGTCAATTATTTCCATTCCAAGGAAATCCTTTTGGGTAAGGATAGTGAGAAGTATTTAAATGAGCTTGCTTGATGGTCACTAGAGGTACAAATTCATCTTGCTGTCAAAAAATTCAATAGCACTGTACTCAGTAATGCTGACATACAAGGCTGCAGTCTGACAGGTTTTTGTAGGTGTAATCATACAAAACTTTGTCTCTTCTTTTCCCCCCTCTGGTCTGTGAGATGGTTTTGAGATAATCCTTCAGTACTTTAAACATCAAAAAGTAGTTCTACTAAAACAGACTAGAAGGGCACACACTTGATGTGTGAAGGCAATTGTGTCCATATCTGGGCAAGAAAGAAGGCAACGAGGGAGGGAATAAGAGGTATCTGGAGATTACTAACTTCTTAAAGCACTGCTGCTGCACCCACCGGAATCCATGTGTGATAGTTCGGACCTGGCTCCCTTCCAAATGCCTGAACTCGCAGTAACAACCCCTTCCCCATCCCTTCTTCCCTTAGGGCAAAGGAAAAAAAACTATAAAAATTGAAGAACTTGAAACCAATTGAATTATATCAAAATATATATTTTTACATATATGGCAGTTATAAACAATTAAAATACCATGTACACAACAAAGGGATGCCAACACCCCCGAAGGGAAAGGGGAAAAAGGGGGGAAAAGGGACAAAAAGGGACAAAACCAGAACAGATACGCACAATCAAACTCAAGAACTAGCAAAATAAAGAACTAGCAAAACGAAATCTCACCACATCCCACAGAAAAACAAGATCACCAGACACGGCCAGCACTCTCCAACCTCCCGCGTGGCAGACCAGCGGTCGCTGCAGGCCTTAGTCTCCAGATAAGCGAGACCAACGCAAGGACTCACTGCTCCCAAACCTCACTGGAAGAGAAGAGAGAGTGAGGTCTCTAATCTCCATTTTATTTATACTCTGGTTTATGTAAAAATCTTATGGAATACTGGGAACATGGCTACTTCCATGGCTACGAGCTGGTTACCAGGAAGGCCTAGACTAAAACCATCCCACCATGGTCCAGTGATGTTCCAGTCAGCCAGGTAGGGACAGATGCTTGAATTTTTGGTTTCCAGTCCTGAGAGTATCATGGGTTGACTGTGATGAGTATTTAGCAATCATCTGTTGATGTGGTAGGTTATCTATTCAGTCTGTTAGGTTGAATGTATACATTGCAATCTTCATTTTAAAACGCATTCTTGAAGAGACTGACACTACTGTTTTCCAAAAACTGAGCAATCATTTATGAGTAAGAATCGGGGGAAGGACAACAGGGTAAATATCCTGGTGGGAGTCTGTTATAGACCAACCCAACCAGAATAAAGAAGCAGACAAAATATTCTGTAAGCAGCTGGAAGAAGTCTTA
>NW_020955214.1:2318852-2326287 GCF_003031625.1 Empidonax traillii
CTAGACCTTGGATGAGGAATGGACATGGATGTTGTCTACCCAGACTTAGTAAAGCCTTTGACACCATTTCCCACAGCATTCTCCTGGAGAAACTGGTTGCTTATAGTTTGGATGGGTGTACTCTTCACTGCGTATAAAACTGTCTGGATGGCCAGGCCTGGAGAGTGGTGGTGGGTGGAGTTACATCCAGCTGGCAGCTGGTCACTAGTGTTGTTACCCAGGGCTCTGAGGTACTTGGGCCAGCCCTGAATAATGTCTTCATCAGTGATCTGGATGACAGGATTGAGTGCACCCTCAGTCAGTTTGCAGGGACACTGAGCAGATCTGCTGAGGGGTAGGAAGGCTCTATTGCAAAGCCTGGATTTATGGATCAAGGCCAATTGTATGAGGTTCAACAAGGCAAAGTGCCAGGTCCTTCCCTTGGGTCACAACAATTCCATGAAGAACTACAGGCTGGGGGGAGAAAGTCTGGAAAGCTGCACAGCAGAAAAGGACCTGGGTACGTTGGTTGACAGTGGCTGAACATGAGCCAGCAGTGCGCCCGGGTGGCCAAGAATGCATGGTGTGAGAATAGCCTACCAAAAACTGTGAGAGTCTGAATGAATGTCTGGATTATTGTATTTTACAGAAAGTGTCTATGGCATGAAACAGACGTCATTAAACATCAAAAGGAACAAGTAACAAAGCAGTGGAATGTCTGAGAACATATATTATAAATGTTAAGGAATGGAGTATTCATATTGGTACAGTAGAGAAAATTATACTGTTAGCAGAGGCATATTGATAGTCTATCACAGACTTTTGCCTGATCATCGTCTAGAGAGTCCCTGTGAAATCCACCTTTGACTTGCATGTGATGATGCATGTAAACTTAAAGTGGGAAGACAGTGACTGAAATATTGAAGAAAAGAAATAGACTATTGTCCACCAGCACAATGTGAACAAGTAATACCAGATTTTTGTCTGATGAATGTATTCCAAAGGAAATGCTTTTGGGAAGTATGATATGAAATTTTTGACTGGAATCACCCAACAATCATTGAGGGTGGAAATTAATTTTGCTGAACTTTAGCTATCTACATGCTAAGCCAAAGCTAGTCTTTTCCTCTCAGTAGGTATCTGCAGAGGCGTTAGCTGAGATAGTGCCTATTGACAGCCCTGATGGGCAGCTGGTAACCAGGCACACTTCATGAGCAGGATTCTGATCTTGCATTGAAGACACTTCTCTAAACAACAAATATCTTGCTCCTCCATCATTGAAGGTGTTCCTTCAATTTAGAGAAGGCATTAAAGAAGGCAAGAAACAGCCAACATGAACATCCCTGAATAACACAATGTGCTTAGACTTCAGCAACGAAAATCTTTGCAAATTCACTTTGTGCAGTGTTTTCCCAGATCCAGACACTGCTTGGTTCTTCAGAGCTGTTGGTTCCCCAGCCTCTGAGTAATAAATTATATACTACAGTAATTCCTTCCTGCAGTCCTTCAGGTGCTTTTCTCCAATCTTATGTTGATTTAGGCATCTCAGTGCTTCACAAGAAACTCTTCCACTTCAGTGCTACTATTTCTCTCCATAAAGAGAAATACGGAGTAATCTGGAAGGAAAAGGAGAATTCTAAAAGATTAATCTAGAAGAACATTTTTGAGGAGCTGACAGTAAGTCACTATAACAAAAACAAAGTAAAGCAAGCATACATTGACCTACCCCCTGGTTGAAGGTGGCTAAAGAACAAAAATTTCCCTCCTTTTAGAACCATGGGCTTTTAAAATTTTTTTTTAATTTATATTGTATAAGTAGCAAATATAGCATTTGTCATTACTAGAGAAGCCTTAGGAAGCCTAGGCCTGGGCCACCTGAGTGACCCTGAGAGCAGACCCTCACAGCAGTGAGGGCTGCAGGTGCAGAGAGCAGAGGGAGTGCTCCCGGAGCCTGCTCAGATCTGTCTGCCAGTGGTCCCAACTTTCCCCAGCTACTGAAGACCAATTGTTTAGTTTTCTAGCCCAAGACACCAGGGCAGGATTATCAGGCAGATATCTGATTAACAATAAAATAACCAAACAGACACAGGTAGGTGGAAACAAACTGTTCTCTGCTGCACACAGTTTGGAGTAAGCAGAGTAAGCAGTAAATAGGTTGTGCCAGAAAGCCAGTGCTTGGGGCTACTCTGTGCTACTTGAGACACCGCAACTAATATCATTAGTACAACAATAACTATGTGATACCTGCCAAAAAATGCTCATTTTCTAGAGTCCACCAGTGGAAGTGATTTGCTGATTTATCATCTATTCATTTTCTACATGTGTTCTTTTCCTGGAGTTGGCAGTATTAGCTGATCAGGTTACCAGCTTCACATGCTCATCCCTACTAACTCACACTGATGTTAGCTCAGTTGGCTAGAGCATGATGCTAATAGCACCAATGTTGTGAGTTTGATTCCTATATGGGACATTCACTTAAGAGTTGAACTTGATGATCCTTCTGGGTCCCTTCCAACTCAGAATATTCTGTGACTCTGTAACTCTTCAGGACCTCCACCTCCCTGCAGCCAATACCCCAAAGACAGTCAGAGCAGAAGTAAAAGGTTGCCTCTCACAAGTTATACTCTCCCAGGCCCAAAGAGCATTACAGTTGTCACTAAAAGGTGCAGAGAAGTCATAAGTCCCATGCACGTGTTGTTGTTACCCTGCAATCCATCTCTGCTTTTTGTATTGTCTTATGAGAAACAGTCTGGGCTTGACTTCGAGAATATGTACCTGGGCAAGGATGTGTAAGAAATAATGTCCTGGAAAATGAGTTCCCTGAAAGCAGAGCTGAAGACCGAGGGTGTCTGGCATTCACTTTGGCATCCTGCATCTGCTCTTGGCAGACATGTTTCTGTGTTTCAGAAATCATCACTACACACTGGTCAAAGCTCAACTGCACATTAAAATCCCTAGGTACCCTCCTATTTTCTGTGCAACTTGAGTTAAGTGCGCTGGTTTTGGCTGCGATAGAGTTTAATTTCTTCACAGTATCTGGTATGGGACTGTGTTTCAGTTTTATGCTGGAAACAATGTTGATAACCCATGGATGTTTTAGTTACTGCTGAGCAGGGCTTACACAGAGCAAAGGCCTTTTCTGCCCCATACCCCACTCAATCAGAGAGTGGGCTGGGGGTGCACAAGGAGTTGGTAGGGGACACAGACAGGACAGCTGAGCCCAACTGACCGAAGGGATGTCCCAGACCACATGGCACCATGCTCAGCAATAAAACTGGAAGGGAGGTTGATCAGTGGGGCCAACTGCTACGGGACTGGCAGGGCATTGGTCAGTTGGTGGGGAGCAACTGTTTTCATTTGCATCACTTGTTTTTCTTGGGGTTTATTTCTCTTTGCTATTTTATTTTTCAGAATATTTATTTCTATTATTATTATTTTTATTGTTAATATTACTGTGACTATTATATTTAAATTAATAAACTGTTCTTATCTCACTCCATGAGTTTTCTCACTTCTACCCTTCCAATTCTCTTCCAATCATCCTGCTGGGCAGGCAGTGAGCAAGAGGCTGTGTGGTGCTTAGCTGATAGCTGGCATTAAACCACAACCTTAAGTCGCCTGATTCATACATTTTCTTTTACACTTTCATATAATTAGTAATCTTTGAAATGCAGAAGAATATTAGTAGCAGGTGAGAGCTTCTTTGTAATGGTATTGAGATCAAATCATCCTGTAAATTAAAATAAGCATTTTCCTTCAAATCTCCTATTACTCAGCAGTGACACTAATTATAGTTTTTCTTATCTATCTTAGTGTCTCTCTGTTGTTCTCTTTTAATACCCTGTTTCTCATTTTCTCTGCCTTGCCCATCAAATAAAGGATACATAGGCAATCACTGGGATTTTCAAGGCAAATTTGGCATCCTCTTTATTTACGTTGATTCCAATGACAATCAATTCTGACAGTGTTTTCACGAACAGTGTTTGTTAGCTGAATAAATGTAGGTTGACAGTGTTAACAGAGACTTTCCATTTTGTCTAAACCGGCTGAAAATCCATTTTTATTCAGTATTGAACATAATTTATCTTTACAAAACCACAGAGAATAAAAAACATCTGGAATCTAAAGTATTTCTCTGTACACCGTGTTTTTGCATTCATCTAGGCAGTGGAAGTTCCCGCACAGTTTGCTGCTGACTGTGGTGACTGACTGATACATCTCAGGTAACCAGTGTCTTTGTGACCTACAATTTTTCTTGCTTTATTGGAAAACCCAACCAGACAGTGAAATCACTATTTCCAAAGACAACTGCAATAGCTCAGTCTTCCCTGTCCACGGGCAATTAATAAACAGCAGACTGGTGGTGGATCAAATGCTTCCATTACAAAAAAGCATGTCAGAAATGATGATGTGGATGGGAAACCACGGTATATTTTGACTGTGTACATCCAGGTCCTTGCTGGCTGTTAGGTAAGAGTTGGGACTGGGCTGTGAGAGGGAGGATGTTTTGTGTATAAAGGCCTGGCTGGCTTGTGGTCCTGTGCTGTGAAGCCACAGGGATTATTCTCTTGTTACTTCCCTTGAGCCATTAATAAGGACACCCCAGGAAGAAGCTGGGACTGAGAGGGTTAGCAGCACAGGTGTAAGGGAGGTACATGTCTCAGAGTCTCTTCTACACCTGCTCTTCCCCTGCCTCAGTGTCATCAGAGTGATGCTCTCAGGTCTCCCTCACCACTTCCCGCTCCCTTTCTTCTCCCATGGTGTGCACACCTTGCTCCTGCACCCCTGGCACCAGCCAGCCTGACTTGGGGTAGAGGCAGAACATGTGTTCCTTTGCGTAGAGGCTCAGACTACCCTCAAGCAGCCCTCTGCCACAGGCTGGTTGCAGAAGTAGTGAGGACTCCCTACTATTCCCATTTTTCCATATCTTCAGTCTTCACCCCAAACTTTTCACAGGCAGCTGGAACAGGACCCAGTGGAGCAGGAGTGGGACAGCCCCATTTCTAGGGCTCCATTTCTTTCTTTCTCCTGTGCTCCTTGCAGGCTAACAGGGCTGGGAGATGGAACTCAGCTCCGGCTCGTGGCCACCCATATTGCAGAACTGTCCCATACTCCCCAGGGTAGTCTGACCGTAGACACAGCCTAGGGTTAGCATGGACTAGGGAGAGCCCTGGATACAGAGTTTGGATGTGGCCACCACGGGTGGTGGTGTTAGAGGTCAGATGCATGGACGTGAGCCATGCTGCACCAGCTGGTCTCTGGGCCAGAGCTTGGTCCCTGAGACATCTAGGTTGTCAAAGGAAGAGCTGCCCAAGGTCAGACAAGTTTGATAAAGTCATGGGCAGATCAGAGCTGGTAAGATACAGAAAGGGCAGGGTAAAACATTGTTAAGGGTTGTGCCTATCCTCTCACTGGCCTTTGTACACGTGGCTCAGTGATTCTAGTGGATGGAAATAAGGTAAAAAGGATGGACTCCCTCTGCAGTTATCTTTCATAATTTCTTATAGGTGCAACTCACAGAAGTCTGAGAAAGGACCAACCCTCAGCTCTGCACTTGAGACTTGTGGTGGGTGTTTATCCCCTGAGGCTGTCCACATGCTGTTGCAACTGCACAAGGCATGGCCTTTTACTCCTGCGGAAGCATCTCTAGTGAATTCACTGCCCTGTGACAGGGGATGAGGCATACCTACATAGACTGAATTAGACTGAAATGTCAAATGCACACGTGTCCTCTCTTTCCCCACTGGGGAAGCAGGCAGATGAGGCTTTCTGATGTTTTTGCTATAAAAGCAGAAAGACGTTCAACAAAATGGCTGTGAGGTGAAGATGCTTCACAATTACAGATGTCCAAGAGTGAACTTGGTTTCACAGGGCAGACATAGCCCTTATCACAAAGAAGCCCTAAAGAATGACTGAACACACACATGAGACTGAAGGAAATATATGTGAGATGCTCCTCCTAAATGCCATGCTCTAAAGATAAACTCCAGGTACCTTGGATGCAGTCCTTTCTAGTGGCTGCATTATATGATCCTGCATCACAGTATGCTGTCACAAACAGCTGGTGAATTGAACTCCAAGAGTTCAGGCTCATTTCAGCAGTCCTCAGCACAGCTCGTGTGGGAGAGATTGCATTTCCCCCCAAACTGCTTGCTGTAGCACCAGTAGGACAGCTGATGACTGTACATCTAATCCAGGATGGGTAAAACATCACTGGCAGAAGTGGTGCCCCAGCAGGAAGGATGCTCAACTCGTGCAAAAAGACCTCATTCTATAATCACATTTGCTGGTATAAATCAGGAGTATCTTCATTGTCGCAAATGAGGTTAGTCGACAAGAAATCCTGCAGGGACATGACCAATGTTGCCTGTGATTCCATTTTTTTTAAAGTGGTATAAGAAGGCGGTATCCCAGGTGTCAATTGTACTACAAGTTTGTTTCTGCTGGAACAAAGACATCTGTGGAAGAGCTCTTGACACTTTTAAGCCTGTGCATGAATCACTGCACATATCACAGATCAGCAGGAGAAAAAAACCATATATTCTCTTTAAATATTTCCCTTTGCAAATTGTCAAGTCACATTTTTACTTTTAAATACTTCTCAGTATCTCCAAGGTTAAAAAAAAATACCCAAACAAAACCCAAACCCAAACCCTAGAAGTATAAACCAAACCCTAGAAGTATTTCCTAAGCTTGATTAGTTTCATGTCTGTATCCATCCGCCTGCAAACCACCAGAAGCTGCCTCCTAGAAGAAGATGCTATGCAGTGATGGAGAAAGGTAGGGCAAAATTTCTAGTTACTGCTTGCCTTCACCTCTAACTAACCATTTGTCTGTTCCAGCTTTTTGACAAATTATAGGCAAATGTGTGGCCTATCCTATCAACCTCATAATAGCAAATACGATTCATCTCAGTGAAGGGATGCTCTCAGTCCTGAGACCAAGCAGTACCCTGGCCTGAAATTTGTTTTGTGTGTTGAACAGAATTGTGTCTTTTTTAATTGGTTCTCAGCATAAAGAAGTACATGGGCACTGTGAAGAGAGAGAGAAAAGCTATACACTTGTTTTCATAACTCCTCCTTACCCAGAAATGGAAGACCCCTCACAAAAGGAAGATAAGTAATAATTTTTTTCTGCAAAGAGTACGTCAGTGACTAGGTGGCTTTAGCCACATAGAAGTCCCTGTTTCAAAGGAATCATATTGAAGTCATTTATATGAAAAGCTTAACAATACTTTTATGTCCTCTGATCCTCAGAAGCCTCCATCGGATTCTTATGGTATAACAACCCATAAAACCTTGTAATACTTTAAATTATTGACACAGGTGAACTCCCTTTCAAACAGGTTTTGAAAGCTGTATTAGAGACACCATTGTCTTGTCTCAATCACAGACATCAAGGGCAGAATTGTGGACTGAATCAACTGCTACTCAGTTATGCCTCTTTTTGATGCAAA
>NW_020955214.1:2326552-2337398 GCF_003031625.1 Empidonax traillii
GGTATAACAACCCATAAAACCTTGTAATACTTTAAATTATTGACACAGGTGAACTCCCTTTCAAACAGGTTTTGAAAGCTGTATTAGAGACACCATTGTCTTGTCTCAATCACAGACATCAAGGGCAGAATTGTGGACTGAATCAACTGCTACTCAGTTATGCCTCTTTTTGATGCAAAACAGAGAAAGTGCAAGGCATGAAGAGTTTAAGAATTAAGTGGGATCAGACTTCATATGGTTGTGTTTCTTAGACCATCTGCTTAGCAGCATGTATTAAGAGAGCAAGACAGCTGCTCCAAGTTAAGCAGTAAAGTTGATGAATGTGGATTAAACCCACCAAAAGTTTAGCATTTGATGATATCAGCCCAGGGAGACACTACACATGCCCTGGTAAACAACTTAATACCATGACCTGAAATATTCTCCATGCATTAACTTCTAGAATTGGATCTTTTATATAATATCTTACAGTTTTGTCCAGGCCATCTGGAATACAAGCTGCCAAAAGCCATAAGAAGTTTGCTGCTAGCTTGCTTCAATACCCAGAGTTGTGAGTTTTTTAAAGGACAAGAGAAATGCAAATAACAAGGTGTCAAAATATTGGAGGAGAATTTCACTAAAACTTCAGCCTGGAAACAGGTGGTCTATTTTTATTACATTTTAACAGATTGAAGTACACATGTTGGAGCAAGAAGAACTGTCTTGCCATTTCTCTTCATTGTAAGCAGAATTATCTTTCCTTAAGAGACATCATCATCCTTCTTCACCATAATCTGCTGGAGCACAATATGCCTAAATTTTGTTTGCTGAACACAAAAGTGCAATTCAGTAAAGGGAGTAAGCTCATGCTTTCCTGAAGCATACTGGGTTAAGTTGTGCACTTCTACTTAGGCATGCTCAGAAATGTTTCACTGAATTTTGGCCGCAGTTCCCTCCTTCACAAAGCTGTTTTTACTTTTCTGAGGTACAGACCTCACAAAGGCAAGAGGCCAGTTAGCAAGCACCTGACGCAGAGTGAAAAGTCATTATTATCAATTGTGTGACACAGCTTTGTAACTGCTTACCTGGAAATACCAACAGAAGAGCTGGCTGAGATTGCAACCCTGTAGGTCCAGCTGCCCACCCATCTGACTGTAACTGCTGGTCTGCATTTGGCTAACCTGAACCTTGAGGGAATCCAGGACATGGAAGCTTGTACCCATCAGTACTGACATGGGTGAAGAGGTTTTAGAAATCAAAGGAGATGTTGCACCCTGTTTCGTTTATATGCAATGTGTGAAAAACTACAGATATTTTTTCTATGTTTACACTTTTTTTTGTTTTCTGCTCAGGTGACAAATTGAAATTTGTTCGCCCTGTGCTTCATGAACGATTCTGTAGATGGCTGGAAACAAAACAGAATTTATCACAAACAATGCTCCATGAAATTAAACCAGATTCAGACAGAATCAAATGTTTCTTATTTCTATTTGAGAGAGTTTTTTGTTTTACCTTTGTAATTTCCATTTAACTGGAATCATTAACTATATGGAGGGAAAAGTCTATGTTAAAAACTTAGCATTTCCTTTGTTTCACTCAAGATTGAAATGCCAGGTGATGATGCTTGGTATCATAAAATAATTTGTTTCATTTTTGAATGCATTCTTAGTTGTTGCAACTTCAATACCTTTTCTGTCAGGAAATGCAAAATGACATGTATATTATCAAGACAAGCATCGACACATGCCAATATTACACTCTTGAAGGCCTTTTATTTACCAAGGATGTAGCCATGAAGCTTTCACTTTTTCTTACCAGAGCCAGTCCTGGAAGCAGTTATATTGCTCTGGGCTTGATTCCTGGAAATCAGTCCTGCTTGTTTGAATGCTTTCAGTTACAGAACCAATGAATATTTGTAGATAAGATTGGATACACCAAATGTATTGCTAGTCACCGTGTTACTACTTTCTTCTAGACAAGGAAGCAGAAACACCCCAAGTCTTCTGGGACATGGCAGGAAGCAGGCAATGCTCAGGCTCTTTCCTCACCTGAATTACATTTAGAAGCAGGCAACTCACTCTGGGACCGGGACCACAGTCTGACTAAACATGAAAGAGACAAACTATGGGAATTGCAAGACAGACAAGTACTGATTCACTCCTGAAAACTTAAAAGTTTTCAAACAATCAAGGGCAGCCTCAGCTTGAGATTTTTCATATCACTATGGTAAAAACAAGCAACGAGAGAAAAAAGGAGACTCTGTGTCTCATCTGAACAACATAAGGGAGCACAGATGACACATTCTTGCCCATTTTGTAGGTGACATAAACGAACTCTCTACAACAGCTAAAGAGTTTTCTTCTGTGTTTATGAGCAGTGTCTAAATTTGCATTATTGTCACATGCTGAGAGCAGAGATGTATGTTGACTTTCTCATGGGTAAAAGATGTGACTCTTCCCTCAAAAAGAAAAAAAAATAATGTGGGGGGTCCCCTTGAAATCCACATGCACTTTGTGATTTGACAATTGGTAGCAAATTCTACATGCGGGTAGCAAAACCAGATAAGAATTTTGAGAACAGATGTAAGAAGACTGTCAGGAGCTCAGTGATCTGTGCAGAAGGCAAAAATAAAACTTCTCATATCAGAGAAACAGAATTTCTTAACACAGTGCTCTCCAACTTCCTAATGGAGATTTCTCTATTCATCTCAGGAACACTTCTACAAACAAGTAAATCTGTATAAATATTCCATCCTGTGTATAATTTGAGTTAAATTTGCAGGTTGATCATAATTGTTGTGCCAACCAGTACCAGAGGAAGCTGGACTGGACATCAAGGATGGCTCTTTGAGTCATTTAGTGCTAATTTGGCAAGGCTGGCTTCTGCTCTGATAGGTGCACTGGTGCACACATTCCAGAACAGAGACAAAATCAATTTGTTTTCACAGAATTTTCAGCAATTTCCTAGGGTTAGAACTGTGTTTATTTGTGATCTTTCTGATACCGAAAGAATTTACAGTGCATTCCAACAATGTCAGCAAACACTTATGTTAGCTCTTAACTCAATGGACTGATACAATTTGGAATCTCACTATATCTGTGAATACATGAGTGGGATTTTAAGATATAATATATGATTACTACTGTCAAAAAACTAAAGTGCAACCTTGAAAAAAAATATTATGCAGCTTCAGCCAAAAAGCTATAGATGTATTTTTATAGTAGTAACTATCGGAGAGATTTTTTGACATGTGGTCTGATCTGTCATTTCTTTGTTCTGATCTTGCTCGCTGATTTAACAAAATGTGCAAATCTCTCTTCAAGACATGAAGGTGAAGAGGGAGGAAATCTGGGACAAAAACAACGAAGTTACCAAGAACAGAAAAGAGGGACAGTTTCCCTTAGCAAAAGGAATCTGGTCCAAAGATAAATGTTTTAGATCTTCTGAAAAATGCAGAGGTACTTCAACTCCAATTACCTTCAGCAAGACTTAAGCACTTGTAACACTCAGGAGAACTATGCTGGTCCTTGGAGGGCTTCATATTTGCATTTTCAATTCTATTAACCTTGCTGATGCCTGTTGATCACACACCACATTTTATGTGCTGCATGTGAGCATCTGTTCTTCTAATAGTACAAGTGTGCCTAATTACAAAATATTGAACTATCTCATACTGTGAGGAGTATCTCATTGCCTCATATATTTTTGTCTTGTTTGTTAGAGGCATGTCTTCTTGGAGATTGGGTACTGCAAAAAGAAAATAGTTTCCTTTCAGTAGTTGGTAGCAGCTGAGATTTGAGGACAGAGAAGCAGCTGTTTCCACCTTGTGTTTGATGCCTGGAGAAGTATGGGGCTCCCTGCATCAGGAATCTTCATGATGCAACAGAGCTAAGTCTGAAAATGAGAACATATTAAGTACACTGTAGAGTGAAAAGGCTGCAATTCTCCATTTGCCAAGTCCTGTTTCTCTGCTAAGGAAACAAATAATAAGCAATGTCCTAAGAGAAGACAAGGAAGAAGAACAGCAATGTAAAAAATCATGCTGATTTTCAGTCTGATTCAAAAGTAAAAGTTCAGATTATCAGGCAGTCTAAAGGATCTCTGAATATAAGAGTAGATTTAAAGAGCTTCAAGTTTCCCAGCTTGAAGGCTGTTTAGCAAAATTGAAGATGGCACAAACTTAGTGATTAATGGAAATATTAAATGCATGAAAGGATAATGTATTCATATTCTGAACAGCATTACACTACCAATCAGTTTTTTTGTTATAATGTGCTCCAATTATTCTGTGCTACTAACGCAAATACAATTTGATCCGTTGAATCAATAAGAGAATTTCATTATTACAGCTTCTTGTTCAGTTTTGGAGAGCCTGGAAACAATGAGGTCTTGATTATCCTCTATGTAAATGTTGACAAACGTTACTTATATTACTTATATTACCTTACTTATATAACTGAAATGTTACTTATATTACTTGTATTACTATATGTGCTACTGGAAGACACTGAGATTTTACAGGGAATCTGATGAGCCATTGTAGAACAGAACAGAACAGAACAGAATAGAATAGAATAGAATAGCTCACTGTAGGCATCTGAGTTATGAGCATTACAGTGTTGGTTGACTTCAAGGAGTATCCTGTCACCTTCCTTTACTCACAGGCTGTGTCTGCAATGCCTTGGAATGAGCCTGTGCAGAAGAAGCATTGGTGCTGAGCAGTGGGGCACCCATGTTGCCCACATTTCAAGGCCATTTCCCTCAGACTAGAACCAGTTGACCCCAAGGTTGAACGCCCATCAGAGACACTGGTGAATTCAGGGGAAATACTCCTGTTTGTCCACTCAAAATCCTTTCCATAAGGTGACCCAAACACAGTGAAGGGGAACTATTGACTCAGGTTTAAATGGCACTCCTGATTTGATCTAAAATGCCACTGCCAGTGCAACAGCATCACAATTGTTATGATTTTGAGGGATTTCTTCCAAAGACAGCTACATTTAATATCCTTAATATTTTTTCACTCTTTTTCCCACTGTAATTGCTTGTAGCATCAGGCATTCCAATTTTTTTTCTATATTCATCTGATAGTACAAAACCTGCATTCTAATCAGTGAGCTCAGCCATGGTGAAAAGCTGGGAAAAAAAAAAAAAGAGGACGTGACAGCTCATTATAAGACTTCATACCCACTGTTCTTTTAATGTTTCAGAGAGCACAATAGAACTGGTCAACATTTTTTGCTTACAAATACTTTTTGATGGAAAAATGAAAAGACACTGAAAGATGAATCAATGCCGTAGGAAACTGTTGACAATCAGCCTGCTGTCTGCAACCACGGCTGATGGCAAAAAGGATGAACTTAAAAGAATACAGCTGCTTGAAATAAAAGCCAAAAAAGTAACACATTTTTCTTTTGGCACAATGTCTGACAGTAACCAAACAACTCCAGTCTAGAGCTTGTGCTTTAAAGCAAGGTGGCAGGAAAACCACAAAGAGGAAAGCAGAGAGCTAGAGATGATGACAGTGTTACAGATCATGCTCAGAAGAGCCTGGCTGTTATACTGTTCTCTCATCACCACAGACACAAAAGCTTGCAAGAGCTGATCAATAGCTGCTGCCTCAGAGATATTATCTGCAGGGGAAAAAACACTCACAATTTTTCCTAAATATTATACTTTAGTATTTTTTTAGATGCCAACATATATCTTTTTTCATAATTAAATTCTTGTTCCTCTTCTGCCCCCTCAATTTCCTATTAAAAACATAATTCATATTTTTCAGTAAGTTTTATGCAAAGTCTCAGGTGTATTTGGATGAGTTATAAATAATTCTGGTATGATTAGCCCAATGAATGCAGAGACCATTATCCAGAAAGAAGATTTTTAATGAAGCAATTTTCAGAAGCTTATACAATTAGGAAGAAAAACATAATGTAGTAGATTTTACTTTCTAGTTCTAGGTTAGTTTTTCAGCTCCGTAGGATCTGAGTTAAATCTGTGTGTAAGAGCTGGTCTTTAAATCTTGCTGTTCGTTAGTAATGAAACATATACAAATCATGTAATTTTCTATTCACATTTTATTATCCCCACTGTAGGACTGAACATGTGTGCAGAAATGCAAAGAACACTTTAAAACACGTACCTGGAGAGTCTTCTCTTATTTTCTTGCTGGACAAAGACATCACAGTAAGGAACACCACTAACAAGCCAACACAGCTCACTGTATACTGAGAACACACCACACAGCTCATTGCACAAGGCAGAAACTCTTGCGGTTTCTAACAACTCTGCACTGAAGTGACACCACTAGCTGTCCTTGCTGCAACTGTGAGTCTGTTCACTCTTCACCATTTTGACCCTCTTTAATACACCCTGAAGATGGCTTCAAGCAAAATTTGTCATCCAGAGTCTCCTCTCAGCTGTGAGAGTCAGTCAGGCTGAGAAGAGTTCAGAAGTAGTGGGCACGAAATGTGGGGCTTACTTATGTCCTTAATTGGAAGATAGACAGCCCACTCTTGTGTCATTATGAGACGGTTGTTGACTGCCCTGGAGGCAATTGTCCGCAGCCTCCCAATTTGGCACTATGACCTTTCCCTCAGCCCCACAGGGAGAAGGTGGGAGGTGGGATGGTGGGACAGGATGGAGGAGTCCTTGTGAGTGAGTCACTTACCTACCTCCCCACCTCCAAGACTGCAGTTTCCTAGATGGGAAAGACACTAATTTAATCTGACAGCATGGAGCTGTTTTAATAATTGGTTCAGTCGTGGGATGGAGTGTGGCGTGGCGCCAGTGTCTGTTGGTGGATTGAGTGGGCGAAGGAGGAGAGTTTGTGGGCAACTGCCCATAGAAGCATGGCTGGCTCTACCACCCTGCTTGTCTGGATGTGCAGAAGGCCACCTCATCAGTCAGTCCCATGGGATAGCACCAGCCTAGACCAGTGCCTTCATGCCCTGTCCAGGTGAGCTCAAGCAGCAGAAACAATAGGACATCATTGCCATGCCAGCCCTCAGGCTCTAGCAGGAGTCAGGGGCAGCCCTCAAGCCTAGAAGGTATTCTGGACATATGGAGCATTCTATAACACTGTGGATTCAAATTCGACAGCACACTTACTTCTGAAATGACACAAACCATGTCCCTCTGGCAGAGAAGCTCACTCTCGCTGAGGTGGCCTCATGTGCAGGTGTAATAGTGTCCAGCCTCAGCATAGGCTGTGAAAGCTAATGGCTGAGAGGGCACTCCCTGGGACCAGGCTGCACATTCTTCCAAAGCTGTCCCTTCCTGCCCGTGAGAGGGCAAGGGCTCTGAACTGTTCCCCTCACCTTACAAGGCACTTAGCCCAAAAGAAATCTTGGTGAAACATGAACAGAGCTGTTGTCAATTACAGGCCACATGATGCTGAGCAGAGCCCTGAGCCAAGCATCATAACTTGAAGCATTGACAACATCCCAGCGAGAAGTGCTCAGCAGAGTGTTTTTGAGGAAAACAGTGTCTCCCGCTGAGATAAGGTTTCTGAAATATTTCAGGATGAATACAAGAAGCATATATCTGTATGTATATTCATCAAAGATGCTGTGAGCACAACAGAACCTGAGCTGCTCCATACATTTTATCATATTATTCAAAACAAGAGATGCATGCAAAGGTTCTCTGACAGTTAGACAGGAATAACTGCTAAAGACAACTAACTTTTAGAGCGAAAACAGGTTCCCTGGAAGAGGCTGTTGTTGACTATATAGTTAAGGAGGATTTTTACACCAATTAAATTCTCACAGGTACAATCTGCTTCCAAAGAGATGGACAGATCTTCTGTCCTATGTCCTGTGAACTTCACCCTCACCCTGCTATTGCAATAGGAACCACTTCAACTGAAAATTCCCCCCTCTATCTCCCAGGCATCAACTCCTGAAAAGTACCAGTGAACATAATAGTGAGAAGCCACCAGAAACCTTGGTGCTCCCAGTCACAGCATCTTTCCCAGCTCCCCCTACGCCCACACTCTAAGTCTGGTTCTGAAGTGCTGGAGATCCTGTAAGAAATACATTACAGGCTGACCACAGCTTGTTGCCTCAAAGCATTTGGAAACAACTTCCCTGGCAGCTTGGCAGGGATATAAGGGGAACATAAATGAAGTATAAAATTTTTTATCCTGGTAATATTACTCCATGTACTGCTTGTGAGATGCAATAGTCTTATCAGACTTTGCAGTATCCTCCTCCATCTCATGGCTACATCTCACCTACGGCTGCTGATCAAAGAGAAATAGGATTCCAGCTGATTGAAAAAGGCCAGGTAGATAGACAGCTCTGGTGATGGCTGATGGACAGTGTGTCTTGATTATCTCTTTATTATTTAAATCTTGAAGCTTTTTTTTTTTTTTTGCATTTGTAAATATTCAGTTTAGAAAACATCTGTAACTCAGGGTGATAGGAGTAGGGAAAACTGGCTATAGAGAACATGGTTATTCCTAGCAGGATATTTCTCCATCGCTGATTCAGGTGAGAAATTGGAGCTGCTGCTGTGACTCATCAATTTTCCTGTTCATTGTGTCAGGTATGAGTGTCACTCTCTATTTGGAGATATCCTTAGCAGGGTTGATAAAAAAAACATGAAGCACAAAAACAAGTCAACAAAGAAGAAAGTCCTAAACCACTGAAATGCAGGAGAGGAGCTGCTAACAAAAATAAAAATTAACACTGAGCTTTCTGGAAGGAATTGCCATAGAGCTGATTTAGTGGTAGCAGGGTGGAAACTGGGAATTCAAGCTGAGCTTTTCGAGAGACCATAGTACATTAGAAGCAGAAATCTTATTAAAATGTAATGGGACTTTGGAAAATAACATGCTCCTTTTAAATCTCAGCCATCAGCACAAACTAGATTCATTTCAAGGGCAAGATCTGTAGCAGTTATAAGTTAGAGAAAGTCTATTAGAAATTATTAGCTTTAAACTAAGGCAGTTGTCCACGGAGGTGTATAAGTACCACTGTATTTGCACTACTTATTTGAGCATAATTCCAACCTGTGCACCAATTTTAAAGGTGCATCCTTTACCTATTCCTTCAAATTATTAATTAAAGTGATACAAAAATGAAGAAGCAAAATTTATGTGCCTGGGACAAGAAAGAACATCTTGGTTTGTTCTGCATTTGTGAGATACCTTGCACATGGGAGCTGTACTAGCCTAAGATTAGGAATGTGAGAAATGTCACAATACATAAAATACATAAAATACAAAAAATATAGATGAAGCCTCTAGAAGCCTATTTGTACATTCAACTTTGCCTAGAGTCCTATCTCCAAAACTTTAACCAAGCCATTTTCTCAGAAATTCTGCAAGGCACAAAAAGCCAGCAGATTTCAGGATGGGCTGCAGGTAGTAACGATCAACTACACCAATAAAAATCAGTAGTGAGACATCATTCCTTCCTGATTACACCAACAGCCTAAGGGCTTCAGCCTTTTGAAAACTGTTATCAGCAGCTGAAGAGAAAGCAAGTAGTATGAAATAAGGAAATAAAGAAAAAGACAGATATCCACTCTACAAGTAGGCTGTGTTTACGTCTCTCTTCTGCCCTGATGAGACATCTGGCATATGAAAACGCACCTGAACAGACAGTCCAAACCACAGAACAGCAAGTAGCCTCAAGAAGTCTGCAGTGATGAGTTTCTCTTTTTCTTGGACCAAGCAATTTGATAATGGGTGACTATGTTGATTAGCTTTGAGCACTGTCCATCCCTGCAATGCATATCACAGCTAGGGATACCAGATACATTCCCAGCACCCCAGGCACTCCTCCATACCGGAAACTCATTTTGATCTTCGCAACCACATCCATATCTTTACACAGCTGCTCCTTCACACACCTCCGGTATGATCTGTTTGTACCCAGCACCAAATGTCAGGGTTATTTTTGGGGAATTCAGACGGAAAAATAAAACTCATTCAGGTCAGAATGTCATTATACATTGACTAACAATGCAGTATCATAGGTCCTAGAGTATGCAGATCCGGTACTGAAGTTGGAGTCTGCTAGCTAAGCTAGAAAATGCATAGGTAAAAATTCTCTCTTCCAATTTTTTTTAAATAGTTTCTTTAAAACACATTGCTTAAAAACACTTATAATGAGAATTACCAATATAATTTGGTTTTCTGCCTATTCCATATAGTCATTCTTTAAAAGGAAAAGACTGTAGATTTGCAAAATTTGAACACCTCTGCAGCCCAAGCGTAGCATAATTAGCTGACTGTATTGGATAATTCAATTTCATTTGCAGATTTTTCATCCACTAGGATGAAAAATGAAAACCAGGAGAGTGCATGCTTCTGCATGCCCATCGCTCCACTTGTGTTTCGTGAATTGGCAGTGTCAGATTTTTACAAACAAAATAGAAGTTCTAGATTCTTAGGTTATGCATACAAATAACTCGAAGATAGGTTTCCAGAGGATGGGGTCAGACTCTTTCCAGTGGTGCCCAGCAACAGGACAAGGGGTAACAGGCACAAAATGAAACACCTGAAGTTTTACCTGAACATGAGGGAAAAATTATTTATTTCAAGGGTGACAAAGCTCTGGAAGAGGTTGTCCAGAGAGGCTATGGAGCATCATCCTCTGGAGGTGTTCAAAATCCGCCTGAACACGATTTTGTGCAACCTACTCTGAGTTGAACCTGCTTTGGGGAGGGGTTTGACTAGATGATCTGCAGAGGTTCCTTCCAACCTCAACCATTCTTTGATTCTGTGACTCTATTTCACCCTCTTATGTGTTAATATGCTAGATAGTGGAGTAATTTAGCCTATGAGAGAGGACTGATTTGAGGGACAATATGACAGTGGTGGTAGAATATTTTCATGGGAGTTGAGATTTATCCA
>NW_020955214.1:2337665-2338794 GCF_003031625.1 Empidonax traillii
TAGATGATCTGCAGAGGTTCCTTCCAACCTCAACCATTCTTTGATTCTGTGACTCTATTTCACCCTCTTATGTGTTAATATGCTAGATAGTGGAGTAATTTAGCCTATGAGAGAGGACTGATTTGAGGGACAATATGACAGTGGTGGTAGAATATTTTCATGGGAGTTGAGATTTATCCACTGATATATCGTAGTTGCAATGTCTTTAGTTTTTGCCAGCACTTAAAACTTCAGAAAGGCCCCCTTTTATCACTTCTCTCACTTCATTTTATCAGGAAGTCTAAAAATGGACAATTTCCTCATACCTGCAGTCAAGTGTATTGTAGAGAAGAAACATGGAAGCACCTCTTGGACATATACAACAGCATGTCTTGTATCCCCCCCAGGGGCCAGGAAGATGGTCTAAAGTAACCCTTTCAGGTCAGGCACTTGTTATAATATCAGTCACAGAGAATCATAGCTTGTTTGGCTTGGAAAGGCCCTTAGAGATCATCTGGTTCCAGCCCCTCTGCCACAGGCAGGGACAGTTTTCACTATACCAGGATGCTCAAAGTCCCATCCGACCTGACCTTGAACCCTTCTATGGATGGGGCATCCACAACTTCTCTGTAAATTTGTTCCAGTGCCTCATACCCCTCAAAGTGAAAAACTTTCTTCCTAGAGCTGGCCCTGCCCAGTCAGAGTCCCTTCACACTGTAGACGGGGACAAGGTCCCAGTGGTTCGCATGAGAGGTATGTTAGGTAAAACAGTTTGGGTTAGCCATGCCTCGAGCAAAGGCAAATCCATTTGTGGAGTTGTCTTTGCCCAAGGGCCTGGTTGCACATGGTGGGTGATGCAAGAAGATGGAGAAACCCGGTGCATACCTCAAGGAGATATCATCTTAAGGTAAACAGGCCATAACTCAGTATCTGCATTTGTACCTATATATATATATATATCTGTGAATGTGTACGTGGTTTAGTATAATGTATGTATGTATGGAGTTCAAAAAGGTTCATCTTGATAGATGTATAGTGGCATAGGAAAGGAAAGAAAAATTAGGGGTGGATAATGTCATAGTTCTGATTTTAGAAAGGAATTTTGCTTTTCCTTTCCCCTTCTTCCCCCTCCCCCCTGCATGAATGCTAT
>NW_020955214.1:2338815-2339946 GCF_003031625.1 Empidonax traillii
GGTATAAGACATTGCAAGTTTTTACATCTCCAGTGATGCGACGGCGCCCCCTGCTGACTGTGGCTGGAACTGCACCAAAGAGTGCTAAAAATTGAACTATTTGATTTTCTTTTTTTGCCGGTTTTATCGGTTTTGTTCTTGAAGGGGATTATTGGTGGGTATAGGGGTATTGTTTGGTTGTTTTACTTGTTTTTTTTTTCCCTTCCTTTTTTCCCTCGTGTTACGTTAATACACACATACTTAATAAAGGGCTGTTATTTTTTCCTTTTTCCCTTTTCCATAATTTGCTTTCCTTCAATCGGAGCCTCTTAATTTCGAATCTATAATTGCTAGAGAAGAAGGTTTGGGTCTTTTTCTCCTAATCCATCCTCAGCAAAAGACCCTTGTCTCAATTAAACTGAGACATATTTAACATAAATCTAGCCTCTTTCAGTTTGAAACCATTTCCCCTTGTCCTATCACTAGATGCTCTTGTCAAAAGTCCTTCTCCAGCTCTCTTGTAGGCTGCCTTTAGGTTCTGGAAGGCTGCTAGGAGGTCTCCCCAGAGACTTCTCCAGGCTAAACAACCCCAATTCTTTCAGCCTGTCTTTACAGGAGAGGTGGTACATCCTTCTTATTATCTTCACGGCCCTCCTCTGGACATGCTTTAACAGGTCCATGTCTTTCCTGTGCTGGGGACCCCAGAATTGAATGCAGCACTTCAAGTGAGATCTTATGAGAGCAGAGAAGAGGGGCAGAATCACATCCCTTGACCTGCTGGCCACACTGTTTTTGATGCAGCCCAGGATGTGACTGGACTTCTGGGCTGTGAGTGTTCATTCCCAGGTCATGCTGAGCTCTTCACCAACCGACACCCCCAAGTCCTTCTCCTCAGGGCTGCTCTCAATCAATTTCACACACAGTCTAAATACGTGTTTGGAATTGCCTTGACCCACATTGCAGTTGGCCTTGTTGAAGACCACCAAATTTGTCAGGCACAGTCTGCCCTTTATGAAGCCATGCTGGCTGTCACCAATCACCTCATTTTCCATGTGCCTCAGTATACATAATATAGGTAACTATTGTATAGCTATACCTCTTCTTCCTGCAGCCTTTCTCCCGTTCTTTTTGCTCTGCATGTTCTGGTTATAA
>NW_020955214.1:2339967-2358463 GCF_003031625.1 Empidonax traillii
TAGATGATCTGCAGAGGTTCCTTCCAACCTCAACCATTCTTTGATTCTGTGACTCTATTTCACCCTCTTATGTGTTAATATGCTAGATAGTGGAGTAATTTAGCCTATGAGAGAGGACTGATTTGAGGGACAATATGACAGTGGTGGTAGAATATTTTCATGGGAGTTGAGATTTATCCACTGATATATTGTAGTTGCAATGTCTTTAGTTTTTGCCAGCACTTAAAACTTCAGAAAGGCCCCCTTTTATCACTTCTCTCACTTCATTTTATCAGGAAGTCTAAAAATGGACAATTTCCTCATACCTGCAGTCAGGTGTATTGTAGAGAAGAAACATGGAAGCACCTCTTGGACATATACAACAGCATGTCATGTATCCCCCCCAGGGGCCAGGAAGATGGTCTAAACTAACCCTTTCAGGTCAGGCACTTGTTATAATATCAGTCACAAAGAATCATAGCTTGTTTGGCTTGGAAAGGCCCTTAGAGATCATCTGGTTCCAGCCCCTCTGCCACAGGCAGGGACAGTTTTCACTATACCAGGATGCTCAAAGTCCCATCCGACCTGACCTTGAACCCTTCTATGGATGGGGCATCCACAACTTCTCTGTAAATTTGTTCCAGTGCCTCATACCCCTCAAAGTGAAAAACTTTCTTCCTAATATTTAACATAAATCTAGCCTCTTTCAGTTTGAAACCATTTCCCCTTGTCCTATCACTAGATGCTCTTGTCAAAAGTCCTTCTCCAGCTCTCTTGTAGGCTGCCTTTAGGTTCTGGAAGGCTGCTAGGAGGTCTCCCCAGAGACTTCTCCAGGCTAAACAACCCCAATTCTTTCAGCCTGTCTTTACAGGAGAGGTGGTACATCCTTCTTATTATCTTCACGGCCCTCCTCTGGACATGCTTTAACAGGTCCATGTCTTTCCTGTGCTGGGGACCCCAGAACTGAATGCAGCACTTCAAGTGAGATCTTATGAGAGCAGAG
Organism: Empidonax traillii; assembly: GCF_003031625.1. Lineage (NCBI taxonomy): Eukaryota > Metazoa > Chordata > Aves > Passeriformes > Tyrannidae > Empidonax > Empidonax traillii. Next base: position 2,340,950 of record NW_020955214.1, read on the forward strand.
AAGAGGGGCAGAATCACATCCCTTGACCTGCTGGCCACACTGTTTTTGATGCAGCCCAGGATGTGACTGGACTTCTGGGCTGTGAGTGTTCATTCCCAGGTCATGCTGAGCTCTTCACCAACCGACACCCCCAAGTCCTTCTCCTCAGGGCTGCTCTCAATCAATTTCACACACAGTCTAAATATGTGTTTGGAATTGCCTTGACCCACATTGCACTTGGCCTTGTTGAAGACCACCAAATTTGTCAGGCACAGTCTGCCCTTTATGAAGCCATGCTGGCTGTCACCAATCACCTCATTTTCCATGTGCCTCAGTATACATAATATAGGTAACTATTGTATAGCTATACCTCTTCTTCCTGCAGCCTTTCTCCCGTTCTTTTTGCTCTGCATGTTCTGGTTATAATCAAGATTAAACAGAATGCTTACAGGAACATAAATGAACTAGGACATGCAGTCAGTTGGAATTGTTTTTTCATGCTCTTTTATGAATAGCTGCTGAGCGGTCTGGGAAAAGTGAATATAAGCCCTTGATACAGTTCATTGCTCTCTGCGTGAGTTTTGTGAAATTTACACTCTCAATGCAGTTATGTGACTGAGGCTTTTTACACCTCCTGTCCCTTTTTCAGGTGATGGACTGGCAAGAAAAGGCAGTGTCATATATTAGGGTGGCCACGAAAAGGGTACGTGCGTGATGTATTGCGGTGCTGTAGAGCAGCTAATGTTCTGCTGCTCCTTGTACTACACAGCAGCTTTGCAATGACTAGCGTAGATCACAGGAGAGTGCAAGATGGCTCTCTTCTTCCAGTTATATAATTAGATCCATTGCTCATCTGTCATACCAAAGTGCTGTAGCAACAGACACTCGTCCATCTGTGACACTGCTCTGCCTGCTTCTCCATCAGGAACACTGACAGGTCTGCATGTTGCCATGTGCCCTGGTAGCAGGAGCTCAGAACTCTGGCTTAGGGCTACGTCACTTTGGATTCTACCCACTCATCATCAGAGATGCTGTCCCTGATTCTGACAGCAACAAGGGGCAGAGACAGCGAGTATAAACCTGTACAGAAGCATCTTCTCTGCATATCTCGGGTTTTTTCCTACATCTTTTGTGTCTTGCCATCTCTTTTAGCGTGCTTTTCTTACACTGGGTGCTCCCTGGGGGCATGAATCTGTCATTATTATTTAGCTTTCCTTGTGCAATTTAGAGCTATAATAAATCGTAAAGAAGGTCACTGTAATCAGCATACTGCAGTAGAAGCATCACAGAGAAACGGAGTCTGTCCCAAAAGAGAGGAAACATCCTGAGCCTCAGAGACAAGAACTCAGTCCTGATTAACTGGCAAAATCTTCATTTATCTCTAGTAGCAATCCTGTCAATTTCCAGGTCCAATGCATTGCATTATCAGAACATTATGCTTCACTTTACTCTTTCATAGCAATCCTCTGCCAGGACACATGGCACTGTGTCCTATAGCAGGTATGTTTTATCTGAACTTATGATGTCTAACTTCCAAAAACAGAAGTAAGGTGTTTTTCAGTTATTGTAAATATTCCTTCCCAAGTGGGACAAAATGTAGAACTGTAGCAAATGTTCAAAGGCAGATAATCTTAAGAAACAAAAATTAGATCCCCATATACTAGTTAAAATACTTCATTTCTGTCTCAGGCTGTTTGTTTATGGGTTTTATTTATACATCATGGCTGTATCAAAAGCCTTTGTGACATTAGTGAAGGCACAGAAAGTCTCCAGATTATGGCCATGACCTGCTTCCTGAACCTGCCTGGTTAAAAATGTACCTGATGCTGGTGGAGAGGCTGAGGAAGGCAGTTTCCCTTCCCTGAACACACAGCTGGTGAGTGGTGCCTCGCTTTGCTTGGTGTCAGCTGGAGCTGGTTGGGACAAGCACCAGAGGGTGTTTCCCAAAAAGTCTCATTGTGAAAGGGCCTTAAGATTTTGTAGCTGCTTCCAGCCTTTCCATCAGGCAGAGCAGTTGCAACTGCGAGTGGCAGCAATCACTGCTTGCAAAAGGGGAGGTGGGGACATGTGACACCCCCATCTTCATATCCTCCAGCTCCATCACTTCCCTGACATGTCCCGAACTATCCTCAGTTCTCACTTCAGAAACAGTAGTCTCTGCTACTCTTGATAATATTTCAGACATCTCTATTCACACAAAACAAGTATCAAGCATTTTTCAGCTGCACTTTCTGGTGGTGCTCTAAAATCATCTGAGCAAGGTGTCTCCAGCAAAAGCAGGCAGAGAGATCCCATGGCTATCAGGCCTTTTTACAGGCAGATGGAAGACAAATGTACTGCTTAACTTCTGTGGGTTACATTCAACCACATGATTTAGATAAGGTTCTCCTGTCTGATATATGTCATAGAAATCATGCCTTCAGCTGATGCCTTGTCACCAGAGCAAAAAAAAAATAGTATCAAATATCTCCAGGAAGAGTGGTTCTTAAGGGAGAAACTGCATGTTTTCACCCCATATGATATGTTCAAAGACCTCTTCTTCTCAAACTAAGACCCCATTTTCACATTCTGGTCTTGTAATTGAAAAGGTTGTTAATGTTCTCAGGCCCAGCTCCACCTCTTCTCTTGAGAAGGTGAGCAGTGCTCTCCCTAGGGAAGAAAAACCAATAGAAAAGGGGCAAGAGACAGTCAGGGGTTTTGTAATAAGTTTTCATGCTTATCAGCCTTCAGCTGGGTCTCCCCAATGATCTCCTGGCACCACCTCTCTTAGATCTCCTAGATCTCATGTCTCTTTAGAGGTTTCTTTTCTTGTATTTTATGTTGTCCAGAGTCTCAGGAGACCATTTCTGTAACACCCCATCTGAACAAGGCCAGCTTTGAAATTAGATGCACCTTAAAAGCTTGATCAGAGCATATACAGCCAAGTTGTGAGTATCTTCAACAGTGAAAACTTCACAGCTTCTCTGGACAGTCTGGTTCAGTGTTTGACCGGCCTGCTTGAGAATTTTTACACTTAATATCCAGTGTTATTGGTGTTACACTGCCATAAATCAACATGTAGATCAGGCTTTTTGTTGCCACTCTCCTTTCAAGTGTACAGGTTCAATGTAGGGATGAAAGGTTGCCTTTACACAGGAGTCTCATTTGCTTCATCTCTCTTCTTATTCCCCTTTATCTCTTTGGGAGTACTTTTACTGATTAGTTATTTTGCCATCACTTGTGGCCATATCTAGTAAGAGTAGGTCGATGTTATCCAGTGGTCGGGATGGGATAGGCTGCTAAGAAAATCGCAGAATGACTCAGACTAGGAGGGACCTCATGGGCCTCTGGTCCAACCTCCTGCTCACAGCAGCTGCAAAAGTGTTGAGCAAGCCTTCTGTCACTTTCTCCAGAGTACTGGTAAAGGACTAGTCTCAGGACAGACCCATGTAGTGCTCCTGAGCTCAGCCTGAGACAAAGGTCCTGCTGTGTTGCTCCAGTTGGTATTGGGGACCACGTGTTGTGGTGTGTTGCCACTGCTACTGAACATGTGTATTCTGTCCTCAGCAGAGCTCCCAGCCTCTTCCCATGCACCTTTCTGCAATGACTGATTTGTTGCTGTTTCCATTCAGTGTGTCCTGGGCCTCCAGCTGTCTAGGACTCTTAAAACTTGTCAAATGTTTTGCTGGTACTCCCTCATGAGCTGTCATCTGGAGACAAGAGCATCTTAAGATGAGGAATAGCTGAAGTTTTCCAGTAAAAAAGTCTACGTGGTCACCCTTACCCAACAGCAGCAACCAGGACACATCACATCCACTCACAGAGCTCCCACAAGTCTTCAAAGAGCCCATAAGACTGGGAGGATCTAGAAGAAAAGCCCAGAAGCAGCTGTAAAAATTCTTGTCATTGTCAGCTGATCCTGTTTGCTGTGCTTTGGGGAGTGCAAAGACCATGCTACTAGTTGTGATTCCAATGTTTGTGAGTGTAGCTGTCAGTAACAGAAGTTCATTACCTTATTTTATGGAGTGTCCCTTTGCAACAAAATGGCAACCTTTGCTGTGACATAGGAGAGGACTTACCAGATCATTGCAATGGTTGGGGGCATCCCCACCGCTTCCCAGAGGCTTGCAACAAGCCATTGCTCAGTACTAGAATTTCAACAAACTTTGCCAAAACCACACACACTTGTGCGGTTTTGGAAAAGTTTGCTCTTTTGCCTTAAAAAATAATTAGAGTACCTCTGTTTTCCATGGCCTATATCTTGCCCCTGCTGCCTGGTAGGGATCCCCAGGACACAAGGCAGGATTGCAGGGCCTCATACCTGCCCACATATCACCTTCCCTGTGAATGAGGCAGCCTCATCCATCTGATGTCCTCTGCTTCACAGCACCTAAGGGCTTTGTTGTTTGGAGAGAGGATCACAAGAAGTCAGGAAAGTTTAGGGACACGATGGCATTGAGACCAGGATTTGAGTGAAGAGAGGTGAACACGACTGGTTTATGGAGAGAAAGGCTGTGACTCTGCCATCCTTTCCGCAACCAGGCACAGGCAGATGTGTTGTTCGCTGATAACCACGACCACTCCTCTGCACTACTCATCCCTGTCACCACCCCAAAACAGTAGCAATGGGCAAATTGGAAAGCCCTTACCCATAGCTGGAGATTAAAAGTATTTACTTGGAATATACTTTTTTAATAGTTTTCAGTGTGTTCTATGAAAGTCATGTGAATAAGGCTAATGTTTAATGATAATTCTGAGCTGTCTATACAGGAAAATATAAAATTTTCAGTCAAATATGGAAAATGAAGTCAACATTTTATCTGCAGCCTCTGCAACTTTAGCTGAGGTAAGATAACATGCTATAATTCTGAATCATTGATTGAAAACTTGTTCACCACAAAGTATCATCACTGTGCTCAATTTTTCCACATTCACATTCGTGCTGACACAGTTCCCATGAAATGTTAATCTTGTCTACTCACTAGCACAGAGCAGTTAGGAAGCCTGTGGGGTTTTTTGAGGGTATATATTCAGTACACCAATATAGCTGCATCAGTGGAAAGCCCCAGCAAATGTACTTCTTGACTGGTGTAATTCAGCAGACTCTTGTTAGAAGTTGTAATTAACTACCACACAGTGCAAAGCGAAAAAGTCTGTGAGGCTGCCGCTGGAGATAAGACATTTGGGAAAAAAGGCAAAAAGTGACATGGTGTGTAAGCAAAATATTACTAGAAAAAAATGTTCCATAGCTCATATAACAGCTTCCTAGACAGAGTCCTGTCGACAGACAATGTGCCAAAATCAATTAGAACCTATGAAAATTTAATCAAAGTTTATCGTAAATAATTCCACCCTAGACAAAGCCACATTTAAAAAAATTTTTACTGCTGCTCATTTAAATTAAGTGATTACTGCCCAGAGCAGAAAGTTTGTTGTAATAAATTAATCTAAGCATTGTCCAGGGATCAGTTTGGGGTAAGGTCTTTGCTTGTTAGGATTCCTGTTCCTGAAATAAGATGAAGTTTACCACTGTAACAAAACCTTTCCAGTCTAATGCATGTACTGCCCTCAGAGTAGGGACTAGGCCTTGGGTCTTTTCCTCTTCAAGCAAGTACCAAATCCTCAGCTAAAATATTAAATATTGGATTAGCAAGCCTCTTATTCTTCTATGAAGCACAAAGTTTAGCTGAAGGTCATCTCCCAATGGCTAGTCAGGTCTACAGGGACTTGGGTGCTCTCCGTGCCATGGATGGGGAAGGTTGCAGAGTCTTTCACATAAGACTTTTTTTCATGTATCAGTGATTGCTCTTTTCACACACCAGTGTGAAAACCTGAACATATCCAGGTATGTTTTCTGCATGAATACAGCAAACCTTACAAGGGACTTAGGTTTCCAGAGGGCAGAGTTCCTTGGGCTTTTTTGAAACCAAGAAGACCAGTTATCTACATATGAACAAGACAGTCATTGTAATGATCATATCTGTCCACACCTATGCTGGCTGTGGGCTGACATTCCTAAATATATATTTACCTGAAGCATTTCAAAGACCTGACATGCATGAAGATGGCTTTTGTGTCGTGTGTCTGAGCATGGCCGCTGGTATTTGATGTGCCCAAAAGAGTATAGGTTTTAACATCCAGATTGGGATTGGAGATTCTGGAAAGTAATTCTAGAAAGTATTCAGTGATGTCAGAATTCATGAACTTCACAGCATTTTTTGATAGAAAGAGTGAATCACATTCTTGGTAAAGAGGGAAGTAATGATTAAGGTTGGAAAGATGGGTTTTACCTTTATACAGAAATTTTCTACAATAAGGTGAACTTATGGAATACTTATATTACAAGAATAGTGAAATGTTGCTGAGAGTGTCAAAAAAACCCAAAAAACTGCGGAGATTGAAAGGAATATAATTCCATGGGAGATGTAAAGAGCTCCATCGCTTTAGCTCAGAAAAGAGTTTAAGGTGACCTCAAGAGGAACATTAACTGGGAATAGAAGTTTTCTTTAACTCATAATTATGGACAATGGTATAACTAGAAATAATGATTCAAAGCAAGGCTAGACAAATTTACATGAGAAATAAGGTGCAAATATATTTTAGGGAGACTATAAACTACTGAAGCAAACTACAGAAGAAAATGGTTTGTTCTGCATCTCGTAATGTTTCCAAATGCTTTTCTGAAGTTTGCTTAAGTCAAACATAAATTATGAGACTCATCACAGAGATAACTGGGGGAAATTAAGTGATTGGTGTTCTGGTTATTTCTAGTACTGAGGCTCTGGATTTTACCTTTTTTGTTAATTATGGATGCTGTAGTTTTACTTTTTAAGTGAAAAGTTTATCAGTATTCTTGCAAGGCATTCACTGGTTCTGTAAACACAATGAATCAACTGGGTATTGATATGGCAGGTAGTGGTTTGATTAGAAATGCAAAATATCCAAACATCCGTGTGATTAATGAAGCAGCTGAGACACAAGTGATTCCACATTAGTGGGGCAGGTGTTTGGTCTAAGAGAGCAAGTGGGGTGTTGTTTCAGAGAGAGTAAAATCAACAACATTGCAGGAGCTCCTCCCAGAGTGAACAGCTGCAGGAACATACTCCCACTGGTAAAGGTCAGATCGATTCAGTGCCTGTCATAATTTCTTTCAAATAAAACACCTACTTACAAAAAATAAATAAATAAGTTCTAAAATTAACACAGTATGAATGAATGAGTACTCTAGCAAACATCAATGCCTCAGTTGTATAGGCAGCTAAACAATTATATTTATGTTAAGAAGAATAACTGCAAAAATCTGAGAAATCTTCACATTTCACACTGATCTCCCCCATTCCAGCCTCATCTTGTGCTTGAGACTTTTCACCCTCGACAGAAACAAGTAGAGCAGCCCCACAGCAGCTGTTTGGCACTAAATGGCTAATATTTAGATGTTCCAGGTGCCAGAGTTGGGGTGGCATCCTGTCCTTGCCCATACCAAAGCAAACTATGGACACATGACCACCAGAGTACACATTTGAGTTTCTCCAAAACCCATTCTCGGTGCAGCTCAAGCCACCCTACAACATGCACAGTATGCCAGTGAAATTGTCCAAACCTTTCACCCAGAGACCGTAAGAAACAAAAATCAGGGGATGAGACAAGCCACCTTCTGTCCAGCCATCCGTGGGTGCCACAGGTCCAGGAGCAGGAAATGAAGATCCATGTTAATCTTAAATGGAGTTGACAACCTGTTCTCAGTGAGAGCTTTCAATCCACTGCTCTTTTGAGGGTAAACTAAATTGTATCATCAAAGGCAACTATAATCCTGCATGCTGGGGGTTATGCTACTCTATTCAGAAGCAAATTCAGATGAGCTTTCCTGGGAACTTAATTTGACAAACACTTATTTATATATGTGGGAGCAGAACTAGCCTATTTCAGATCATCTTATATGCACTGACTGGGTGATATCCGGTAGTCCTTAAGTACTTTCAGATATTTTCTTGCTGCTATTTATGGCATGTTGATATGAGGATGCCACTCTACCTATTGCCCCATTTGCAACATAAAATACCAAGCAGGGGAATTAATATACAGGAAGTCCAGGCAATGGACTCCCATTGGCATACAGCCAATGAAACCTTTGCATGGGGATTTGACTTCCCCTGAGCTGATGATGAATGGTTCTGTGAATTTGGTTTGGTCTTATTGCTTCCTCAATGTTGCTAAAGGTGAAGACAAGCAAAGGAAGGAAATTAAAACCTTTCTCCTTAAGGGATTTGGTTAACCACATCCATCTGGTAGATTTTTATTGTCAGGGAGAATAAAAAGAAAAACAGATGAACTGCACTGGAAGGTATTAGCAAATTCTTCACTTCCATTCTCCCAAGAGAAAGCCCTTTCTGAACATCCACCTTGTGTTTATATTTCACTTCCCCTTTCCTCCTTTTCTGAATTTCTCCAGATAACAGAATGTAATTGTTCCTCCCTCGTTCCCCAAAGTTCTTGATGTTTGATGAATAATTGTCATTTCTCTTGCCTGAGAATCCCCCTCCTTGCCATGAATCCTCTCTAAAAACAATCCACCTGACTTATACTTTCAGTCCCTTCTGGCATGCCACGGGGCAGTTATTATCCTCCTATCTAAAAGGAACATCGCTCAGTCTCTTTTAATTGTTTTGAAAAAGGTTGGGCTGCTTCCCAGCACCAACTTCTTCAGCAGCATCTGATCATCCAGGTGCTTCTCTGCATAATGAACTTGGGGCTCTGGAGAATGGGCATCTGACATGCTTGTTGTTTTCTTGTACTTTGAAGGTGAAGTCAGCACTTAGGTTGTCTCAGTAGGCTGGAAGTCTTCAAAAAAGGTGATGTTTGTTCTGACTAAATCACTCTGTTTAGAGATGAGAATTTACCATCAGTCTTGATGAGTTTCCTCTAAAAGTTGTGCTTTTGTGATTTTGTTGGACTCCATCTTATTCTCACCTATTCCAGCTCCCGAGTCCCTTAACTCTACAGCTATGTTTTGGAAGTGTGGTTTGAGTGGCTAGAGCAGCCAAATCCAGGAATATGCTTCATATTCCTGCCTCTCCTTGCTGTGGCCCTACCTCTCCCTCTCTGTCTGCTGTTAGGCAGGAGAAGGCAGGGCCCCTCAGTATTTGCAGGATGCTACAGCATCTTAAAGCACTTCAGGGACACTGTGAAGTAGGGAAGCCTGAAGCCTCAGAGATATGATACTAGGAAAAAGCTTTTTTTGTCTTTCTTTTTTTCTTTAAGTTACAAACAGATGAAAGGGACTCTGTGATTGCACGTAGGTGCAAACTGTGGTTTGTGGATTTATTTCCAATAATGAAGTATCAGTGGGATGCTAAAGCTTCTGCAAACACTGCTGCAGCACTATTGCATCAATAATTGCTCTTCTAATCTGCATGATGCCTGTAAAAACTTGTTTTCTGCTAAAATCACCATGTGATATGCAAATATATTTCTCTGCTTGTACTATCCAAGGTTTAATCCTTGGGCCTCTTTGTAGAAGAACACTGAAGATGTGGGCAGCTGATCTGCCAGCGGAGAGTAAGGAAGCTCTGATTAAGCAAGTAAAATATATGCATTGTGTCTGGAAAGGAGCTGTGTTGGCACATTTTCTCTGCAGAGCCCTCTGGTCTACATTTGGGCTAACTTTGTTTGACTGTTCAGCAGTGGAGCCAAAAGGGTGTGTTGTACCTGACCCAGAGCTCTGGTCTCTTCTGCTCTGCAAACCTGAGGCCCTGCAGCTCCCAAAGCTGGCAGACCCAATGCAGGTTGCAACTTAGCCACTGTCTGCCCTGTTACCTTGCCACTCTGCCCAGGTTCTCAAGCCATGGCTGGAGATTGAAGGCAATCAGGTCAAGTCAGCCTTCTAAAGAGGAATTTCACAAAATAATTTGCCTTTTTCTCCCAGGGGTCAGGGTGACAGTTTGTGCATTGTTGCAGTCCCCAAGGTTCCTGGGGAGCTGAGCTGCAATGGAGCCTTCCATCAGCCAGGTAAGAGCCCAGAGGCTGAGACAGCTTAATCCAGCACTTGCTTGAGGAGGAGAAGACAAAAATTACAGATCTAGTGAGATACCAGTGTGAATCAAGCATTTCCCTCAGCTTCTTGGAGATGTGTATTTTTTTTTTTTTTTAACTACCATTCCAAAATTCCCTATAATGGATTTAACCCACTTCAAAAGTCTGAAGTCAGTGGAACAGAGATCACTGAAGCTTTCTCAGGCTCTATCAGTATTAGCAACATGAGGACTCTGAGAGGATTTGTCTGGTAACATTTCCAGACAAATCTGGAAATTCACACATGGTATTAATTGTCCAGAGTAAGTACAGGTTGGGATGGGTATGAGCTTCATAAGAGGTAGTCATTGCTAGATTTTAGGAAGAAAACTGTTTTACTTATTTTATCAAATTAATAATGTCAAGTTTAAACTTCTTCTTATATCTGCATTTTGCAGATTATCCGTGATTTGTTACAATGGTCTAGGTCTCCAACTGAGAAGTCTTCACTGATTTTATTAGGAGAACTTAATGAGGAAGGTTACTTATGCAAGGAGCTGAGGGATCTAGTAGATAGGGGTGGATGAAGTGGTGTCAAATAACCCTCAGGAGAAAGGACCAGGAAGCAAACCAGTAGCTTAGATGCTGGAATCCATGAAATACCACAGAATATGCCAAGCTTCAAGGCAAGGATCATCAAGTCCATCTCCTGGCCCCGCACAGGCCCATGCCCAAGAGTCACCCTGTGTCCAAGGGTATCATCCAGGGCGCTGCTGGCTCATATTCAACTTGCCATCGACCAGGACTCCCAGGTCCCTTTCCATGGTACTGTTTCCAGAGTCTCACTCCCCAGTCTCTATGAACATCCAGGGTTGCCCCATCCCAGGTGCAGAATCCAGCACTTCCCCTCGCTGAACTTCATATGGTTGGTGATTGCCCAGTTGTATGATTTGTTGGGGTCTCTCTGCAGGGCCTCCCTGCCTTGGAGGGAGTCAACAGCTCCTCCCAGTTTTGCATCATCTGCAAACTTGCTTAGTGTCCTTTCCAGTTCTGTGTTCAAGTCATTTATGAAGATGTTGAAGATCACAGGGCCTAAGATGGAGCCCTGCAGAACCCCACTGGAGACAGGTCACCAGTCTGATGTCACCCCATTCACTATTACCCTCTGTGCTCGACCCATGAGCGACTTGCTCACCCACCACATGATGTGTTTATCCAGCTGTGGGCTGGACTTTTTGTCCGGAAGGGTACTGTGAGAGACAGTATCAAAAGCTTTACTGAAATCCAAAAAGATTACATCAACTGGCTTTTGTCGTAAAAGGAAATCAGGTTTGATAAGAAGGACTTTCCTCTCATGAAGCCATGCTGGTTGTGACCAATGACTGCGTTGTCTTTTAGGCGTTTTTCAGTACTTCCCAGAATAACCTTCTCCATAACTTTACCAGGCACTGCAGTGAGATTGCCAGGCCTGTAGTTTCTGGGGTCCTCCTTCTTGCCCTTCTTGAAAATCAGGACAACGTTTAGCAGCTTCCAGTCAGCTGGGACTTCTCTGGATTCCCAAGACCACTCAAAAGTCATTGAGAGGTTTTTAAATTACATCAGCCAGCTCTTTGAGGATTCTCTGCTGAATCCCATCAGACTCCATAGACTTTTAGGGATACAGCTGGAGCAGCAGATTCTGCATGGTTTCGGGGTCAAATTGGAGCTTATCATTCTCACAGGCATGGTCCTCCAGCTCAGGGCACTGAGACCCCCTTGATCCATCATCTGTGCTGAAGACAGAGGCAAAGAAGGCGATAAACATCTTTGCTTTGTCTCTGTCCTTGCTTGTGAGATGACCATCCCCATCCTCTAATGGGCCAATGATATTTCTATACTGCCTATTGCCATTAATATATTTGAAAAAACTCTTTTTACTGTCCCCCACATTTCTGGCAACTTCACCTCCAGCTGAGCGTTGGCTGCATGAATTTTCTCCCTATAGAGGCAAGTAGCATCTCTGAATTATTCCCATGTCACTTGACCTTGCTTCCACTGGGCATACACCTTCCTTTTTCACCTTATTTCCAAGAAAAGATCCCTGCTCATCTAAGGTGACCTTCTTCCTCACCTGCTTAGCTTCTGACATTGGAGAATTGCCTGCTCCTGTGTCCTTAGGTGGTGGTGATTAAAAAGTGAGCAGCACTGATGGACCCCAGCACCTACAGAAACAACATCCCAGGGGACCTTACTTACTAATTCCCTGAGCAGCCTGAAGTCTACTCTCCTCATGTCCAGAGTTGAGGTTTTAATATGAGAGGGAGTAGAGCCATGTGCAATAGTGAGGATCTGGGCTGGAAAATAAGTCAGTCACTGGAGTCAGCAAATGGAAAAAGCATGTCTGCAAGTCAAGGAAGGAAAAAGAAGAATAAGTTTCTTTCAACAAAACTCACATTTTGAGAGGTGTGATGATGAGACAGACAGGCAATGGAAATACCTCAACGCCAATTAGATTGAAAGTCAATTGGAAAACAGCTGTGGATCAGACTTTAAAGACTGTTAATTTTTGTAGTTTCAGAAAAAAAACTGGACAGGAGGTGGACAGTAATTAATGGAAATTGCAAGGAAAAGCCCAGGAAATCAAATATTAACAGCCTCCACAATGAAACAAAATGAGTAAATCGTAATTATCATTATTAAAATGAGTATCGGGGGAATTAATAATTGTTAGTTAATTGTCAACAGTGCCATCCTAACTTTCTCCTAGTGCATTTGCATGTTTTCTGTCTCTTACTTGGTCTCATTAGTTTGAAGAGATGATGTCATCCTAAAATCCAAGCTTTAAAAAAAATTAGAAGCAGTTGCTCTTCCTCTTCTGCCAATTATGACTTTGCAGTTATGTACTGCTATTTACAAAATGTTTTCTCCTCCTCATGTACAAAAGTTGCGAAAGGAAAACAAACTACTGTGGAACACTGACAGTCATTAAAAACTATACCACCAAATATTCGAAGTAAACAAACTGGAAAATCTATTTATTTCTGGTCTCTACCAGGACTCAAAATCAGAGACCCCAAATAAATACAGTACCTGATCAGAGCTGTTCTTTCAGATAAATGTCATGCAGAGTTGCAGGCAAGAATCAGAGCTTCAGCTATGTCTCTCTCATGTTTCTTAAGAGAGTTGCACTTTACAGGAAAAATTATCTGAGTTTCTTATTGGTGGGGAACTTTTTTGAAGATTTGTTCAATTTTCTAAGACCATTCTGCAGTGGAGAAATAGTTGTGGCTAAACCCATTTTCTAAGTTGTCCAAGGGTAAAAAAACCCACAAATTCCAGCTGTGTACTGTATTAAATGTTTATAAATTCCATCAAAAGTATTACAAAGCTTGAAGCTAGAGGTTGTATCCTGTTATTAAATGGGCTACTAGGTCTTGGAAAAACTATACTGATCTGTCTAATAAAAGATACTTATTCTAATCACATAGCAGTTTTAATTATGAAGCTGTGGGAAGTTGCCAGTGTCAGCAGGTCCGAAATGAACACTGACATGGTGATACCAGGATCTGTCTGTCCATGCCTCTCTGTTCCCTTGCTGGTTAGAAAATGCACCCAACTGCTCCCATCCTTAGCCCCCTGGCTGTGGACACAACACCATCCTCAAAACATGGTCAGGACAGCAGCTTTGGGCAGCTGTCCTGCTCCAGCTGCCATTAGCAAACACGGGGCTGCCTGGCATGTCCCTCAGACAGCACCCATCATGAGATTTGCACATCTCATCATCTCTTTCCTGGTTCTTGGCCTTATTTTTGCCACTTGTGCCTCTCTTCCTAGACCCTAACCTCCTGCCAATTTACACAACCTGTTTCTGAAGGAACAGGTCCTGCAAACCATGGAGGCAGTAGATTACTGTAGATGTCTGCAATCTGTAAAGCACCTGAAAGAGGAAACATACAGATATTTTCTTAAAAACTGCTTCCTCCAGTGAGGATAAAGATCTATAATAATGAAAAGCACCAACAACAATCCCCGGGATCACAGAGATGTATTAAAGAGATCTGAACTCTGAGATCAGGTGTGGTAGAAGTCAACTACGCTTTAAATAAAGTGTACCTATAAGAGTGAAAGAGGCTATTTAAACGCTGTTTATAAATACACTGTGTTTATGTTCCTCCTTCTGCATAGGAGTGCCCTAATATTTGGTATGTGCCAAACCTGTGGCTCTATGAAAATCCTCTTTGCTGCTGAACTTTGCAGTCCTGAGACCCTTTTGCAAGACCCCTTGGCTGCCTCATCAGCCCAGACTGGCCCCATGGGTCAGTACCCTGCAAAGGGACTGGAACACCTATAAAGAATTAGGCAAAGCATTATGTACAGGATCCAACCGAACAGGACTATATCTGCCCTGGAGAGAGCACAGGAATTTCCCCTGGTTGTACCAGCTGAACACCCTAACCCCAGTCTGAAACAGCTTGCAAGGTCTGCAGCCCCGTAGTGACCCCAGCCCTTGGGCCACCCTGAGGTTAGCAGCCGTTGTTTGCAGAGGAGCTGAGTTCCCATCTCACCCCCAATTCCCAGCTCAGCTCTGGGCCTCTAATTCACTGGAGTCTTATAAATAATACCCTGAGTCTCGAGGGCTTTTGCATTTCTGAAGCCCTTGTATTCAGGAAGGATGCTCTTCTTTTCCTCTGTGACTGGGAGGGTGGCTGGCTGTCCTCTAGGTCATGACAGACTGTCACTTTCACTTAGATGCCACAGAAGACGGGTTGCTGGCTAGCAGGCGCCTGGCTGCAGAGCTGCCGCAAGGGCTGCTCCAGGGTCTCCTAGAATTGTAAAGCAGCTGCCATGACGCACTGTGTTTTTGGAGTAATTAAACATTTACACAAGTTTGTTTTGTAAACTGAGAGCTTCGAAAGCGTCAGAGTTTGGTTCAGCTGTGAAAGCCTTAAGGAACATTTTTTTATCGGAGCTGCTGTCAGAGGTGTCGTGTCAAACCCCGCTCCGAGGGTGACAGCAGGTGGCACAGGAGCCTGCCACGCACCTGCCACAGATACAGTAAACCTGATGTCTGTCTGTCTGAGGAGCTACTATCCATTCTCAACATTTTATCCTGATTACTCATTCATTCATTTCAACCACTGGTTCCGCACTTGCAGACTTCCTTGAAAATTCCTGTGGAAAAAGTGTATTGCATGAGGAAGGTGTAAAGCCTTTCAGAAAAAATAGGGATCTTCTTAGTTTTGCCAGTGAGAACACTTTCTGTTTCCAAAATCTTTTCCAGTTTTACCCAGATTTTTGAGTTCTGGTCACCACTAGAAAATGAAGTGCCAAAAAACCATAGCAGTAGTATTTTTGTCTTCTCCTTCCACCCATCCAACAGTGGCAGTACACGGGAGGTAGGATCTAGGTGAGAGCTTGTTCCCACAAGCTTTCAAATATTGTGAAACCTGGGATTTTTTTGGCCAATGGACCTTGAAATCAGCTTCCTTTGTCTAAGTCTGCATTGTGTTTGATTCACCAGCTTGCCAAAATGACTGTCTTTGCTTCCATCTCCAGCTGGACACTGTGCACAGGAATTCAGAACTGCTGAATTTAATCTCAGCATATATCAGCTTTTAAAAACATGGACACTTGGGATACCTGTCTCTAATTTAAAAAAAAATAACTTAGTAGTTTCTCCAGCTTTCCCAAGGACGTCTTGCTTCTGGGAGGACTCATCGTCCCTGTTCTTTGCATCATGTAATCAGGCTCTGTCTAAAGATTACAAAAAGTACAGCCTGTAACCTTTCTGCACTGTCAAACCAGCATCACAACATGCTGGCTACAGGAAATGTGGGATTGCAAGGGACTTTCAGATTTATCAGGCTCCATCTCTTGATATCCCATGCCACCACACTATATAATGCTCTTTTGAATTGTACCTTAAAAGTAACTTCGGTTTTTGCTCACATTGTTCCCACTGCTTTCGGGAAAGAGTTCTTTTGTGTGTAAACAGTTTAATTTTTTTCTGAAATTATTCATGGCTGTACTCATTTGTTCTTTTGCTAGCACTGCCCTGAAGCTTATCTCCTGGTAGATATCTACCCCCTGATGTTACACATAAATCCAAACTGTTTCTCTTCTGTCTTTACTTTCCTACTTAAACAAACCAAATTCTTCCTAACATCTCTTGTATGAGCATCTCTACATTCCCCACTTCTCCTGGGTGTATAACCTGGAATTGTGCTAGGCTAAATTTATCTCTTTGGAACATGAAAACCAATATGCATATAGGAAACAAAGTGCATATTGCTCTTACAATGCTGAAACTATTTGTCATTTGCAATTATACTATATTGCCCCTCTGGACAACGATTTAGCACTACAAAGTTGATCTTTTTCTACAGGAATAGCATCTGTTACACCAACACACTTATGTATGTGATGAGGAGTCCAAAATAACCACCTGCCTGGTTTTACCTTTATTTCCTTGCTGTCAGAGTCTCCTCGCTGTGGAGAGACTCTGCACTAGGTTCCCATGTCCTCTCCAGAGGTATTTAAAAGACGTGTATATGTGGCACTTGGGGATGTGGTTTAGTGGTTGGCTGGGCAGTGCTGGGTTAAGGGTTGGTCTTGATGATCTTAAAGGTCTTTTCCAACCTAAGTGACCCTGTGATTCTATTTAAAAGCCATAGGGGTTCAAGCATCTGGGGAGTCTTACCTATTGGGCCCTCAGGCAAAAATATATTTACCTGGAGAGAAGGTGTTGAAATAGGCAGTATGATTTCTTCTGAGGAAGGAATTAGCTCAGAACAAAGCCTGGAGATTGGTGTAAATAATGTGCTTAACTCTGCATTCTTCTTGTGGGGATGGGGAAAAAAAAAGTCTGAACAGACGAGCTCGAACTTGCTCTACCCTGTGGTCTACCTTTATATTTTTAAGACAGTGTTTTGTAACTAATTTTGTTAGTGTGTAATATTCTGGCCAACCTTAATCCATGGAGGAAGTTTTATTTCTGATGTAGGCAAGGGGGCTAAATATTGCCACTGCAGGCAGCTTTAAAATATTTTGTTTTTATACTTGTTGTATGTTCTGATTGTATAGAAAGAGAATAGTAATATTTTACATGTAGCAAAGATATTTCTTTTCCACCACTGCTGTCTACATCAAACTATTTCTGCCTCTACTCCCCTGCTTCTCTGTTCCTGGTGGCCTTATAATTTGCCATGTTCATTAAGAGTCCATTAAAACCAATGGACCACTAAAGCCTGCCTGGTAAGTCAGGCAGCAGCCAATAGATTAACTTCAAGGTCCAGCCAAACACATTAGAAACAGTTTCTTGCTGACCACAACCACTCCAACTGAGACTTGTGCCTGAAAATAAAATACTGTAATCTCTCTAGCTGTCAGCTAGCCTGCTGTTATATGTGCTAAGGCTTCCCCTGCTGTGAAGTTAGCTAGATTTACAGTGATTGTTTATGCAGCACCATACTATATTTAGCTATTAATCACATGGTGACATACTCTTTTCCATTTGGCTAACTGGAATAGAACACCTCGTATATAAAGCTCAACCTTGCATTCATCTTT
>NW_020955214.1:2359195-2373375 GCF_003031625.1 Empidonax traillii
TAGCCTGCTGTTATATGTGCTAAGGCTTCCCCTGCTGTGAAGTTAGCTAGATTTACAGTGATTGTTTATGCAGCACCATACTATATTTAGCTATTAATCACATGGTGACATACTCTTTTCCATTTGGCTAACTGGAATAGAACACCTCGTATATAAAGCTCAACCTTGCATTCATCTTTTCTTTTCCAATTTGAATTGCCTGGTCTTGATACAATAAAATTAAATTCTAGACTTTTAAACAACTTGCTGGTACCAAGGTCTGTCTGATGGAAAAGGCAAATGCAAAAGATTTTCCAGCTGTTGGCTACATATACTTCAAATAACCCTGCATACACTTCCACTCATACCTCTGCTCGCAGGATTAGTATTCCTGACATGAGTAGAACTGCTCCCAGGGGTTAAGATATGCACCTTCAGAAGCATTTGTAGGTTCTCAGCCATAGATGATATTCACTGTGTCATTTTAACATTTTATTAATGACACTTCACTCTTCTTATGAACTAAGCTTCCTGCGTATAAGTAGAATCCTGACATCCTCACAAGTGCAATTCAAGATGTCTAAAAGCAAAGCATGTTTCAGTTCAGCAAAGCCTGTTCAAGTGAGTTCACTAGGGCTTCCAGTAGGCCTGAAGAGAGTGATGCCTGTCTAAATGCCAAACGATTCTGGCTCTTGGAGCAAAACCTCCTTCAGGAAATGGCTATATGGCTTAGTCTAGGTAGCTACCATATTGAGAATGAAAGCTAGCAGAAGGAATTCCCTCCTGTCTCACAAATGAATATTATTTCAGAAAATAACAGCCTACTGCACAAAACAAAACAATAACAATGTAGAGAGCTTGGTTCATTTTTATAGGACAAACTAACTCTTCAGTAGATTTCTTTTTTCCATTTTACATGAGCCTTTCTTTGGTTTTCTCAGCACAGGAGAAAACTGACTGGATGGGGATAGGGTCATAATGCTTTTTCAATTTTAACTCAGAATTAGTTATTCACCTAAAAAAATAAAATCATCTCAAACTGACTTTTAAGCATTTCACTGAAAAGTAATACATATAAAAGTATAGGATAGAGTAGAGATAAATATGAATAAGTAGCAGCATAGTGGAGCCACAGAATAGCTTATAGCATGACTAGAAGCAATATTTGATCATTTCTGAAAAGCTATTTCTTAAATTAATCACACAGGCTTTTGGGTACAAGTCTTATTGCTGTTTGGCAAGAATGTAGGTATAGCCTTTATTTTTATTACTCATATCTTACTGAAAATAATTAAAATAGACTATAAAATCAACTATCTGAACTCATATTCAGTTAGATGGGAGCAGATGAAATTGACAGTAATTTTGTTCCCTAGAAATTTGCAGGCTGGAACTAATTAATACAAAAAATTATTGCAAGAAACATACTGTAGTATTAACCTCTAGCTTAGACTTTTTTTTTTTTTTTCAGGATGTTAATAGGTTATTGGTAGCTTCAGATAAGTTAACTGCTATTCTAATTTTTACAGTGACATAAATGCAGCACCTTTTCTCAGTTTAATCATCTTAATTCCTATCTTTTATCCCCACCCACCAGGGGGTCTCAATTGAGAAATGTGCATTTTGCATCTAATAGTAGCTAATAAAGTATTAACTTGCAGCTGCTGGCTGCTGGTTAAAGCCTGCACCCTGAGGAATAGTGAAGGCCTTCATCTCCCTTTGGCCTCCACAGGACATATATAGATGTTCGCTTATATGGCTGATTGATGTGTAAAAGGGATGGTATTGCACTTGAAGTGTTTATAACATCCTGACCAGTCCTGTAATGACAATCAAAGTTCTTCCACTTGGTTTTCTGAGAGTTTATGCATGGAGCCACACATATTTCAATATACTCTCCAGGAATTCCAAGATAATTTGTTCCAGAAGAAATTGCATGATTTTATTGGTGCTTTATTTTCTTCCTAGATGTGTATGAGGAGCTTACACTTGACATTTGCATTTTGTTTTTTCAGTGTGGAGCTGTAAATTAGTCCCAGATGTCTTGCAGCTTGGGCACAGAGACTCATGAACTTTTGTAAACCTTTTGATGTTCTCTGTCTGTAATTAAAAGACTATAATAAATCTACCCACAAAGAAGATGCTAAAAAGCAGAAGCTGACAGCTTCTTAAGAACAACCTTATCATCTCTCTAAAAATATGGGCTTACATCAAAGAGACAAACATGTGTTTGCTATAATTTCCCAGTTTATCAGATTATATATATGGAAATTTACATGGTGTTATACAGAAACACTCTCATCTTCTTTCACAACACCCAATAGAGATGCTTTTTCACATATGCTGGAATTAATTGCAGTATCATAAAATTGTGGTCAAAAGTGAGCAAACTATGAAGAACTTTAAATGGGTATGAGAATATCTGTGTATAACGATGAATAAAGATAATTTGGGAAATGTCTAGATTTAGAGGCCTAAATAAGGTCTTCCTCCTCACTTGTTCTGAAACATCTTCTAAACAACACATTCAGAAAAGGCCAGAGGACAACCCAGGGAACTACAAGCCAGTCAGATTCTAATGGGTCCCTGGAAAGGTCATGCAGCACATCCTCTCGGAGCACATTTCTGGGTGCAGAAAGGAGAAGAAGGTGACTGATAGCAGTCAGCATGGATTTACCCATGGTCAGCCATACCTGGCCAACCTGACTTCCATCTATGATAAAATGACTGTATTTCAGGTTGAGGGGAGAAGCCAGATGATCCCTATTGCTGCAGTCAGTCAGGTGGAAGAAGAAATTATGACCCACAGTCTTTGTAATCTCTTTGTTACTCTCGATATCCTTCATTTACATATAAATTGGTGCTCCTCCCCCCTGTTTATGAGCCAGGTTACCTAAAGCTAGGTTCCTCAAGGCCACATTCCCTCTGTCCCCATTTGAGAGCTGGATTTTCATGGGAAATGTGTCCTGAGAGCATGCTTTAGAGATAAGTCCCTGTGAGGCTGTCACAATCCCTGCTAATACTTTCTTTCAAGTTATACTGACACATTTAGGTGAAAGAAAATCCTCACCTAAAGAAAGTATCAGAGACCTGCCCAGAATTTCATCTCATTTATTTTGGGGCTTTCCTTTCCTTCCCTGTACATCCGTTAGCTATTAATTGAAAAAGATCCCCTCACCTCCATCAGTGGAGGACACAGTCCCCAGTACTGCATCAAGAGATCTGTAGGGAGCAATACCTGTTTCTCAGCTGTTATTTCATGTTTTCATTCTTGATGTAAAATACCACATATTCCATGTTCAAGGACTTTTTTTGTTGTGTGGACTCAAACCTTCACTAAAGTCAAAGTGCTCACAGCACATTCAGGGGCTTAGAAGGACAAAGGCAGATTACAGGTTTGGGGTTTCTGATCCCACATATAGTGGCAGTATGCTAGTGTGCTGTGCAAGGCAGTTCACAGCATGTTGCCTATCTGGCTTCCGTTTCCTCTAACTTAAGTTACTACCTTTTATTTCAATGAAGCAGGAGATTGGTGACCATCCTTTTCTTGCACCATTCTCTCTTTTCTATACATGTGCCTCTCTGCAGCAACAGCCTCTTAGAAAATATGTTATATGTGAGAATTTACCCCAGTTCTGCTGCTCTGTGTGGTCATGTTGACACTGCCATGATTGTGCTGAAACAGGGCTGATTTTACCAGCGTACTGACGGTGAAGTGCAAAGTGCCACCCCTGAGAGGATCAATCGGGTCATTAATACCCACAAAATCTGTTGAACTGAATTGAAAACCTCAAAAACATTAAGAGACTTGCTTGTCTAAACATTTGTCGAGTATGGGCTTAAGTCAGGAAGCAAAGGCAGGAAGCCTCAGGACACAACTCAGGAAATTTAGGACCTACAGATTCTGGAAACGTCCTATCTCTTTGGTAGCTTAGTTCTGATTCATCACTTTGTGTTTTATACTTCATGTAAGAAGTGATGGTCATTTTGCACATTTATTAGGTAAAGAATTCTTTCCTTTTTGTGACTTTTATTTGGTTTGTTTGCTGCAATATTTTTTTCTTCTGTCATATAATTTTTCACAACTTTCTTTTCTATTCATATCTAGTTCTTTCCATCTTTCGGAAGAGGATTTGTCCCTTACTTTTTTATCAGAGACTTTTTATCATTTCCATTGCTCACAGTTGGAATCTCTTAAATTTCTTCTTGTTTATCATTGTCCTCCTGTAGTCAAGTGCTTAGGAGTGCATACAGCTATCCAACTGTAAACTTTCCTAGAGACATATAAAGAAGAACAATTATTTTTCTGCCCTTAAAAATGATACCCCATAGTATAATAAGCTGAAAGACTTTGTCTTCTGCAGCAGAAATCACAGCGCATACTCATACTTAGCATGTTTAATTTGTTATCTACTATCAACTCCAAAATTACTAATAACTTACTAATTTTGGAGTTCCCAGAACCCTCTGGGACTTTTCCCTTTAGATATAAGCATCACCCTCATTAATGCCATTATAATTTATTCATCAATCTTTAATGTTCTGTTAAATTCCTCTCAACGTTCAAAGTCAGAATTAAATATGTGTATGAACCATGTTCTGACTGAGTAGACGCCCTCCAGGAACTGAAGAATTCGACATTTAGCTGATGAATGGCAGCCAGTCCCTTGCAGCAAGCTCAGTTATCAGTTAGATTATGAATTTTAGAGAGTGGAAATTATTGGCTGTTTTTCTTTACTGTGATCTTTCATCACTGATGTCAAAGGGAGTTGTGCATCTGGTGTCAGTGAATTGATATCAGGAATTCATATAATCTTTTAGCTTCAGTAATGAACCTTATTTACTATAGCAGGAGATGCAGTAGGACACGTTGTTTGGAATCATTAAATCTGCTTGGGCTGGTAACATAACATATATGTTATTGTTCAACCGCAACTTCTTAGGCTGGGTAGGAAATATCCAGTGACTCTCCAGCTCTTCTGTTAAGACAAAGGTAAGAGGGCATTATAATTAATTCAGGGCTAAAATCTACCCAAGTATTAAAGTCTTAGATTGTTCTGATTTTGTTAGGAAGTACTTCTGCACATAAGCTGGAAACAGTCCCTTAGCTACTGCATGCTGAAGTCAGTGGCTCTGCCCACCAAGAACTGGGGAATAGGAGCACAAGCACTGTAGAAGTTGAAAGATTCTGACTACTGCATCTCAGGGCAGCTTGGCTTTCCTGGCCAAACTTCACAGGGACCTGTTAATACCCCTTTTACCCTTTTGTCTAGAGACCACATTCAACAGTCACCTCCAGCAAGGAGGAGATACTAGGAAAGATCAGATATGGGAAGAGCCTTGCCAGCATTCCCCTATGATCCATCTCCAACTGCTGCAGAGAGAGCTGTCACAACATCAGGGGCTCTCAGCACACGCTGCTGCAGAGCAGTGGCAGGCTGCAGTTCCCCAGAGGAAGAAGTTTCCCCTCTGGAGACAAGGACATGCTGCCCTGGGTGAGAGGGGACTGCAGAGATGAGAGGTCTGCCACTGTAATTTCTGAAGTGCTGAAAGAAAGCAATTGCTAACAATTTTCTGGAAGAGAAACAGCATGCGAGTTATTGATTGATTCTTACTGTCAGGTAATCTGAGCACAAACTTTCTGTGAGGAAAGGTCAAAGTGTCAAATACACATTTCACCATTTTTGAGAACATCTACATCAAGCTGATGACGGGCAGAATTTCATGTAATATATGCTTCCAAAGTTCAATAGGATTGTCATATAATTCAAGTGTTTGCTTCAATCATTATTCATAACTTCTGTTAGCACTGGAGTTGGGAAAATAATGAAAATATTATTCATAGAATGTATTAGTCCATAAATTCCATGAATCTCATTGAATAAATTATTCGCCTATTATTTTCTCCCTCTTCCCCCTCACTCTTCCTCCCTTTCCCCAGGGATTTTCAGATGACTACCCATGAGGAGGAACAGGCACAGATGCAGGTGTTGGCTCAAGGTGGAGATGCTGCAGGTGGCTTGGATGACCCAAGTGGATGAATATGAACATGCAAAGCACAGTGTGTACTTGCAACAGTAACCTGTCCATACCTGCTGAAGTGTGGGAAAATACCTGAGAGCCACCTGTACCTTATGGAATAGAGTATGGGGTCTGATAAAGAGGGCACTGACCTGAATCTACCATTACCATCTACCACAGGCCAATTCTATGGTCAGGTCCCAGCACTGCTCTTCCTCTTCATCTTGACTGTCTAGATGGCAGGAGCTTTGTGTAGATGCTTCTTCATAGCACTTGTACAAGGTGACATACTGACAGCTGCACCTGTAAGTTCTGCTCCCTCTCGCAGCTCAAAAGGAATTTTCCCTAAGCCTGTATATCTACAGGGCAAGTGCTTGCAAACCAGGCTCCTTTTGGAGCTCAGTGGGTTCTTACCTAATGAGAGAAATTGGAAAGCTTGGGGCCTCCTTTTATCCTGTCCAAAAGGTACAGAGAGGACAATTGCATCCCCGTGGCACCTGTTTTTCTCTTTTGGCTGCATGGAGACCAAACCAGAAACCCTCACCTACTCCTGCTCTGTGGATATGAAATGTTGACCCCATAAAACCCCATGAGTGTATGGCCTCTCTGGCCCCAGTGTTGGTCTGAGCCATATGTGTCCCTGGGAGTATACTCACACTGCAGGGAACCAGGGCAAGGTGACCCAAAGCATTTCTCTTGAGGGACTAACTCCATTTAGTCAAGGCTACTGGTTATCTACCCTGAAGACTTTGCTGCTTGCAAATGAACCTTTTTTACATATTTGCTGCAGTCATTACCACTGAGATGGAACTGTCTTCACAGAAAAAGTCCTTAGTGCTCAGCTCAGCGTCCCTGCTTTCCACACTCTGTCTGAAGTGCGTAACAGGTGACAGCTGCCCAGGAGCTTTCTCTGTCTCCATGTAATCACCACTAGGTACAAGCATCTGTTGAACACCATGGATGTCAGGCTTGCAGAAGCTAAGCCATGTTTGCGGACAGGAGCACCAACCTGCAGCAGTTATGTGTTGCCTTTATTGCTCCCCCGATCATCTGCAATTCACTTTTCAAAGTCTGTTCTATAACAAGTGATGATCACTTTGCCTTAGCTCTCTGTAGCCTGGTCTGTTCCCCTGCCCCTTGTCTATGAGCAGGGCATCCTCCTTATGCCATTTCCCTCGGCATGGTGAGAAGTGAACATAACTGTTACCTCAAGGCACTGAGTGATTTATCTGAGGGGAAAATATTGCCAAGGCCATTTTCACCATCCAACTTGAAAAACATTTTTTTCCAAAGGCTTAGTTATCCATTATCCAACTGTCACAAACATTTCCATTATGCCCTTCTGCCTATAGCTGCTCTCAGGCTTTGGGTCATCTGTCTCTCCTCAATTCTTGGTTTGCACAGGATGCTTCAGAAACTCCCATAATTTCTAATGCTGAGCACTAGTTCAGGTCAGTGGGGGCGGGGAGAAGCAGTGTGCACATTCACAGACACATAGGCACGTGTTTAACTTGTAGTCTTATAAATGGAAGCTGCAATCCTCACGTAAGTGCTTCGCAGAAACAGAGTTGTAGGGCAAAAGCAAGGTGAAGTGTGAGTTAGGAGGCTGTGGAGATGATGCAGCATCCCAGGTCCTCTGTAACACAGAGTAGCCTACCTGTTCTGCCCTGACAGGAGATTTCTCCCAAGAAAAAAGTGAAAACAGACCCCTTTGAGTTGCAAATCAAAGCAGAGACCTTGTCTTTCAAACTATGACAGACTAAAATGAAATGGGCAGAATACACTCAATAGACATAAACCCCTGGGAGATTTCCCTCCCAGACACCGCAAATTTACAAAGAGTTGTTGCTGGCTGCAAATTCAAAATCAACTTTATAGCTAATCTCACAAAGCTCTAGTTGCACAGTGTGCACAGGCACATGCACAACACCTCCTCATAGGTCACCTGGTCACCAGCATTCTACCCCTCTCCTGGAAAAGGGGATTCCCCTACTCTCACACTCCCTCCTGTGAGAAGCAGGTGCTACCCTATGCCCACACCAGTGACAAAGACTCCTTTTGGCTCAGACCCAGGCACTGCTGGTGTGCATCTCCACTGTAGCCTCCCATGCTGTCACCCTACTAGAACAGAAGAGGATAGACTCTTTCAGTTGGAAGGGACCTACAATAATCATCCAGTCCAAATGCCTGACCACTTCAGGGCTGGCCAAAATTTAAAGTATGTTATCAAAGGCATTATCCAAATGCCTCTTAAACACTGACAGGTTTGGGGCATTCACCACCTCACTGGGAATCTTGTTGCAGTGTCTGAATACTCTCTTAGCAAAGAGGTGCTTCTTAGTGTCCAGTACGAAGCTGTTCTGGCACAGCTTTGAACCACTCCCACACATTTTGTCACTAAATATCAGGGACAAGAGCTCAGCACCTCCCTCTTCACTTCCCCTCCTCAGGAAGCTGTAGAGAGCAATGAGGTCACCCCTCAGCCTCCTTTTGTCCAAACTAGACAAGCCCCAAGTCCTGAGCTCCTCCTCAAAGAACATTCCTTCCAGGCCTTCCAGTAGCCTTGTTGCCCTCCTCTGGATGCATTCAAGGGCCTTCACATCCATCTTAAATTTTGGGACGTGGAACTGCACATGGTACTTGAGGCGAGGCTGCAGGAATGCCGAATACAGTGGGACAATCCTCTCTTTTGCCTGGCTAGTGGTGTTGTGCCTGGTGCACTCCAGGGTGCAGTCTGCCCTCCTGGCTTCCAGGACTCACGGCGGACTCACACTGAGCTGCTGCTGACCAGAACCCCTGGATCTCCCTCTGTAGGGCTGTTCTCCAGCCACCTGTCTCCCAATTTATACTTGTGTCCCACATTACTCCATCCTAGGTGCAGGATCCAGCATTTGAACTTTTTAATTAATCATGGTTAGAAAAATATCATCAAGATTTGGCAAGCTCAATCAGTTCATGCGTTTTCTATTCTCTTGAACTCTCCCTTTAACCCCCATTCTTTCAGACTAGGCTGATTTTCACAGGGTATTTTTGTAGTGTGCATGTGTGTGAGTGTTTCGTATGTGTGCACATTTGCTTTTTCGTAATGACTGCTGTGAACATAATATTAAAGAACCAGGATTACCATTTAGACATATACTGCTAGGAGTCTGACTGCAAACACACATGATCTGCATTTCTCGTCAATCCTTTCTGTTATGTTTTCTTAGTCTTATTCCCAACCATGTGCCTTCATATACTTTGTTCTTTTCAAGATTATTTTAAAGCAAATTCCCAAATGCAAATGATTGGGATGAAATTGAATACGTAGCAACAGCAAACTAGTCAATTCTCAATTAACAGTGTTAGGAGAAAATGCTGAGTGGCTTTGTGGCTTGATTTGTATAAATGGGTCATGGAGCGGCTTTTCTGTAGGTCTCTGAAGAAAAAGGCATTTGCTTCACAGCCTATTGCTCCTCCCCCAGTTTCAAATCAAGCAGAATACAATTCAAAAGGCAGTTTTTGAGCTTATCCTATTTTTAGATGATATCGTACAGTTTGACACAATTTATATTTAAAAGGGGATGGATATCTCCTATTCGCATGAGTGAACACTGTGGAGTGTACGTGGCTTTCTGCAGCAGATCTGTGTCTAAATCCCATGTTCATTGTGACCAGCTAGCTAAGGCAGGTGGCACAGCAGATGACTGCTGCTGCCTGTTATTGTTGGTTGCACTGGACAAGTTTTCTGAAGCATGTTCACACTGAAGTTGAGACCTTCCTCCACCTTCCTCTCTCTCCCTTTTTATTTCCACCTATTTTACTGTTCTGTCAGAAAGACCTCCAGCCCTAACCCTAGCCCTGCTCCTGGAAGACATTAATTGTCCATGGATGGTCTGGAAGCAGCACAGCAAATGCTGAGAAGCATAGTTGGCATGGGGGGCTCACAGGTGGTGAAGGTGCTGTGGTGCCATAGAGTCATAGGATTGTTATGTTGGAAAAGACCTCTAAAACTATTGAGTCCAACTATTAACCCAGCACTGCTAGATTTACCAGCACACCATGCCCCCAAGTGCCACATCTTCTAAATAACTCCACGGATTGTGACTCAACTATTTCTCTGGGCAGCCCGTTCCAAAGCTTGACAATCTTTCCATGAAGAAATTTTCCCTAGTATCCAATCTGAACCTTTCCTGGTGCAACTTGAGGCCTTTTCCTCTTGTCCTATTTCTTTTAGGTGGGAGAAGAGACTGATGTCCACCTCACTACAACCTCCTTTCTGGTAGTCATAGAGAGCAATAAGGTCACCTCTGAGCCTTCTTTTCTCCAAGCTAACCAGTTCCATTGCCCTTCTCTGGACACACTCCAGCACTGATTTTCTGGTAGTGAGGAGCCCAAAACTGAACACAGGATTCGAGGTGTGGCCTCACCAGTGCTGAGTACAGGCAAAGAATCATTTCCCTGGACCTGCTGGCCACACTATTGCTGATACAGGCCAGGATGTCACTGGCCTTCTTTGCCACCTGGGCACACTGCTGGCTCATGTTCAGCTGCTGTCAACCAATACCCCCAGCTCCTTTATCACCAAGCAGCTTCCCAGCCACTCTGTCCTAAGCCTGTAGTGCTTCCTGGGGTTGTGATCCAGGTGCAGGATCCAGCACTTGTCTGTGCTGAACTTTATATAACTGGCTTCAGCCCGCCAATCCAGCCTGTCCAGATCCCTCAGTAGAGCCTTCGTGCCCTCTAGCAGATCAAGACTCCTGCCCAACTTGGTTTCATTTGCAAGTTTACTGAGTATGCACTTGCTCTTCTAGTCCAGACCAACAATACAGGTGTTAAGAAGAACTCACCCCACATTCATCTTTGCACAGAGCCTGTGGCCCCTTTACCTCTTTCTCCTCTTCCTTTATAAAAGTTTTCTTCAGCTATGAGATAATCTGAGTGCAATTCCTCTCCTGAAGTCAAGCCCTTTATTTCATACAGTCAGGGACAGCTCAGGCAAGAAAGAGAGTTTCAGCTGTTAATTGTTTTTCCTTTCTTCCACTGCAGCAGGAAAATCCTATCAAAAGAAAGTTAATTATTTAAATGTGTCCTCCATTTGAATTGCTTATTCAGAGCTGTTTCTTACACCTCAGTCACCCTGAGGCTTTTCCTGCTT
This sequence comes from Empidonax traillii, assembly GCF_003031625.1. Lineage (NCBI taxonomy): Eukaryota > Metazoa > Chordata > Aves > Passeriformes > Tyrannidae > Empidonax > Empidonax traillii. The sequence goes on from NW_020955214.1 coordinate 2,370,333, forward strand.
TGAGTAAACCTGCTGAGGTTTTATATTATTTACCAAATAACACTGCAGCTGACCACAAATTTATTAAATATCTACTGGAGACAAAGCAGCACCTGCATTACAATACAATTTTACTCTGCACTGACTTCAAAATGTATTGTGCTGGAGATAATCGCATGGAGGCAATTACAGAAACTGAAGAGGATCAAACAGAGTAATAGGGATATAAAAGGAAACCTGCATTCTTTATACGCTACTCCCCATGCATGTGAATGCTTCCCTTTTATCTTATTTTTAAAGAAGTTTCAAATTACATAGTAATTACAAATTCAAAAGGATTTTTTTCACACAAAATGATCTGGTCTTAGCCATTCTCCTGTGTAACACTGGAGCAGCTTCCCAAGGCTTGCAGTTAATTTAACTATCTCGGCAAACACAGGACAGGTCAGTACAGAACAATATGTAGTTCTTTTTGGGCTCAGGTCTTAACCCTGAGCCTTCTTCAAAGATCAAAATAGGTGATCACAGTGGGTCCTTCTGGATTTATTTTCTAAGACAAGACATAAATAAAATATCAGAAAGCTGATTGATCTGAATATTACTAAAATATTATAAATTAAACAACTAATCAACTGACTGAGAGTGCAGTGAAGTGTCAGCATAATTACGTAAGTTAGTTATCATTTATAGCTACCCTAGAAGATTCGTCCTACCACCTAGGATGAAAAATCAGTGCTAGTGATTATGGCATGACTTTGGGAGGTGCGAAACAGTGGACCCGTGCCCAAGGAGCGTATGTAGTGGCAGCTGCAAAAATGCTGCGTGAGGAAAGGTGATTAATAGGCACAGGAAGAGCCTTCAGCTTAGATCTGAATCAATTCTGCTTAAAATCTGTATGCAAGTGGTGAAGCCTGTGGAGCATACAGGACTGCATTTCCTTGTAGAGCTTGCATATGGAGACTTCCAAGGTTGTGTGTTTGCGCATTGTTGGAATTTGGTTCAACTGGATGATCAGAGCAGAAAGGCAACCACAGACATCATTAAATTGTGAACCTCTTCAAGGAGAATTGCACTGCAAAATCACCTTGAAATGAGAGGTTTTTCCATTTGCTTCAACGGGCCAAAGTCCATTTATCGTGGGCACTGAGAGCCACTGAAAGGGAAAAAGGCTGCCATTGCTCCCTGTCCAGAGCAAGCTCATGCATGAAAGCAGTGCCAGTGGAGAGGGGAAGGTAGTAGGTGATGTTTAAGAGTCCCTAAGTCATCCAATTAAATTCATCCCTGTGTACTGCATTTCTAGTTAAATTCTTCCAAAACCAGCTGTTCTGAAAATGCTGCCAAATAGTTTCTTTGTAACTTCTATAAGACTGCTATTCTTTGTTTGTGTGTGGTCTTACAAGAAGTATTTCTCTCACAATTATGCTGCTATTTATAAGAATATTTACCTGAACTGTTTTATACTATATGAAATAAAAGTCATCGTAACAAAATGCCAATCTTGCACCTTGCAACTTTTACCTTGCTTGTTTGTCAACAAGGACACTACATAGCTAGAGCCTCTTCAAACTCATATCAAGTCTTGAGACTCACTTCCATGGCCTTTCAGATGCCTAAAAAGTTAAACTTGGCCCTTTTTTTTTTCTTTAGCTCTTAGTCAGGTTCAAGAATCAATTTTTTGGAGTATCGTGTTCCATGAAATTGAAACGGCCAAGGAGTTTCTGTTCAGAAAGTCTCTGCCTCTGTCTATCTTGGAAGCACATTCATATGTCATATGTGCCAACCTACTGACCTATTAGAAAACATCATTAACAGAAAATAACATTGCAAGAGAGAGAACTCATTGTTTATCATACCTGCATACTGTGCAACAGACAAATTAATCACCAAAACAAATCAAAAAATTGAATGACATGCTAACATTAATTTCACAAATAGGTGTCTCATGATCCATTTTGAATGATGTTTTTGTGCTTTTGATAACATGAAAAATGGATGTCTTTTATGTCTCCTATGATAAAGGACAGTATCTCTTGAAAAATCATTGAGGATTTACAGATTTGCATATGGTAAACAGTACGGCAGACATCAATACAGGATGAAGATCCTTCCCTGTGTTCAACTCCCCTTGCACTTCCTGAAGAGAATGTCCCACCAGCTGCTGTGATCCACAATGCCCTTGCAAGCGTCAGAGATGTCTTCTGTTCGGCAGATGAAATCTTCTGTTTCATAGTTCCCTGAAGTAAAGTGTGTGAAAGAAAAAAGGAGGAGAAAGATAAAGAGAAGCCCAGACTTTGAATTTTCGTTTGTGTTCTGCTGATTTATTTCCCCTGTTTCTAATATTTCTTCCACTGCTAGGAACTGGCTCTAACTGCTATGTTACTTCCTGGGAATAATGATCAAACCTGCAGAAACGCTTGTACAAGAGAGATTTGGTGTCTTCACTCATTGTAAACATCTGTGTTGGTCTGGATATGTATTCCTATGCATCAAAGCCTTCTGGATGGAATTGAGTTTGAACATATAAGAGTATTTCATTATAATAATACCATCAGTCATTAATTAGCAATGTATTTTTCTCCTTAAAGAAAGGCATCAGAAATACGTCATAAGCTTTTGCCAGCTTATGGTCTTCATCCAGGGTCTTATTCAGTGTGATTTCATTTACAGGGTGTCTGGGGTTCCTTCATCATCACCAACAAATTAGAGTTATGTTGTAAAGAACAAATTGTAAAATGTATCTTTTGCTACAGAAATCTTGACAGTGAGCAGGCAGCTGTGCACCAAGATCCTTCCTGACAGCCTAATATTGCCACTTTGTTCTTCCACGTGTTGCTTCCTAATTTATATGTAAGTCATTTGTTTGAGACAGACCCTTGTGGTACCTGTTTTTATACAGTATTTAACACAAAGAGGTGATGGTCTCACTGAAGAGAGAAGCACTACACCTTGCTGTGACTAGAAAAAGGGGCAAGAAAATTAATTTGTACTGTTTTGCTGGGGTTTCATCTGTTTGACTTTCCAATGACTCACTTCATTAGGAAATGAGACAATATGAATACACACA
>NW_020955214.1:2373397-2384018 GCF_003031625.1 Empidonax traillii
ATGTACCAAGGGTGCTTATTGGCTCTGGATCATAGCAGCTAAGCCTGGTTTATTATCACTAAGCAAGATGGCAAGAGATGATTCTGAAATACTGTGAACATACAGAAGGGTGAAGAAATAGCATTATACATCTCAAGATATGTTGTGTGTGAATGTATTTGTGGGTTGTCTTTGTGCATTCTGGTTGCAGTAAGGTATTTCTATAGATATAAAATATTCAAGGTAGAATCAGACACTTAAAAGATGACTCTAAATGTGTTTTAAAAGAAAGCAGCAGAGAATCAGTAGGGAAAACATTTGATTTCTTCCTCTCTCCCTCTCTATATAAAAGAAGAGTGATCTGTGCACAGCTGTCATACCTTTGCTCCCTTTGATGCCAGACTGACAGGAGGGGAACCCCAGGGTTGTGTTTCTGGAGACCATCAAAGGCCAGTTTTTGTTTAGTAGTACTTATCACCACTTCTCTCAGCCATGCTTGGAAGGCCTAGGCTTTCTGCATAGAGACCAGGACCATGGAGATGTGAGAACCCAGCTGCACAGCTGCGGCTCCATGAGGCTTTGAATAGAAATGTTAGGACTCAAGGAGACCTTTTACAAGATCACTTGGTTGACCAGTGGTTAATTGTCAATGGTAACAGTGTGGGCAAGGGACAGTGGTTGACCACTGCCTTCAGCTTTTCCTGGTGGATTTGCTTGTCTGAGCAGGATCTTGAAGCTCACTTCTTTAGAAAGAGGCCTCAGCTAACTCAGGGCATACATTAACAGTCCAACTCATGTGTGTGTGCTTTCTTGTCTACTGTTCTGTGTTCTCTGTTCTACGCTAAGATTGATCAAATGCCTGTGACACCTCAAAATTAAGCTGGGAAAAAGCAATGAAAATAGGAGAAATTCCTCCTTTTTGCCATCACCTTGGCCTCAAATCATTGAGGGGGTGTTCACAAACTGCATCCTTCCATTTGTGATGCTGATGTGACCACTAATCACAGCTCAAATGAAAAAAAAAATTAAAAACAACAAACAAAACCCAATTCAAACCACATGGATCCACAGGGGTTTTCTCCTGTGATTTCTAAAGCCTTGCCAAAATCCTGTGCAGTTCTGCCATTTGCACTGTAGATTGTGTCTACATAGGTGCCAATGATAGGACAAATGTACATCATCAGTGGTGGCACTGAAAAGGGGGAATCAGAGTACACCTGCGACATATTCTAAATTAGATAAATCCTGAACACAACAAAATGGTGGTGAAAGGTGTAGATCAGCTAGTTAGGGCAATGTGACTTACATGCCAAATTCATCTGGTGACTAGCATCACCCTTCCTCTCAGGAAGGCAGGCTTCAGTGTATTTTCCAGACTTGATTAATAATTTATTTGGCATCTGGAAGTCACAGCAAAACAGCTCATATGGAAAGGGAGGATGTAAATTCTCTGCCTCTTCCAGGCACCACCGGGTTATTATTCACAGCTAAAATACTATTTGTAAAATATTTGTGTATTTAATATTTTAAAGAGCAGCTCTGGCACTTGGGTTGATTTCAGCATTCTCGAGGTGAAGGGGGCTGGGTATCTGTTAAAGATACAGTCATCTGGAAGACGTGCTTTCATCGCCAAACGAACCAGCCAGAAGAGGATTTTAATATGCGAGGAAGCAGGCACTAGAATAAAGGGAGATTAATTTGAGCTTAGTGCCTTTTGAACGAAAGTTGTCATCCATGGAAGACAAGGGGAACCTTTCCAAGCTGGGTCTGCAGTCACACACACAGAGGACACAGTCTGCCTACCCCAAAAAAGGGGATTGCTAGAGCTCAGGTCAGAGCACATTAAATGGAAGATAGTTGCTTACAGATTTTGCAGCTGTACAGGCGATATATTTCTGTCTTTCTGCAGCTATCACTCAATGATGACCTCAACCTGGTTGTGACAGCTTCCCTAACCATCTTCTAGGAATTTACCTGCTAATATAACACAGTATTTTAATGTACTTACAGCACCATGCTACTTACTTGCTGTATGCTATCTGCAGTATTTTTTCTCAGAGTTGTGATTCTATTTACCATGAGAGACTGAAGTGTTAATAGTTAATGACTCAAAGAATCATCCATTTGCAAAAGCAGCAGGGTTCTTTGCTAAGGCGGGGTTTGCACACCACCACCCCCCACCACCCCTCCCCACCAACTGAAGGGGAGGAGTAGCGATTTTTGTGTGTGGTGGTGAGACCTCTGATCCGAATAAGACAGAGGGGGTGAACACCCCACACCTGAGGCTACAAGCTGGGTTTTGAGCTTCCGTGTGGAGGCAGGATAATGCTTTTTATCATGCCAATGTCCTCCCTTTTGCAACTGCCTCAGTTGTAAAACTCCCCTCTCCCTGCCAGGGGAGGTATTCACACGCAGGCCTGAAGGTATTCATCCCTTCTGATGGGGCATAACTGGCTCAACTCCTCTGACATGAGAGGCAGCTGTCAAGTCTTAGAAGGTGTTAAAAGACAATCAAAGACCCCTGAAGTGCCCCTAGACTCATTTCCAGGGCCTTCCACCAGAGACTTGCATGGTGTTGCAGCAGACAGTGTAAAAATGCCTGCCCGAAAGAGGTACCTGGGTGTTCTCATGCAAACCTAAGTGTTGGACTTTGTGTTTCACGGGCTTCCCACACCCCTGATGCATCAAGACTGCGACCATCACTTCAACCAGTGGGCATCTAAATTGCAACAATCAAGACTCATCGCTGGATCCATGGGTGGTGGTAGCTTTCCACTCTTACCCTTTCTTTCTCTTCTTTTCTTTTCGTTATATATTTTCTTAAGCTATACCTTTATACTTTTATATTAACCAACACAGCTACATTGCAACCAAATTATTCCAAAATAAACACTACATATACATATATTTAGTTCTAATCTGTGTTGTTTCACTCTAATCCACCCCAAGGGAACTATTAAAAAGAACCTGAGTTACTCTCACTTTCAGGGGCGAGTCATAACACCAGCCACAGATTCTTAGGAGCTGCTAACAGGTCTCATTGTCTTATCAAGGGGTTTTTAATAGAGGAGGACATCTAATCAACTGAAAAGGGAAAGGAAACTGCTAAATGCTGAGTCACATTCGAGGTACTTTTTTTTCCTTTTTAAGAGATTGAAGTTGCTGTATCTGAAAAGCTGTAGCTGCTGTGCTCATTCTTGGCTTTCACAACCACAACATTCAAAGAGTCCCCAGGTTTATATACCTAAATCTACAACTCAATTTACAACAGTAACAGAAACAAAATATTCTCTTCTCTTTATTTGACTCCAGCATATGGACTATACTCTCATTACTACTGTTAACCACTTTCAGGGAATAACATATCCTGTGTCTAACCCAGACCAGCATTCCCCTGAGTTACATTCTGTACATACATAATCCAAGATACTGAAGAACAATTTGGCTGTGGTAGAAGGATGGACTAGATGATCTCCCAGATTCTCTAAGAAGACTCAGTGTGCAAGAGTCGTGGCTGGGGATAGTGCTAATACGAATGACCGAGTGCCCAAACACATGGCTATTCTGTACCTTGCAGTGGCACTCTCAAGAACGTGAATTACAGATGCCTAAACAAGCATCTGGACCCTAGGCAGTACCCCAGAAATAAGGATGACAAAGATGGGAATGAAAGGGAAGAGGAGATGAGTAGTGTATTTGTGGAAAGCCAAGACTTACCAAGCAATCTGGTTGCTGTTCATTTACCCACTCTGCTCTCCTGGCTAATTTGACAGCCCGAATGAAATTGTTGGTGAGGAAAGCAGTGCGAGCATGCACAATGTGCTGTGATTAGAAAGGGCACTGCTGGGGAGAGGAGCATCAGATCAGCCAAGCAGAAGTTTTCAGTGTATTCCCTCTGCCTTTTCTCCTGAGAGGTACTTGCCTTTTATTCTCAGCTCCGTTGCTTTCAGTCTTTTTGTTGCAGCTTGCACCTCTTCTCTAAAATGTAAAATGCAGTCTGTTTCAGTGCGATGAAGGCAAAGGGAGCTGATGTTCTTTTTGCTCCTAGGAGGGTAAAAATGCCACAGCACCAATTCTGCATGGCAGGGAGGGGACAATCCAGCTCTCAATAACCAAAATAAGTCATACAGTTACTGTAATAGCAAGCAGGGCTTGGTAGCAGACCCAGAACACTTTGGTTGCATATTTATTCTCTGTTATTCCTGTGCAATTAGGGATCCTAATCAACGGCCAGGATTTGGTGTCCCTGACACAAAGGGGTCCCATGTGCTGTCGAAGGTCAGCTCATCTCCTTGTTGCATTTTAGGAGTCCTATCACCCGTTTATGTTGTCTCCTCCTTAGTAACAATATCTGGGCTTGCAACAGAGCAATTGAGGTTTCCTGCACCTTTTCTGTCTCGGTGCACTGGCTGAGCACAGATGCGAATTAATCTCATGAAAGATTCTGCTGTTTCTGAGGGGATGAAAAGGAACTAACCCTGAAAAACAGGCAACCTGCAAGAGTGCACAAACACATTCAATAGAGTGCACCAAGCACTGTCTGGATGGTTAGTGAGGAAACCAGGAGGAATTTGTTTAGTTTAATACTGAAAAGCACAAGATTGAAAAAAACATAGCTTGTCCCTGTTCTGTTGAGGCTCCAAATTCCTCTTATTTTGGAGGCAGGAGAGCAACAGCTTAGTAAAGAAGATCGAGATTTGCGTATTTAACCCCTTCAGCCTGGTGAAGGATGAGCTATATTCCAAAGCAGCTTTTAGAAGCTGCAGTCACAGCAGTGATTGTATGCACATAAATCCCCAATAAATATTTTCCAGGACGAATGGCACAGTTCAGAAGTTGTGAAGAAGGACGACATCCTGAAAAGCACTAAGAAGCAAGCAAGCAAGCAGATACAGCAGAAAATGCAATTAAAGTATTATAGTAAAGACAGCTTTGAGGAGAGACCTTACAAGCCAGGGTTACTTTAGTCTGCAGTAAGGGAAGATTAATAATGAACATAGATTGTTCAAATGAATCATATCATAATGGATGCCCTGAATGTCTTGTGATGGATGGCTAGACAGAAGTTAGTGCCACGAACACTGGTGATTGAACTGGCATACAAAACAGGTAGGAAGGAGCTTTCGGTCAGAGAAGGGCACAGGCAGCATCTGTCAGTAGGAGGGCAAAACCCACCTCCTGGAGAACAGCCATATCCTCCAACCTGTGATACGGGGGAGAAAACCAATGAAAAGGGAACAGTCAATGTTCACACAAGGGCAGCCATGTCAGGCTGCACAGAGTCTGATGGATGTGTTCAGGAGCAATCTTTATCACCTGCAGCTTCAGTGTGGATAGCTGCAGTTATATTGGATTAGGAGCTTGCATGAAACTGCTTTTCTGCCCTGCAGTCTGCTCAACCCAAACAACATTTTGAATTTGGAGTTAGGGTAGAAGCCTGAGTATTTCACACTGTTTCACTACAGATAAGATATAAGACTCTTAATAGGTGCTTTGCATATATCTTTTTCCTGATACAGCAGTGACTCTTCAATTTACTGGCTAAGGTAGCAGAGTTTGCTAACTGGCACCTGATAAATGCCACATCTGCCTCACTGGAAGACCTATCAATAAGTAAATTCAGTGCAAGCTATTGAAACATTGCTAGGTGGTGAACAAATGCCATACAGGGCTGGCTGACTAGACCAGAGCAGCCACAGAGTTTCAGAGACTGCCCTCTCTAACCACATATACCTACCAGCCCTGCTGGGGCCAGCTGTGTTCTTCTGTCATGTCTCTCTTCCCCAGGCCATGAAAAATGTAGCTGACCCATTAGAAAAAAAAGGCAGAGCCTGTGAAACTGGTAAGAGCTACAAAAAAAAGAGAAGGGGAAAAAAAAGCATAGCAAGTATTTTTCCTGCTCTGATGATAGGCATAGTCTGTAAGAAAACCCAAACCAAACAAAAAAAACCCCAACCCAAAAACAACAATAAAAAACCCCCAAAGAAACAGAGCCTCTCATTACCCTCCTTGCTGGATAGATGCAAAACTAATTTAAAAAGCAGCAGGAGAAGGGGTGTGACGCAAAAATCTCACTGCAAATAGTATACCCCCCTTTTTCTATTTTTGCCAGAATTTGTACACATTTTCAAGTCCAGTTTCCAGCTGAAACTGTAGTGGAGATACTCAAATAAGCTGCTAGACCTGGGACCAGTGTTTCTGCAAGTGTGAAGAAATGGTGACATACCCGGCTGCACCATGACTGCATCTTGCCTTCTGACTGCACCATAACCCGGTGGCCATTGTAGCCATTGACAGTGGGGAAGGCAGGAGAGGAGAGTGTATCAGCAGCGTTTGGATGCCATTCCAACAGCAACACTTCAAATGAGCTGGTCTGATCACCATCGACCACCTTCAGTTGATACCAATGTCAGCACATTACAGGGGCAGAGGAAGAGAGGGAAAAGGGAAAGGGAAAGGGAAAGGAGGAAAGGAGGAAAGGAGGAAAGGAGGAAAGGAGGGAAGAAATTACTGTACTAAAGACATGGGAATTGTGTGTTATACAGTGTCATAGATACACCAGTAAACAGCATGATTATAAGCAACCTATTATTCTAATAGGCTTTACGAGCAAAATTTTACCACTTAAGTGTCCATTCCTCTGTTAAAAACTGCCCAGGAAGTGCATGACCGTAATCCTCTATTAAGTGTGAAGTAAACACATCCCTTCAAATTAATTCTTAGTCTGATGCAGCCTTTGCTTCAGGCATTGAACTCTTCATCATGTCTTCTGTATTGAAGGTATGAAACAAAAGAGCAGCTGGACATAAATGAGAAGTCTGAAAATTTTGCTCTGAAAAGCAACTCTACCAGACTACTCACTCCTGTATTCAGCCGATCTGCATCTATGTCAATCAGATTCTCTCTTGAGTGATTAAAACAAGCTTTCACTCACAGAAGAGCTGACACAGCCCATAAAAATGTTTGCATAATGCAGAAGAAGAATTTATTAATAATGTTTCTTATGTGATTAAGACTGTAGTAGGAGCTGACCACTCAAATTATATCCTCCAAATAATCAAGGTCTGAGCCTGCACTCTCAGGTCAGGAAAGGGGCCACGCTGCCTGCTGTCCCATAAGTACTATTGTCATGTATCCTCTGGTGGCAGGGCCAGGCTAACACATCCAAAATGGAGGATCAGAGAGGGAGAAAGGCCACAAAAAATATCTGTGATTTGGGCTTGGATGTTGTAAACATAGGCAAAGTAGTAAATGCTCTGAGCACCCGGCTTGATGCATGCAGTCTGAGCCTTGTGTGTAATTAAGAGCACCTTTTTACTCTCTATCAGGGCTATGCAGCGGCACAGGAGTTGCCTTCCAGGCAGCACTCCAGGCCACTATCTTTTCCACAGCAGCAAACAAGTCCATTTTCCTCAGGGGAATAGACAGTAGTGCTGGAAAGGACAAACATGCAGCAAACTGTCTGACACAGATCATAAGTCTTTATTTTTCTTCAGCTCTCCTTGCCAGAGCAGGTGGATTTCACATCTTTAAAAGCCCTTTGCTTCAGTTACCATTTATAACCCTGGATATGTTTACAGGTTTCCTTACTCCTTCCGTACATTCTTATATTGAATATATTCCTGTGCTGCTTCCCTTCTTTCCTTCCACTCTTCTCCACATCTTCCCCTCTAGCAAGCTTGTCCTGAGGAGATACCCTGGGGAAAAACCCTTATCTGATCTTATGAGGATGTTTCTAAGGTATGCACACTCTCTACAAGTATAAGTGTGCCTAGGTACTATTTTATTTGTTTTTGAAGCTTAGAACTGGGTTTCCACATCCTCTTTTGGAATTCTAATATGTAGTCTGAATTTCAAGGTTGTAAATCTTTCAAATCTTTATAGATCTCACTGAGATCTGAAATAAAGCCCCCAGAAGCATGGTCAGGGAGACTAGACTAGACTAGACTAGACTAGACTAGACCAGACTCATTTGTGTTGAAAAATACCTTTCAGATCATCAAGCCCAACCATTAACCCAGCATTGCCAAGTCCCACTAAACCATGTCCCTGAGTGCCACATCTATGTGTCTTTTAAGTACCTCCTGGGGCAGGGACCCAACCTTTCTCTGGGCAGCCTTTTTCCAATGCTTGACAAAACCCTTCGAAGAAATTTTCCCTAATATCCAATCTAAACCTCCCCTGGTACAACTTGAGGCTGTTTCCCCTTGTCCTGTCATTTGTTACATGGGAGAAAAGACAGACCTCCACCTGGCTACAGTCTCCTTTCAGGTAGGTAGAGAGAGTGATAAGGTGCCCCTTGCCTCACCAGTGCTGAGTACAGGGGAGTGATCACTGCCCTGATTGCTCACTACTGCTGATACAGGCCAGGATGTTCAATAGAGGAGTAAGAGATGAGATTTTTACCTCAAATTCATTTCTAGGTTTGTACTGTTTAACTGTAGCAGCATAATACTGCAGTAGGGCCTCTGTGAGCCTCACAGCTATAAAAAACCCAGATGATATCTATTGGTATTGCTGTGGAGCCCGAGTAGCATTTTAGGATTTAAGGAGATATGTGATATCACAGATATTTCCTTTCTGCCTTAGAAAGAGATATGGACAATGAGGTGCTGGAGCCCCCTTCCAGGGATGGGAAGGGTTAGGGATACAAGGCTAAGGAACATGCTGATGTCCCTTTGCTGGCCTTGGGGTTTGACTGCAACTATTTGGCAGCACCTTATACTGAGAAAAGATGAAAACCTCAGATTTTAGGACACAGGTTTCCCGTCGAGAGAGGTTGTGGAGCGTGGCTGAACACATGTACAAGTCCTGCCTTGAGGAAGTGCTGCCTAGCTTTCAATATCAGAGGAGAGACCCTCTTTTAGCTGTGGGAGAGCTGCACACCAAATAATTCTCTGGGAACAGTCTCTGTAAGCACTTTGGGGTATTCAGACAAAAGGGAAAGAAGAGATGAGAAAGGTCACTGAGTGTATGAAAACCATGCTTTTTGACACACAGGATTTGCATGTCCCAGAAACTGACAATGTCTAATGAGGCAACCCAAAGGCTGAGTAGGCGACTGAAGCTGTCCTCGAACTATTAATTACCTGTCAGTGGGGAAGATTCTCTCAGCTCCATAAAAACATAACTGTCCTTTATTTCATATGGCAGTAAGGCTGAGCTGAATACTCTGGTTGCTGAAGCACTTTATTTGGTTTTGTTGCTTTTATATTGTCAAGACTTTATTTCTGCTCAGCAACATATGTTCCTCACCGTGTTGCGTGCTGTACTAATCAAGCTATTATTATGTATTTTTAGATTGTCCCCACAGTGTGCAGAGGTCTGTGTGGCTTTTTTAGCCCAACATATCAATAGAGCTTATTGCCAATGCTCCTGGTAGAGGTACTGCATCTACTTATCCTGATCGTCCCTTGGAAAAATTAAATTGTTGCAACATGAGTGCAAGGTTCAAGGTCCACTGCAGAGGAAAAGAGAATTGATTACTCCCAATGAACAGAGGCTTGCAGCTCTTAAGAGCATTATACGATAAATATGTTGGCACATACTATGCATTTGGCATGCCAAGTAGTTTACTGAACTAGTCCCCGCAGCATATTTTAATGAAATGCTGACACTTTGGCATCTTATTGGATAACTGCATTCAGTGCCATTGGTTACAAATGACAGATGTTAAGGAAGGCATACAAAGTACTCTGTAAGGTGGTAACTCCACAACTTTCTTCTCTGTGTTGCTACATTCTTGGAATTTATCAGTAATGAGCACATGATTTCCTCCAGTTTGGCATCTAGAAACTTCTGCCTCTAAGCTCCAACCAAAGAAAAAAAAAAAAAAAGGCATGCAGAATATTTTTCCCAAAGATCTTGGCTTTATCTGTCAAAAGGATGCCATTGGCATCCCATGTTAGGCAAGGTGTGTCTCTGCCTCTCACTCGGGTCCTGCTTTGCTGCCTGGTGCACAGGGCAATGTGGCCAAAGAAATGTGGAGCCACAAGGGCCAATCCTAGCTCTAGCAATCTCTGAGACATGGACAACACTTGCACAGGACCTGGGACTGGTCATAACTCTCCACTGCTTTTCTCCCTCTTTTTTTTTTTTTTTTTCTGAGCCTGAGGAGAAGGTTTATCTATGATAATAGGATAAAACAAACAAACAAAACAAACACCTTTAATCATAGGTGGGATTTTTTTTATCTGCAATAATTTCACAGTGGAAGTAATCAAACTATACAGAGAATTTTCCTATCTTATATCCTCACCTGCTCCTAATTCTACTATTACCTGAGGTCTCTTCCTAGAATAATGTTTTTCTTTCATTCACTGCATCACGACTATAAACATGTAAATAGGTAGCCCCTCACCCTCCCAGGATCGCAGCTCCCTTTGCTCAAGAGAAGGCTGGAGACGTGGCCCTGATTCTTTATATTGCTGGTGCCATCCAGCGTTGAAAGATTGGAAGTGGCACCACAAAGGCACACACTTTGGAAGTCACAGGCGGCCGATGCCCCTAGGGCACGTCCTGCAGCAAGGACCTCACTGCTGCCTGCTGTGACCATGCCCTGTCCGAAGACCTAAATCCAAAACTAGTTTCAACTTTCCCTGATGGAACTAGGCACTTCCAGTAGTATATAGTTCTTCCTCTG
>NW_020955214.1:2384232-2385850 GCF_003031625.1 Empidonax traillii
CCACAAAGGCACACACTTTGGAAGTCACAGGCGGCCGATGCCCCTAGGGCACGTCCTGCAGCAAGGACCTCACTGCTGCCTGCTGTGACCATGCCCTGTCCGAAGACCTAAATCCAAAACTAGTTTCAACTTTCCCTGATGGAACTAGGCACTTCCAGTAGTATATAGTTCTTCCTCTGAGGTGTTTTCCTGATTAGTACTAAGAGGCAAAAGAAACACATTTGACCTAGGAGAGGAGCATGAGCATCTCTAAGCTCAGTACTGCCCACTCCCCAGATCCCAAATCTAACTGTTCCCCATCTTCCTTTTCCTTTGTTCCGTATGGGCCTTAGCTCTTCCAGTGGCCATCATCTGCTCCCAAATGCCAGGAACTGTAGCAGACGTGCTATTCCACAGCGTTTGACTGGCCGATTGCCCTGTGACAGGCCAGACCTCCACTCACTATTTGTCAAAGGATTACTGCTGCTCATATAGAGTCATAGGATCACAGAATATCCTAATTTGGAAGGGGCACACACCATGTGCCTGAGAATATTGTTCAAATGCTTCTTGAGCTCTGTCAGGCTTGGTGCTGTGATCACTTCCCTGGGGAGCCTGTTCCAGTGCCCAGTCATGCTTTGGGTGAAAAAGCTTTTCCAAAAGCCCCACCCAAGCACATGGATCAGTTGTCCCAAGTTAGCTGCAGAAGGGAAAATCCATGTTGTGGGTTCTGGACCATCATAAGTGGTTTATTCTTGGTTTGCCGGGGCACCGTAAGGTCTTATCCATCCACTCATAGTTTGCAGTCGCAATTTGGCCACAGATCCCCACTCTGTCAGTTATCCAAAATCTCTTTCCTCGGCCTTCACAGAAAAAAACCAGAACTGAAATTACTAAAGGGAGACATTGTTTCATCCTGTGTCTGTTTTGCTCTGTTACATAGTGGTGACAGAAGTTAGAGTGGCTCTTTTGCCATGTTTTATTATACTTTTTCCCTCTTTCATTTCAACTGATTTTGAAGAAAGCTTGTCCCAACAGTAATTTGCTGCACTGCCACTAGGCAGTCTAACAGCATGCATAAGCCTAGATTGGCCATCCCAAACCCCGGTAAAATGAACAGCCATGGGTTCTAAGAGATGGTTTTGATGGAAATGCCATATATGCAGTTTGTTAATGTATGGACACTAGAATAAACTCTTAGCTGCAGAAAGGACTTTTCCAGTCCTGTTTCCTAGAAGGATGCCAGCAGCAGTACAAAGCAGCATTAAATCAATCAGCCAGCCAGTCTGTAAGTACATTGCATAACCAGGTAAATAAACAAGTCCTAGACACCCTAAAACGCTGTAGATATTTTCCCCTTGTCAGGCCAAGTAATTTCAGACATTCAATAGGGGATATAGGAAAGGTCACCAACTGCCTTAATAAATCTCATCAAAAAACAACAGACAAACAGCAGTGGCTCCCTCTGAGAAGAGAAAGGTATGGTCTTTAATGGAATAAACTCAAGATTACAAAGATACAGTGAACAAATATTTAAGCATTAACATTACAAACTAAGGAAATATTGTAGAAAAGGAGGATATTCAAAACATTGATCTTTTTTCTCAGTTTCTTACTGCTACAGAGGTCTTTTTTTTTT
>NW_020955214.1:2386577-2389321 GCF_003031625.1 Empidonax traillii
TTTTTTTTTGACATATGGAAAGGAGTTTTGGAGGAAAACATGTACTAATCTAGCCTAATGGATGAACTTGTAAAGTAATAGCTTTAAATGCATTGTAAACAGCCCCGAGGAGAAGGATTTCGGGTTGCTGGTTGACCAGAAAATCAGCATGACCCAGCAATGTACACTTGCAGCCCAGAAAACCTGGGCTGCATCAGAAGGAGTGTGACCAGCAGGTTGAAGCAGCTGATTCTCCCCCTTGTGAGACCCCACCAGGAGCTCTGGGACCCCCAGCATAAAAAGAACATGGACCTTCTCAAGTGAGACCAGAGATGGACATGAAAATGATCAGAATGAATAGAACTCCTCTCCTATAGTAAAAGGCTGAGAGAGCTGATGCTGTTTAGCCTGGAGAAGAAAGGGCTTCAGGGAGACCTTCTAGCAGCCTTCTGATACTTAAAGGGGGTTTACAAGAGGGCTGGAGAGGTACTTTTTGCAAAGACATGAAGTGACAGGACAAAGGGCAATGGCTCTAACCAGAAATAGTGTGGGTTTAGACTGCACATTAGAATGAAATTATTCACTGTCTAGGTGGTAAGGCATTAGAACAAATTGCCCAGAGTAGTTGTGGATGCCCCATCTCTGGAATTGTTCAAGGCCAGGTTGAATGGGGCTTTGAGCAACCTGATCTAGTGGAATGTGTCTCTGTTCCATGGCAGAAATGTTGGAACTAGATGATCTTTATGGTCCCTTCCAATCCAAACCATTCTATGATTTATGAGCTAAAACCAGCACACTAGGACTGCTCAATATATCTTATTGTTACCTTGTTAAACATCTGGATTTTAATAAAAAACATGGTAGCAATAGCCAAAGCCTTTAACAACTCTATAGTTATGAAAACAGGAGTTAGTGAGGGTAAATATGGTCAAACAGCTGGCTTTTATTTAGGAACCTAAATAGGATTTTCCCGCTGTCCCTTCATTTACAACATTATACAAGTAAACGAGTAATTAACAGCGAATTACTGGAGTAGACCTGCAAAGCACCTGAGGATAAATTGCTCTAAGCGACAAATAACCTTCACAGAGACACATTAAATTAACTTAGGTGATTGGGTAACTGTGACATAAGAGAAGGGTGTGCTGGACTGCAACTGTTGCTTGTGACAAAGAGGTTCTTACCCTGTTGTCCTATGACTGTACCTTAGACTGAGGTGCAGACAGAAGAGGGGTTTTCAGCTGAAGCACTGATGATGTTTGAATAAGGTGCTTGTATGAAACTTCTGAAGTTTTAATATGAGGAAAGTGGTGGTCCTTATTGAGTAATTGGTAAGTCGCTTACTGTCCTTTGCCAGCAAACGCACGCTTGCTTTCGGCAACCTGCAGGAGGTAGACAGTGCTACATAATGTCACCCTGCAGAAAAACTCACTGAGCTTTTAGGCTCACAAAATGTTGCACTTGCTCGGTTTGAAACTACTGGGTAGCTCAGCATGTTCCAAGCTACCTATGGACCAGCTGTGTGGCTCCGATTAACACCATCTGGCAGGACCAGAGCTGGGCAACCCCAGCAGTAATCATTTATTCTCTCCTTCAGGGAAAACCGGTGTGCAGTCACTTAAGACTAAGCACGAAGAAATATTAACTGTGCTGTAAATCCCAATGACAAAAGGAATGTGTGTCCAAGTAAAATAACATAAACATAGCCTGTGTGCCCTCAAAGTGACCTGTTCTTTGAAAAGGTATTGGTTTTTGTCATCAGAAAAAGATCATCACTGAAAACACCCTAAGGGAAGGAAAAGGATCATTGGTCTATGGTAAGGGTAGAGAGAGAATAATTCAGATTATAACAGGGGAAAAAGAGGTTCACTTTTCTCCTGATCTATTCCTAATATGCCAAAATGATTTAACAGAGGCTTTAGTTACATGAAGTACTTAAGACCTTATTTCTCTGCCTTAAGAAAGAAAGATAGATGAGGAGATGCAGCCAGGGGAGCTTGCCACAGTAAGAAAATAACCTTTGCTAAAATACTTGAGAGAACAGAGCTACAGTTTGAACTCTGCCCATTGAAAATTAAAGGTTAAAGGTTTATTGCCCATTAAAGGTTATTGAGCATTATAACTACATGGTAAGAAAACAGAAGAATTTGTGTTGATATTCACAGGGCTAAAAAATGGTTTGCAGAATTAGAACTTGAGAGTAAATTTTATGAGAGTGAGGAAAAATCTATATGGCTATAGACTAGGCATAGCTCTTTGGTCTCTGGATGTTTAAATAAGTTGCACCCTCTGTTTATCAGATTAATATCTCAATTTGGCATACACATTTTGCTGATTTCATTCCGAGTATTTTGCAAAGCTTTAGGTAGTGCTGTAAAGCACAATACCAGTGACAAATCAGGAGAGAAAATACTGACAACTAAATAAGCTTTAGAACAAACTATGAAGAGTTGGCAGCACAGACTGCACAAGATTTCTCAGGAACAGCACCTAAGTTGCTCTGTTTGAGGTCTTCTACTGCTTGAGAAGTGCCTTAGTGCACACAAATGTATATTCTACTGCATTACCGACATGTGCTGGCAATCTCTCAAAAGCAAGGTGCCACAAATGAGATGCAGGAATGTTTAGCTCCAGCCTCTAACCTTATGCAAAGAAGGCAAGAGACTCTAGAATTAAAATGTGTCTTCTGTGCCTACCATGTGACTCACACACAAACTACTGGTACAGCTGTGCTGTGGGGCAATTGAAAACCTGTAATTTCCTCC
>NW_020955214.1:2389342-2393712 GCF_003031625.1 Empidonax traillii
CCACAAAGGCACACACTTTGGAAGTCACAGGCGGCCGATGCCCCTAGGGCACGTCCTGCAGCAAGGACCTCACTGCTGCCTGCTGTGACCATGCCCTGTCCGAAGACCTAAATCCAAAACTAGTTTCAACTTTCCCTGATGGAACTAGGCACTTCCAGTAGTATATAGTTCTTCCTCTGAGGTGTTTTCTCTTCCTGATTAGTACTAAGAGGCAAAAGAAACACATTTGACCTAGGAGAGGAGCATGAGCATTTCTAAGCTCAGTACTGCCCACTCCCCAGATCCCAAATCTAACTGTTCCCCATCCTCCTTTTCCTTTGTTCCGTATGGGCCTTAGCTCTTCCAGTGGCCATCATCTGCTCCCAAATGCCAGGAACTGTGGCAGACATGCTATTCCACAGCGTTTGACTGGCTGATTGCCCTGTGACAGGTGAGACCTCCCCTTCACTCACTATTTGTCAAAGGATTACTGCTGCTCATATATAGTCATAGGATCATAGAATATCCTAATTTGGAAGGGACACACACCATGTGCCTGAGAATATTGTTCAAATGCTTCTTGAGCTCTGTCAGGCTTGGTGCTGTGACCACTTCCGTGGGGAGCCTGTTCCAGTGCCCAGTCATGCTTTGGGTGAAAAAGCTTTTCCAAAAACCCCACCCAGCACATGGATCAGTTGTCCCAAGTTAGCTGCAGAAGGGAAAATTCATGTTGTGGGTTCTGGACCATCGTAAGTGGTTTATTCTTGGTTTGCCAGGGCAATGTAAGGTCTTATCCATCCACTCGTACTTTGCAGTCGCAATTTGGCCACAGATCCCCACTCTGCCAGTTATCCAAGATCTCTTTCCTCAGCCTTCACAGAAAAAATCCAGAATTGAAATTACTAAAGGGAGACATTGTTTCATCCTGTGTGTGTTTTGCTCTGTTACATAGTGGTGACAGAAGTTAGAGTGGCTCTTTTGCTATGTTTTATTATACTTTTTCCCTCTTTCATTTCAACTGATTTTGACGAAAGCTTGTCCCAACAGTAATTTGCTGCACTGCCACTAGGCAGTCTAACAGCATGCATAAGCCTAGATTGGCCATCCCAAACCCTGGTAAAATGAACAGCCATGGGTTCCAAGAGATGGTTTTGATGGAAATGCCATATATGCAGTTTGTTAATGTATGGACACTAGAATAAACTCTTAGCTGCAGAAAGGACTTTTCCAGTCCTGTTTCCCAGAAGGATGCCAGCAGCAGTACAAAGCAGCATTAAATCAATCAGCCAGCCAGTCTGTAAGTACATTGCATAACCAGGTAAATAAACAAGTCCTAGACACCCTAAAATGCTGTAGATATTTTCCCCTTGTCAGGCCAAGTAATTTCAGACATTCAATAGGGGATATAGGAAAGGTCACCAACTGCCTTAATAAATCTCATCAAAAAACAACAGACAAACAGCAGTGGCTCCCTCTGAGAAGAGAAAGGTATGGTCTTTAATGGAATAAACTCAAGATTACAAAGATAGAGTGAACAAATATTTAAGCATTAACATTACAAACTAAGGAAATATTGTAGAAAAGGAGGATATTCAAAACATTGATCTTTTTTCTCAGTTTCTTACTGCTACAGAGGTCTTTATTTTTTTTTTTTTTTGACATATGGAAAGGAGTTTTGGAGGAAAACACGTACTAAACTAACCTGATGGATGAACCTGTAAAGTAATAGCTTTAAATGCATTGTAAACAGCCCTGAGGAGAAGGATTTCGGGTTGCTGGTTGACCAGAAAATCAGCATGACCCAGCAATGTACACTTGCAGCCCAGAAAACCTGGGCTGCATCAGAAGGAGTGTGACCAGCAGGTTGAAGAAGCTGATTCTCCCCCTTATGAGACCCCACCAGGAGCTCTGGGACCCCCAGCATAAAAAGAACATGGTCCTTCTCAAGTGAGACCAGAGATGGACACGAAAATGATCAGAATGAATAGAGCTCCTATCCTATAGTAAAAGGCTGAGAGAGCTGATGCTGTTTAGCCTGGAGAAGAAAGGGCTTCAGGGAGACCTTCTAGCAGCCTTCTGATACTTAAAGGGGGTTTACAAGAGGGCTGGAGAGGTACTTTTTGCAAAGACATGAAGTGATAGGACAAAGAGCAATGGCTCTAACCTGGAATAGTGTGGGTTTAGACTGCACATTAGAATGAAATTATTCACTGTCTAGGTGGTAAGGCACTAGAACAAATTGCCTAGAGAAGCTGTGGATGCCCCATCTCTGGAATTATTCAAGGCCAGGTTGAATGGGGCTTTGAGCAACCTGATCTAGTGGAATGTGTCCTGTTCCATGGCAGAAATGTTGGAACTAGATGATCTTTATGGTCCCTTCCAATCCAAACCATTCTATGATTTATGAGCTAAAGCCAGCACACTAGGACTGCTCAATATATCTTATTGTTACCTTGTTAAACATCTGGATTTTAATAAAAAACATGGTAGCAATAGCCAAAGCCTTTAACAACTCTATAGCTATGAAAACAGGAGTTAGTGAGGGTAAATACGGTCAAACAGCTGGCTTTTATTTAGGAACCTAAATAGGATCTTCCCCCTTTCCCTTCATTTACAACATTATACAAGTAAACGAGTAATTAATAGCGAATTACTGGAGTAGACCTGCAAAGCACCTGAGGATAAATTGCTCTAAGTGACAAATAACCTTCACAGAGACATATTAAATTAACTTAGGTGATTGGGTAACTGTGACATAAGAGAAGGGTGTGCTGGACTGCAACTGTTGCTTGTGACAAAGAGGTTCTTACCCTGTTGTCCTATGGCTGTACCTTAGACTGAGGTGCAGACAGAAGAGGGGTTTTCAGCTGAAGCACTGATGATGTTTGAATAAGGTGCTTGTATGAAACTTCTGAAGTTTTAATATGAGGAAAGTGGCAGCCCTTACTGAGTAATTGGTAAGTCGCTTACTGTCCTTTGCCAGCATACGCACGCTTGCTTTTGGCAACCTGCAGGAGGTAGACAGTGCTGCATAATATCACCGTGCAGAAAAACTCACTGAGCTTTTAGGCTCACAAGATGTTGCACTTGCTCGGTTTGAAACTACTGGGTAGCTCAGCATGTTCCAAGCTACCTATGGACCAGCTGTGTGGCTCTGATTAACACCATCTGGCAGGACCAGAGCTGGGCAACCCCAGCAGTAATCATTTATTCTCTCCTTCAGGGAAAACCGGTGTGCAGTCACTTAAGACTAAGCACGGAGAAATATTAACTGTGCTGTAAATCCCAATGACAAAAGGAATGTGTGTCCAAGTAAAATAACATAAACATAGCCTGTGTGCCCTCAAAGTGACCTGTTCTTTGAAAAGGTATTGGTTTTTGTCATCAGAAAAAGATCATCACTGAAAACACCCTAAGGGAAGGAAAAGGATCATTGGTCTATGGTAAGGGTAGAGAGAGAATAATTCAGATTATAACAGGGGAAAAAGAGGTTCACTTTTCTCCTGATGTATTCCTAATATGCCAAAATGATTTAACAGAGGCTTTAGTTACATGAAGTACTTAAGACCTTATTTCTCTGCCTTAAGAAAGAAAGATAGATGAGGAGATGCAGCCAGGGGAGCTTGCCACACTAAGAAAATAACCTTTGCTAAAATACTTGAGAGAACAGAGCTACAGTTTGAACTCTGCCCATTGAAAATTAAAGGTTAAAGGTTTATTGCCCATTAAAGGTTATTGAGCATTATAACTACATGGTAAGAAAACAGAAGAATTTCTGTTGATATTCACAGGGCTAAAAAATGGTTTTCAGAATTAGAACTTGAGAGTAAGTTTTATGAGAGTGAGGAAAAATCTATATGGCTATAGACTAGGCATAGCTCTTTGGTCTCTGGATGTTTAAATAAGTTGCACCCTCTGTTTATCAGATTAATATCTGAATTTGGCATACGCATTTTGCTGATTTCATTCCGAGTATTTTGCAAAGCTTTAGGTAGTGCTGTAAAGCACAATACCAGTGAGGAATCAGGAGAGAAAATACTGACAACTAAATAAGCTTCAGAACAAACTATGAAGAGTTGGCAGCACAGACTGCACAAGATTTCTCAGGAACAGCACCTAAGTTGCTCTGTTTGAGGTCTTCTACTGCTTGAGAAGTGCCTTAGTGCACACAAATGTATATTCTACTGCATTACCCGCATGTACTGGCAATCTCTCAAAAGCAAGGTGCCACAAATGAGATGCAGGAATGTTTAGCTCCAGCCTCTAACCTTATGCAAAGAAGGCAAGAGACTCTAGAATTAAAATGTGTCTTCTGTGCCTACCATGTGACTCACACACAAACTACTGGTACAGCTGTGCTGTGGGGCAATTGAAAACCTGTAATTTCCTCC
>NW_020955214.1:2394923-2429300 GCF_003031625.1 Empidonax traillii
CTTCTACTGCTTGAGAAGTGCCTTAGTGCACACAAATGTATATTCTACTGCATTACCGACATGTGCTGGCAATCTCTCAAAAGCAAGGTGCCACAAATGAGATGCAGGAATGTTTAGCTCCAGCCTCTAACCTTATGCAAAGAAGGCAAGAGACTCTAGAATTAAAATGTGTCTTCTGTGCCTACCATGTGACTCACACACAAACTACTGGTACAGCTGTGCTGTGGGGCAATTGAAAACCTGTAATTTCCTCCTGCAGATGATGCCCCTGGGACAATTTACAGAGCAAGCATCTGCAGTTGCTTTGGCTTGCTTTCAGCATTTTGAACCAAACCCTGTCATTCTTTAGCACACATCCATTTTCTGCAGTACTGGGAGTGCAGCGTCTGGTGGCCTGAGGCAGAATTTCTAATTTGTCCAAAAAACATTCAGCATAAGTGCCATGTGATAATTAATCAGTGATCATTAAAGCAAGAGTTACTCATGATGTCTCTGATGCTTATTGAACCCTTTTCTTAGTATTTTAATCACAGTATTGCCTTGGTAGGAGTTCCCTTTATTTAAAACAAATGTTGTGCCTTGCACAATGTTTTAGGGTGGGTTTTTTTCCAGAGTCCTTAGAGTCATTCCTAATGATTCTTTTCCTCTCTTAATAGTTTATTAAAATAATCGTGAAAGCAGCACCATGACTAAAATAGTATCTAGATCAGGAACTCATACATATCAGATGGAAATGTTTGGGTTGGCTTAAGCTTCAGTACAGACATTAAGCAGCATTACTACACCAGAACATTCACTCCCCAGAAAATGCGACAGGACTAAGGCTCACTGATTAAGAAGATGTAAAATAGGAAAATAAAAGAAAGGGAGAAAAAGAACAAAATCTGCCACCTCATAGAGAAAAAAAAGGAATTGATTTTCCAAAAGTGCAAACTCATAATTTAAAGCAAAGTGATTTTGAAGTCTATGCTTACATCAAACCAAGAAGGATTTGATTTTTTATGAGGAAAAGGAAGTGTTATCCTGCTGCATGTTTCAATGTTTTAAACGTTCTGATTCTATGAATTTGAAAGTTCATTTTCAAGAGGCATACAGGGATTTGGTTCTGAGAATAGTGTTTTCTAGACCCAACTCCTGACTAGTGAGGACAGGGATTATTAAGATGTCTGTGGTGCATGGAGCAAGAGCTGGGTTATTCAAAAGAGCAGAGGGTAAACTTATTTCTGTCCTGTCAAACTCTCAAATTTCCTTTGGGAGGTTCAGTGTTCACACAACAGAAAGCAAACACTGATATGAGTTAATACCTTTCCATCACTAAGCCAAAGCAGTTGCTCTCCATCAAGGGATAAAAAATAGCCACAAGACCAACTTTAGCTCATGACCTGTCATGTCATGCTAATACTCTTTAGGCTTCCAACATGGCATTGCAAAGTAAGGTGTTAACTGCAGTGGCAAGCTAAGGGGAAGATGTAGATACATATCAAAACTTATATATATACTGTCTTCACATAAACTTTCACCTTTACCGATTCTTTTTTATTCCCAGGCCTTCTCTGATCTAGCTTTTCTTTACGCACTACAGCATCTGAATTTTACAGGCTAATCTCACATGTATGTCTCTCACATATATCATACCAGCCTCAGCACTTTTTGACGTTATATTAGTATTACTTTACAGCTTAAAGCTTACACTTGGTTGCTACTCAAAGCAATCTTCCTGGGTAAGCCCAAGCACTGTAACTTTACAAAAATGCCATGAATTTAAGATGGATATTTTTCTAACAAGTAAAATCACTTTAATATTTTCTTGGTAAAGAGCTAGCTCTGCATATTCACAGTTCATTCACTTACACTGAATGATATGAGCCTTGCAAGCAGCTGGTTTCTTCTACTTGTACTTCTGCAGAGACGAAAACCTTTTAAGGGCTGACACCTATGATGACCCCATTTCAAGAAACTCTGTTATTTCAGTCAGCTAATCTATATTCGTTTTGTGGTAGTTTTGACTGGGATAGAGGTAATTTTTTAAGCTGCCCTTATCTGAACCCAGGAGTTTTCTTCACTTAAACTCTTCCATTTCTCTCCCCCATCCTAAGTGGTGCTTAGTAGAACCCATACAGTCCTTTTTGACTTCCACTGTGGGGCTAGAAGGGTTCAAGATTATGGCAGATTGAAATATGCTAGCCTGAAGTTATAGCTGTTCTTGATGTTTAGCTATTAATTGATGGGCTCCTATGCTTGCCATGGGGCTTGCTTGACTGACTGTATGATTGTAATGAGCCCAGTGCTCATAAGTGGCTGATTTTTGCTTTCACTGCTTGTTGTAGTACTGTGCTGCTTACTATCAGCGGGAACCACCCCAATTAGTGCAGGACAATCCTTGCGAGGAGCAGTGCAAGTGCAGCAGTGACCAGCCCAAGCTGCCTTTGGTGCCCAGTAACTCCATGCAACAGACCAGCTCTCCTGTCCTGAGCTACCACCATAACAGATGGAGCCCAAAGTCATGGACTAAATAAACTCAGTGGACGTTTGTAGACATTTTACATGCATTGACATGCAGGAGTGGTCCACAGACTGGGGGAATGATATCTGTGTATCAAAAGATGGGAAGGCAGCAGGGTTTTTACAGAGGATGTGTTGGATAGTGTGGGGCCTGAGCATGACATAAATGGTATGGAATAAGTGATAGAGAATGTGCTGATTTTGGCTGGGGTAGAGTACAGGGCTATGTTTTGGATTTGTGCTGGAAACAGAGTTGATAGTACTGGGATGTTTCAGTCACTGCTGAGCAGGGCTTAGAGTAAAGTCAGGGCATTTTCTGCCTCTCATCCCACCCCACCAGTAAGGAGTCTGGGAGTGCACAATGAGTTGGGAGGACACACAGCCGGAACAGCTGACCCCAACTGACTAATCCCATATGCACTGTGCTCAGCATATAAAGCTGGGGGAAGGTGGAAGAAGAGGGGCATGTTTGGAGTAATGGTATTTGTCTCCCCAGGTCACCATTATGTGTGGTGGAGTCTTGCTTTCCTGGAGATGTCTGCACACCTGCCGGCTATAGGAAGTGGTGGATTAACTCCTCGGTTCGCTTTGCTCACATGCATGGTTTTTGCTTTGCCTATTAAACTGACTTTATCTCAACCCACGAGCTTTCTCACTTTTCCAATTCTCTGTCCAATCCTAATGGGGGGGGAGTGAGCGAGTGGTTTTTGTGGGGCTTAGTTGCTGTCTGGGGTTAAACCATAACATGTTGCCACATGCCACAAATCATTCCCCACAGTATTGCTCTCGCACTAAGATGAAGTGGCAGTTTCTAACAAGATCAGGAGAAAGGATATCAAACTACTATAATCTCTTTTAGCTCAGGGGGCTGAGATTTTCACGAAGTGCTTACTTTAGTTCATCACTAGGACTAAATAATTTTGCTACTTGAAAACCGCAGCAGAAGAGTTCTTTGTACTTGACTCTTGCCACATACACATGCACAAAAAGATTATTTAGGCAAGAAAGATTTAAGTAAATGCAAATTACATAAAACTGACAGGTCATTCAGCTGAAATGCTCATGCCCTAGTCTTAAAATTTGGTACAGTGATGAAATAACATTAATGTGATAAGGCAAATGTCAATTTAATGTTAACAGAGACAACAGTCTTCTAGATAGTGTAGTTTATGTTACAGAACCAGGCTTTGTATTTGCTTTTTGATAAAGAAACAGGCAAAACATACCTAGTGGTATCTGCTGCTCTGTTTGAAGAATACCTTGATGCAAAGAGCTTATTTAAAATGATGTATTGTAAATCTGATATCCATGGTTCTCAGCAGGATTTAGGGCTTCAAACACTGAAAACTCCACAGGGGTATTTTACTTCTCCAGTGTCTTCCTTTGATGAGCTGGTTGGTTGGTTTCTTAAAAAAAAAAAAAAAAAAAAATTCAATACAAGGTTTAGAAAAATTTAAACCCTAAAAGGTAAACCAAGAGCAAGTGCTTCAATAGAGTAATATAGACATATGTTCAAAGAGAACGTGATAATGCTCTGGTTTTGCTTCAAGCTCAGTATTCTTCCTTTCTCACACTTGCAGCTGTATAAAGTAGCAAATACAGAAAAAAAGGCAACACTGCCAGCTTTTCAACTCTGTTTCTTATAAAGTGTTTTCAATGACAGACTGGCAGCTCCTCTATGCTCTTCCTAAGGAGCCTAGAGATGCCTTTTCTCTGAGTTTGGCTGGCAGGCACAGCAGATCCCATTCTGGCAGAAGGTATCAGAAGCAGTGGTTGTTCTGCTGGAAGGCACCTGTGACTCCTGGGACCAGGAGTGAGTCTTGGCAGCCAGGTCTGCAAGTACCTTCTACCGCCTGGGCTGGGCACTGGCTGCCCCACACGTGGGTATGAAACTTGAAGGTGCCGTGGAGAACTCCAGGCTGGGGGTGAAGCCTGAGGAGCACAGGAGACCAACAATCCAGCCCAAGCTGTCAGCACACTGGAGTGAAGCATGAACTAAGCTGTGGGCTATGGGGGCTTGGCTGTTCAGCGGGGCTGGATAAAGCTGCAACAAGGAAGATACTGTTCAACAGCTCAACATCTGTGTTACTGTGTGAGGGGGGAAGTGTTGGCAGTCCATGCTTGCCCAGGGACTGCAGTCCCTTTGACCCTGCTTACACATCTCCTTGGCTCACTGGTGTGCCCCTCCCGAGTCATCTAAGACAGCAGTCTCCTTGCTATGCTGAGCCTTTGTCCCATTGCTCTTCCTCTTGCTCTGAACATGGTTTCCATGGGTAGGGTGCTCCTTCTGGACAGACAAGGTCCAGCTGCCGTTACGCTCTGCTGAATTTACAAATGCCTCGGATTTAGTTCACCTGCTATTCTCTCTCATGTAGTGGCATAATTTCTTTTATTTTCTGAGTTGCATAAGAGGAAATTAAGTAAAAGTTTGTGCTGCAATGGCTGGGGCATGAACTGTGGGTGAGGAGGCAAGGCCTGGACAAACATTTTGTCTTCTATCTTTTTAGCAGGAGGCAAAGTTGAGTTTTCCACGGTCTCAGTGTTGGAGCTTGGTCTGACCAAATGCAATACTAACTTCAGTGGGCACTGGGTCCCCTGTGGAGCATCCCAGGTACTCTGTCACCCACTGCAGGTGAGGATGAGCTGGGTTAGCTGATGATTCTGTCCAGGGTTGTCAGTCAGGATTTTGAGATATGTGCAGAGGAGGCTACAGACCAGGGCTCCCTGCAGCAGCCTCTGAATACCCTCTGAGCAGCTCTGAGCTTACTGTCTTCCTGATGGCAGCCTTGCACATTGGCTGGCACTGTTCCACCACTGGGCAGTGGGGCATGGAGCTCTGGCTTTTGGCCCCATGGGCAAGGACAAAAGATCACAGGAGAGATCTAGAGCATCCATGGGGCCAGGGAGAGGACCAGGAACCCTTGCCAGGAGATCGAAGGAAAATTTTGTGATTTTATCATGTTACTATTCAGCAAGAATCAAGAAATACTCATTTAAGTCACATATGACTCTTGAAAATAGACTTAGTACCTTAATACTAAGTCCAGGAAGAAACACAGTAGAATTCCATTTAATAAATGCTTGCTTTATAAGATTTCTTTGTGGTAATATAATTATGTATCAGTACTAATATTAATAAGCAGTAGAAATGTCACTCTGTATTACTTGCAGTAACATAATTGGGAATTATGCCTTTAAAGTTATGTATTCATAAGGTTGTTAAGGTGTTAGAAGCTTTTTAGATGTCTGTTTTGCTTAACTGATAAACATCATTAGTATCTCAGTCCACTAGCTCTCAAGCCTCCAGTCAAAAGGAGAAGTGTTAGACTTGGGCAGTAGCTGCTTTCAGCCTTGGGAAGGACAGGAGGCAAGGAGACAGGATTTAGACACACAGTAGACATTCCCTCTGCAAAAACAAAAAGGGCTTTTAGTAGGTTTAGGGAGCTATAAAACCTTCACATCCCTATGTGGTTTCTTAGGGCCTGTGGCCATACATACCCCATAACATGGAGAGAACAGGGGTGACAGGAGCTGCTCAGCACAGTTAAAGGGATGTGATAGGGACAGACATTTCTGAAAGAGGGAACAGTGCCATAGTAAGGCCATACCTGCCCCTCTGCCTTTTCCTCCAACACAAAAATGTCCAGGTGTGGAGCGGAGAGTACATGAGGTGGTGGTTAAGCCAGGATGTTTGCAGTGCAGTGCTCCACAGACTGTGACCTTGGTGTTTGACCAGCCATTTCCCCCTCCACTTCAATGGGAAACTCCTTTTCCATTCCCTCCCAGCACAAAGTCTCCTACATTGGTCAGATTTTCTTTGGACTAACTTTTTTTCTTTTAAATGAACCTAGTGAAGACAAAGACTGACCATGGCACATACTGTTGCTCAGACAGATAGCTGATGACATCTCCATCCTTGGAGTCATTGAACACTCAGTTGGCCATGGCTGAAGCCAGTCACCCTCAGCTGTTGGAGGCCATCAGGGCAGTCTGGGGTGGGGCTGAGTTCTTCAGCTTTATTCACCCACCCGTCTGTGTTTTAATGCAGAGCTGCCACAGAGCGCTAAAGTGTCACAGGTATTGCAGGATGTAGGTCAAGGTGTGCCAGGACAGGCTGACAGACTGGAAAATGGCTGAGCCTTGGCCACCACTTATTTCAAGGCCTTTCTTTGTAATTAGGTGTGGGTTGAGGAGGAGGAAGAAGAAGGGAGGATAGGAATTTATATTCTGTCATAATTCACCCAAGAGGAAACTAAATCCTTCCAATCTCATCCTAGACATACAAATTTAGTTTTACTAATACATCAAAACTTTCACTTTTTGCTTTGTGATCCGTTTCTGGCAAAACATAAAGCCATAAATCACAGATCAATGGGATGACTGATTTAACTTAATAAAGGGAGATGGTAGAAGGAGAAGGTAAATCATACAGATGAGCTACAAAAGCGGTGTGCCAGCCTACATACACAGACAAAACATACAACTTCCAGTTCTCTCTGCACCATTGCAGCTCAGTCCTGTTATTTACCACACTCCTATAATCACTGCTGCTCAAACATCCTGCTGATGCACACCAAGTGCTGCTGGTTCTTTTGCTCAGAAGAAACCTTTCTGTTCTGTGGAGGAGGGAGAAATCTTAATTACATTCCTGGTGCTTATTAGTGTAGGTCTCTGCTCAGTGTGTGACAGGTTGCATGGTGGACACAACACCTATCCCGAAAGTGATGTTGCTGAAGTCAGGAAGGAGATGATGTGGTCCTGGAGACATGGTACCAGCAGCACCCATTTGTTTGCAGGAGCTAATCAGAGGGGTCACCAGAGTTCCCTCCCTTGCAGCTGCTGCACCATCTCTGGCAGCAGCTGGGAATAAAAACCTCTGTCTGCAAACTCAGTCATCATCTTCTCAACTCCTCAAGGCTGACTGTCTACACCCAAGGCCCCAGAGCCCAGCTCTGGTACAGCCCTCGTGGCCGTGGCTTAGGCTGCAGCAGGTGTTAGAGTTATCAGGAAGCTTTAGGACATCTGCAAAATAGAGCCAAGAAAGTCCACAAAGTTGACACTACAGGAACATGGAGTTGTTGAGGTGACAGCACTACCAGCTCAAGGCTTTGTAAGAAAAACCCCATTATGGGAAAGTATAAAACCCTCAAGAAGCAAACAAGTGAAATAAGGAAACTCAGCTCCATCAAGGATGTGCCCTGGGGCTGCAGAGACCAACTTTTCCCCTGCGGAGGTGCCTGTGCAGCAGCAAAGGCACTGGGTGCTGTATGGGAGTTGGGAGCTAAGTGTGCCCAAATGGGTAGCTTGTTTAGCCCCAGTTATCCTGTATATGTTTGCTAGAAAACAGAAGCTTTGTGCTTTAGAGCTGTGTATGTCCCACTTGGAGCACCTCCTGCAAGTGCTGAAGGGTGCCCGAACAGAGTGACACCAAGGGTGAGGCTCAGATCTCACTTCCTGTGGGGCTTCCGTACTAAGCACCACAAACCAGATACAAACAAGGCTGCTCACAGGGGGAAAGACAGACTCTCCATCCACAGCGAAGTTTCGGATCTGAGTCATGCAGTAGGAGCCTAACCACAGCAGCTGGTGAAGTGCATAGGTGAAAGTGCTCCAGGGGAAGCAGAAAAGGCGTTTACAGTCTGCCAGGAGAGCACTGAAGTCAGGACTTATTAAGGCTGTTGGCAGTGGGCTTTGTGGAAAGTAAGTTACAGCTACATTGACTATTAAAAGCGGTAAAAGGAAGGCTTGGAGAGAAAATTGTAGGTATAGAAAAGGGAAAGACGGATTTTAAATAAAAGACTGAATTGCTGAAGGAATTGAAGCAGAAACACACATACCTCTGCAGCAGAGGTCCTCATTCACATCAGTGGGGGAGCAAGCCCAGGCAGGATGTGATAGATGGCTTACAAGAGCTAATATAGAACAGAAACTTGAGATCTGGATCCAGTTTGGCAACACTCTCTGAGAGACTCAGAGAGACTCAGCAGCATGGAGTTGAAGCTTTGGTTTGCCAGAGGATGATGAGGTCTTTGGAAGAGCTGTACAGGCTGTGGCTGCAGTTCTCCAAGATAGATTCCAGAGGGATATTGATCCCTTGGCAGGGGAAGGAGCTAAGTGGTCTGATCCAAGGCTGGCTGATATGCAGCCACCAGGTTATTCCGTTCTCTCTCACCTCTGCTCAGCAAAGGACTGGACCCTTGCCCTCTGCATGTCCCCAGTCACCACTGGCACAGAGCTGCAGCAGCAGGTTTGACCCAGATCTGAGTCAGAGCCTGGAACAAGCCAGAGCTGTGTGATGGCCGCTAGTACCTTGTGTGGATACTGCTGTACAGGGGTGGTGGGACTTGCAGGAGCCCCAGGAAGAGCTTTGAGTGATCATAACTCCACCTCAGTGCTGCCAAACCTCATCCCAGTATCAGCAGCCCTGGAGGAAGAAGCTGTGAGAGAACATCAGGGTCTGCTGCAGAGAACTGCTGTGAGTCTCCGTAGCACACAGGTAGGGACATCCCCCGCCTGCAACAGTCTATGGTATAAGGAGACAAGACAAATTACAAACAACAAGGCAATGTGATTATCCAAATTTTGCAAATAGAGAGTTGAAGCTGTTTGGATACATGTAGGTGTAGCTGTTTGACCCTGGCCAGATGCCAGGATACCCACCAAGCCACTCCATCACCCTCCCCCTGCAACTTGGCAGAGGAGAGAGAAGGAAAAATAAAAAAACAGTTAAGAATTCATGAGTAGAGATAAGAGTTGGGAGAAGTCACTTACTGATTAACTTCCACAAGCAAACCAGACTCAAAGTGGGAATAGAACGTAAATTTATTACTAACAGGATAAGACTTAAAGAGTGAGAAATAAAACAATCTTAAAAGCATCTTCCCCCCACCCCTCCATCCTCCCATGTTCTCCCTCTTCCCCTCCATGGGCGCAGGGAGACAGGGAAGGAGGGTTGTAGTTAGTTGCTGTTTCCCATGGGGTGCAGCCAAGTCTCTGCACCCCAATGGTCCTCCACGGGCTGCAGGGGGACAGCCTGCTTCACCATGGTCTTCACCACGAGCTGCAGGGGGGCCACATCTCTGAGTCCTTCTCCTGTTCCTGTGGGGATGCCTCCCATGGGACACAGTCTTTGATGGACCTCTCCAACAGGAGTCCATCCGTTGGGCAGCCGTTCTTCCCAATCTGCTGTCCCGTGGGTCACTTCTCCATGGGAGTGCAGTCTTTCATGGATGAGCTGTACTGACATGGGTGCCCCACAGGGCCATGAGTCCTCCGTGGGAAAAACTAGCTCCAGCACGGGTTTCCTTCTCCTCGGGCCACAGGTCTTCTGCAGGACCCTTCTCCATCTTGGGCCTCCCACAGGGTCACGGGTGGCAACATTTCTCAAAGGATCCAGAACCCACATTCTGATGATCAAGTGCCTGATCCAATACGTGCTCCAAAATGCTTCCCTGAAATTACTTGCTCAAGGTTACAAAGAAAGTTTGCACCAGCAGTAGGTAGCTGTCCCCTACTCCTGGGTCACGGCACTTAGACCACAAGGCTACCCTCCCTTATGGGGAACAGCCTCTCTGCACCACTTGTATCCAGCTGAGCACAAATCCTTTGTATTCACATTCTAAACAGCCATTAAAAAGGGGAGTGAATACCAAAGCAAAAGAACAATTTTTGTTTGAGCTAGCACAGATGAATACTTATTTGCAGAATTTGCCAAGCTCTACTATTGATTAACAAAAATTAAATTATAACATTCAGTTCACATTTATTCTGCTACGGTTGCTGGAGTGTTTCTAAGTGGGCAAATGTCCCTGTGATCGTGTCATTTGGCTCTCATAATGCCGCAGGCTGAACAAGGGTATAAATATGCAAAAGCTGCTTCATTTCACTGTTGCGTGGATACAAAGCAGATGGATAGATGAACGAAACTCCTTCTTAGAAAGCGAGTGCCCCTGTCAATACAGATTGCACCCATCTGTCTCAGTTCTGCACCCGGCTTGGGGAAAAAGATGGTGAGCATCATATTTAAACCATATCCCCTTTTTCTGAACAGGGTGATAGGATTAACAGCTTGGTGCACTATTTCCCTTTCTGCAGTGGCACATTCTGAGTCTCACTGGATGATGATCTCCTCTGGTACACAGAAAGACACTCTGTGCCCTCTTGCTTATATCCTTCTCCTGAAAAAAATGGGTACAGCCAACATTTGCATCATGGACCACATCCACAGGGAGGTGTCTGGGCCAAGTCTGCACCATCCAGCCACTTTGTAAGGGTCCAGCAGTCTCTTCCACTAGATGCTGATGGCATTATTGGTCCAGTTGACCATCCCTGTTCAAGCAGTGGGGCCAGACCTTCCTCTAAACTCCTACTGCCCAAAGCACCCATCCACAAATGGCAGCAGAGACCAGGACTTGGTGCTCAGAGCAGTGCCCCACTGGCAAGTGACTGGAGATTGTCTGGGTTGTGTTCCCCCACTGCTGAATTGACTCATGTTATCTCTCACTGCTGTGTGAGCAGCAGAACCAGGGTGTCCCAGCATCCAGTATTTCCCTCTCAATCCCAGCAACCCAAGCTGGGCTCTTTGGTGTCTGATTAAACAGAAAAACCTCCTTGGTTTTTCCCTCCATGTGAAACCAAGCTTTTCCAGCTATTTCCACAATATATGTTCTGACATTTCATATTATTTAATTATTTGATATATCTGCTTTTCTGCTTCAGTGTGGTTGAAACTAGTGGGAGAAAAATAGAGGGAAAGCACAATGACAACCCCATAAACCTCACTTCCTGAGAAAACAAAACCAAGAAACAGTGAATAGTCTGTCTGAATAGACAGCCAAAACCAGCCATAGTCTTGGTGTGGATTCAATGACCTTGTCTCCTACACCTCCTCTCCCCATCCTGTATTGAAAAGAAAACACAAGCAAAACTAGTACAATGACCCCAAAATAAAAGCCAAATGCATTCTGAAAATACAGAAATTTGGCCAAGATAGATGATGAATTTTTTTCACTGTAGATCCCATACTAATGCAGGTCACACTCTGATGGAATAATCGGGATGAGCATCCTGAGAGAACTCTGCCAGCAGGAACCAGAGCAGGGTGTGCTCCCATGGTCAGCTCAGCTCCAGAATTCAGGTGCTGCCTCCCCAGCAATCAGCAGGAACTCAGGGCACATACCCAGTTTGGTTTCAGCTCTAAGCACATGATCCCTGGTCTGGTGTCTTCACTGGCATCCCCCATCCTGCAGATCTGACCAAGAAGGACTAACGAAGCATGTTCACAAAACTGTGAAGCCCAAGAAAAGAAGTGAGCATTAAGTTATTTTTTCCACCAAGGCCAACTGCCACTTCTGGGGAAAAAATAATGGACCTTCTTGTGTAGCTCTCACTTTCAGTAAAAAAATATCTTCAGCTTTGACTGTTTATTTACTAATGTTTATAGAATCACAGAATCATTAAGGTTGGAAAAAATCTACAGGATGATCAAGGCTAACCTTTGACCAAATACCACCAAGCCCACCAAACCATATCACGAAGTGCCACATCCACTAGTTTTTTGAACACTTCAGCAGTGGTGGCACAACAACTTTACTGAGAAGCCTGTTCCAATGCTTAACCACTCTTTGAATGAAGAAATTTTTCCGAATATCCAACCTGAACCTCCCTTGGCACAATGTGAGGCTATTTCCTCTTCTCCTATCACTGGTTGCCCGGGAGAAGAGGCTGACCCCCACCTTGCTACAACCTCCTTTCAGATAGCTGTAGAGGGTGATAAAGTATTCCCTGGGCCTTCTTTTCTCTAAGCTAAACAACTCCAGCTCCCTCAACTGCTCCCCATATGACTTAATCACTAAACCCTTCCACAGTTCTGTTGCCCTCTGGACATACTCAAGCACCTCAATGTCTTTCTTGTAGTGAGGGGCCCAAAACTGAACATGGTCATTGCCCAGCTCCTGCTGGCCACAATACTGCTGATACAGGCCAGGATGCCATTGGCCTTCTTCCCTACCTGGGCACACTGCTAGCTCATGTTCAGCCACTGTCGACAGCACCTCCAGGTCCTTTTCCTCTGGGCAGCTTTCCAGCCACTCTTCCTGCAGCCTGCAGCACTGCATGGGGTTTTTGTGACCCAAGGGCAGGACCTGGAAGTTGACCTTGTTGAGCTGCATACAATTTGCCTTAACTAATCAATCCAGGTCCCTCTGCAGAGCCTTCCTACCCTTCAGCAGATCAACACTCCCACCCAACTTGGTGTTGTCTGCAAACTAACTGAGGGTACACTCAATCCTCTAGTCTAGATCATCTATAAAGATATTAAAAAGGACTGGCCCCAGTACTGAGCCCTGGGGAACACCACTTGTGACTCATCACCACTCATCTGGTTTCTTTCCTTGCCTACGTGCCAACATGGTAAGTTCTGGTTCTTAACTCACAGAGCACTTGCTGACACCACACAGACCATCAGAGATCCAAGACCCGCAGCTCTGAAATGCTGAGTTCAACTATGTGGGTGCTTCCCCTCTTACAAGGAAAAGGAGATCTGCACCTGGGAGCTGGCTTGCCTGAAACCTGCCATCAAGAATCAAATCACTCCAAGGCAGGTAATTAATTATGGCTCCTTCCCAAAGGCAGGTCATCATTATCATATTCTAGAGTTACAGTTTTCCCTTAATCATCTTTTCTGCAGAAGATGTGGGGAACTTGCGTGGAATAAGCACTTTCAGTAACTATTGGCTTCAGTTTAAAGCAATGAATGCTCAAATCACTGGTATTGAGCTGTTTATGAACAGACAGAAAGCCATGAGAGATGTTACTATAATAAATATTCAGCAGGTGCCTGTAGAATAAGAGTATAAATATGCAAAATTGCTCTGCTTCATGGTTATATTAGAAGGCACAGGGGAGCACAAATCCTTTTCTTTACATTGCTTCTGAGGGGATCTCTTTTTTAAAATTCAGTTATTTTATTTAATCTCAAGCTTTCAATTCAGCAGCTCACAGTGGGTGCAGGACCATGGCCTGTGTGGTAGCAGGTCTGGCTCTGCCATTGGCACAGAGAACCAGGCATCAGCTGCTTACCTGACCCCCTTCTCAGAAGGCAGCTCTGTCCTAGGGGGCATACAGCAGGATGCTGGCATGGGCATGTGTCAGCCCAGAGAAAATCCAGCTGCTGGAGGAGGGGCAGAGCCAGCAGGGCTAAAAGTCCAGGGTGGTCCTGCCTTGATACTTGGTGTGGGCTTCAGAACTGGGCATCTGCCATGCCTGACATCACACAGATCTCTGCAGAGCTCACCTTTTTCTTCCTAAGCATTAAAAATGTGGAAACTACTGAAGGGCAAATGTGCTTTTAGTGAATAGGGAGTGCCATGGCTGTGTAATGCTGCAGACAGCTACAGAGGTGGTCTTTCTAGTTTTCTTTTCCCTCTCCCTGCCTCCAGATATCTTTGTTTTGCAGAATAATCACAACTGTTTCTACTTCTCATACCTCTATAAACTTAACTATATGCAGCTATTCCAAATCATTCTGTGAAATGTGAGGTAAGATGTAAACCCCATCCCCGCTGTGGGCACAGGGGAGGAGAGTGGGACTGAGCAGGGCACCCTGGTCTGCACAGCATGGCCCAGCCCTCTTGCAATTTTCTGTCATCTGCTTGCACTGATCACTGTTCAGTCACTGCACCCTCAAAGAACCATTTGTAACCCTGAAGTTCTGCAAGAGGACAAAAATATTGGCAGTATCACTTCTCCAGCAGGGAGCACTTTGTCCTCTCAAGTCCAGCTATTCTCAAAAATTAACTAAGACTGTCCTCTACCTACTGCTTGTGTTAGCAGAAGACATTACTGACCTTGCAGCTTTTCTTCAGAAATTCAACTATTACTCACTTTAAATCTCCCTGCAACATGCACCTGCTGCCTTTTTGGAAATCTTGCTTATATGGAATAGCACTACTGCTATGAACTCTGCAGAGCCAGGAAATATCGATTTAATTTAAACTGTTTCATTTCTGCCCTAGATGGGGCCATTTTGTGATCAGCAAATGTATTTTTCTGCTCTTAAAATATGGTTTCAGGAATGCAGTCAGTGTTCAAAACCCTAATTTGACAGCTAGACCCTGCAGTGTAGTCTTCCTTTTCCAAAGGAAGTCCAGAAAATGTCCTGTAAAAAAGGAATGGAGATGTAACATTTGAAATGTGCTCATGCTGCAGACAGATGTGTCAGTGCTTTAGAGAAGCAGCTGGTCAATTTTTTAGGCTAATGCCTGTAATATGATTCCCAAAAGACCATACATCATCAAAGGAGAATTTTTTTATTTTAAAATGCAGACATAGGGCAAAACTAGAATCACAAAATAATTTAGACTGCAGTGCATCTCTGCTAGTCATGTAGTCCTGTGTCCACTCAAAGAAGAGACAACTTCAAAACAGCATTAGGTGGCTCAGGGCTTTCCAAGTTTGATTTTTCAGTGAATAATTCTTGCCTCTTCTGTCCTCTGACCCTGAAATTACTATTCCATATCTTGCCTAATGTCTCTGCAGGCACAGAACCACTGCACAGGTCTATGGACTTCAGCACTCTCCGTCCCCTCCATCTGCAGCATCTGCATTGTCACATCTCAGCAATTTCAGCTCCTCTCCCTTTGCCTCCCTCTCTTCCTATTCTCTCTTCTCCATGCTTTCTGGGGACTAAAGAGAGCTTAAAAAACTGACCAAAACACCTTCTGAGGCTGAGGTGAGTATGGAGTAGCACTTGAGAGCTACAAGGTGGGGGGGGGGGGGGGGGGGGGGGAAGGGGAAAAAAAAAGAAAAAAAAAAATGGCAACCTATCTGAGGATAAGTATTAATATAACTCCATGCCAGTTTGCGTAATCAAAATCCGTCCGGTATGACTCCGGATTTGGACTGCAGCATCCCCCCGGGCCACGAGCTGTGAGCGGATGCGCTGGGACAGTAGCTCCTCCGGCCGTCAGCAGTACTCACACAGCCCGCTAGACGGTGCCGTCCTAAAGGCGTAAAACGCCCTGTCAGACTTCAGCTCTGCTTTTTTTTTTTATTTTTTTATTTTTTTTTTTATTTGGAAAATGCCCTGCATGTGCAGAGGGGACCCGCTGCTCTGCTGCGGGAGCAGTGCCCAGGTCCGCAGGTGGATCCATCTTGCCAGCACTCTGCCCGGAGACCCCTGCCT
The DNA here is from genome assembly GCF_003031625.1 of Empidonax traillii. Lineage (NCBI taxonomy): Eukaryota > Metazoa > Chordata > Aves > Passeriformes > Tyrannidae > Empidonax > Empidonax traillii. Next base: position 2,410,609 of record NW_020955214.1, read on the forward strand.
GGACACCCACCCATGAGACATGTCCAGTCACAGGGACAACTGCAGAAATGTCGTTGCAGGTGCAGGGATCCCGGGGTGCCCCAGCAGCAACGCCAGTCCCATGCAACAGAGTATGGATACAGCCAGGTGCATCCATCCTTGCAGAGAGGAAAATCACACAAAAACTCCAACAAGATGAGCAAAATTTCCAAGGAAGTGCTGATGTATTTCCTCATCCAGGAATCAGTCCCACACAATCAGTCCCAAAAACCCCTTGGAGAGTGCAGAGTTCAGCCCTTTGTGCAGTCCAGCCCCTGACCCAGGGGAAACCAGTACCTGCAGCTCCAGGAAATAAGCAACCTGTCCGTTTGCTATGTACCTCCTGGCATCTTATCCCATCTCTCCCTTGATAAGCGGAATGAAGGACTCTCCCTCCTCATATAGGGTTTCACTCCAGGGAAAGGAAAAGGTTTCACATCCTCCTGACAGCATCTTGGAGCTGCAAGCACATAAAATGTTGTTATCAGCCACTTCATGTCAGGTATTTCCCACTTTGCACCAACAGGCACATATGTTTTTACATGGAGTGAAGGTACTTTCCTGCATTTTTATAAGTATGCAATTCCCAGAAATAACTATTATGCTCTATACCACATGCCCATCCCAGTTACAGTGACTAACCCTCTTGTCCTAAACTCCTAGGTATTTGGTTGTTTTTTTTTTTGTTTGTTTGATTGTTTATTTTTACCATGCTACAAGCAAACAGAGGTAAAAACACAATGACCCTAGGAGTTAGAATATGGAGTTCAATCTCCAATTCAAATTTTCACAGTACTTCAAGGGAATACCCCTTTCAACTATTTTCCAGTCCAGATTAAAATGTCACCCCATATCCGAGGAGGAGCCAGCACAGCCCAGAGCTTTTGCTCAGACAAGGCACAGTTCCCAGATGGGACACTGATAAGGCTCTTTCCTGACTTCAGCCAATGTGTTCCTCTTGTTTTCCCATTCTTTCCCTCTAATTTTCCTTGGTCTTGGAGCAGCCAAACCAGGATATTCCAAGATGCTGTGCAAACCAACCCTACAAGGAATGGCATTACAGGGCACATGGGTCTCAAGAAAGAGGAGGAAGAAAACCTTTTTACTTAGCTGAAGAGCTATCAGTTCAGATCCCCTCATAAAGACAATTCAAAGTGAACTGGGATTTTACCCCGAGTTCTGCCATAGTTGTGAGCTCAGGGACCATAAATAGGAGACCACCTCATCATCAGCCCCAAATCTGCTTTTCAGGGAAACCATTTTGCAAATTGGGTCATACTCACTAATAGTCTGGTGATGACCAACACTGCGCTGTTGCAAATGAAGCGTTCACCGAAAACAGTTCAGCCAACGTTATTGCCAGGTCCAAACGGAAGATCAGGGCCTGAGGCTTTGTCTAAAATCAAAACTTTCTGTAATTTAGTGGAATTCAATTAACAAACCAAATTAATCAAACTAGTGCAAATGCCTGAGCAGGCCATCTAAATCTACTGTGCCTTAAGGCTTATTTACAGACAGTTTTGTGCTGCATTGACCATTCCTGTATAGCTCCTTTATATCAACGCAACTCATCTGAGGAGAGACCTCATTATATCACACCAGGGGATGCCCTGATTTAGCTAGAGTGATTTCCAAACACAGCTAATGAAAACAATACAAGCACTGTGTGTGTGAATTCAAACAACTACCCAATTGATTTAAGCTGAACTAGGTTTAGACAAAGTTAAGCTGTCCCTACAATATTGTGTTAGTCGTAAATCACTGCATATGCTTTCACCTTCTCCAGCCAAGGAACAAATGGTCTCATTAGCAAGTGAGACTGTAGGACGAGATGTGCATTAGCTCGGAGCTGCCATGAGTAGGCTCTGAACGCAGCTAATGCATTAGCTTAAGAGGAGTGTCATCAGTGACGCGTGTTTACAGCACAAGCATACTGAGAACAAGGCCAGTTCTGCATGTCTCCTGATTTTAAATCATCCACGTACTCAAACCACTTGCAGCTCATCCCTGAAAGGCGTTATCATCAAGCAGCAGCACCTCTTATCTTTCCTCCCCTGGGGCATCGCTCCACCATCACATGCTAACAGCCATAAGCCACTTCATCCAGCACAACCAGGTAGGAAGATTAATGCAGAACCATGTCTGCTCTAATGTACTCAGCTTCTCACAGCACAGTCACAAACTAAATAGGCCTGAGGGGTTTTGGCACCAAAGCTATGAGACTGTCTTCTTAACCATCACGTGACTTCATGCCCCAGGGAGAGGCCTGCCTACAGTGAAGGGCTGCATAGCTGTGCTGCTTCTGGAGAAATTGCGAACTACGTAAAATCTCTGTCTGTGGAACAGTTTGTTGACTTTTGCTTAATTAACTTGAGTACCAGAGATCAGGCCTTTGCTCCTGGCTCTGTCACCAGCCCTCTGTATGGTCCTAATCCCCTCATGTGACTTGGCTTCTCTTCTGCCTTTGTCTCTCCTGTATGTGGAAGTCACAAATGTTTTGGGGCAGGAACCAACACTTCATCCTAGGAGGGTTTCAAGCCTAAGCAGCCTGGTCTGACCTCAGAGCCAACCTGCTCTGAGCAGGAGATTGGAGTGTAGACCTCCTGAGCTCCCTCCCAACCTGAGCTATCCTGTGGTATTGTGATTCACAGCACATGGAGTCAGTGTGGGTTTGAGAGAAAGGGGATAGAAAAGGCTTCAAGGAACAAATGTTTTTGGTTGCCAGATGATCCTTACTACAAAAGGAAAACATGTCTTTCTATTCCTAAATACATAGAATTCATCAAATTAAATGGGAAAGTCTACCTGGACATTCAACAAAGTGTTTATCTCAGAGAGTGCTTTGGGAAGCAACAGTAAATGAACAACAAATTCTGTCTTCTGTGATTTCAGGCCAAAACTTTCAACCTTTACTAATAGAGATTTAACTTGTCTGTACAAAACCAGAAAAATTAAACTACAGCTACTTCAGCCAAGAGTACCTTAGGCCATGGAAGTTTGAAATTAGACCAGTATAAATTAGACCATTGTGAAGGTCCAAGGTCACCTCCTGTACACAGCCTCCTCCTTAACAGGATCAATTCACTTTCACTGAAGACTCAGAAGAATAGTATTAGTAACCACAGCAACACTGAAACGTAAGTATAATTTTTAGCTCTGTGATGTAGGCTGCACAAAATAAGAGAACACATTTTGAAAGTTCTCATCACAACCTACTTTATTTTTTCATGGGTTTATTTTAATAACAAAACACATATCTGGGATTTTTTAAATAATTCTTAAAATTTTCATTGGCAGATGACTGGTTTGCATTCATGTAACTCACAGTGAGGAAGTCAATGAAGCTTCAGCTCTTCTGCCTCCCACTGCATTCTTTTCAGCACTGAGGAGATAAATTTGGTCCCTGCCCTTATCTTTTCTGGGCCCAAAGCAGAGTTTGAAACCCCTGTTGCAAATTGTGGAAGAGACCCAAACAGTATTTCTCTGTCACACCACCCAGCCCAGTGGGTCTCAAATATCCAAATCAGTGGCTTCCTGCCACTCCTCCTGCAGCTGGAGAACAGCCTAGGTCCATGCATAAGTGCTTGTCCTGTGGGCCCTGTGGCATCAGAATATGTTCAGTCAGATTTTAACACCAGGTGCTGGACTCTGCAGTGTTAGTTTTGTGGTTGGACTTGATGATCTCAAAGGTCTTTTGCAACCTAAATGAGTCTATGGATTTTACGGAAAGTTTCTTTTTTAGCCAAATACATTAATAAAAAAAAGATAAATAAAATAAACACTGGTCTTCACAGTGCAGAATCACTTTCACTGAAAGACTTCATAGGGCCAAAACTGGAAAAGAAGAAACTGAATGAAATCACGTGAGGTCCTTATGTACTACTGCTTTTATGCAAATGAGAGATATTTGTTTTAGTTATCACATGTCACTCTAGAAGGAAATGCTATTACAATAAAGTACAGCTATGACCTTCCTCAGAATACTTATCTGATACTTTTCCACATCCAGCAAGAGATTTAATAACTCCCACAAACATTCAAAAGTCTTTGAATATCTCTATATCCATGTCTTCATTTTTACCTATTTTTAAGTGAGTTATTAATCCATGAGCAAATTGGTTCTTTAATCCTTGGCAACTTCTTATCTTTGAAAAGTCTTATTGTTGGATCTTCCTGAAAGCCTTCTGGAAATCCAAGTATGTGAACCAGATTGCCTTAACTCCCATGGTAATTTGGTCAGGATGGCCTTACTTCAATCTTGAACCATAGTAGTTTGATGGTGGGGTTTTTTGTTGGTCTTCCTACAGATGCTGTTGAGAGGGATCATGTGTTTGTTCTAATCTGCAGTATTTTCAGGCAATTCTTATGTCACTTGTGAACACCTTTCATCTGTTTCCTTTCAAATATAATCATATTTATATTGTTGGTGGTGGTTTGGTTTGTTTTGGTTTTTTTTTTAATTAAATACTGTGGCTTTGATAGTAGGATTTTTAAACCAAGACCAGAGCACAGCTCCAGATTCAGTGGAGAGATGCTGCTCCAACTGCCTTTTCTGTGAATAGCTCCTCTATGGTGCAGTCTACAAATGTATTCCAGGTATTGCCTTGCAATCACACTCAGGTACTAAATTTATATAAAGGAACTCGCACATCTCGTTCTTATTGGGTTTTCTGTATCATTGTAGTCATTCTATCCATCCATCCTGGGGTAAAGTATAGATCTGGAGTTTTTGTGAGTAGTAAATTTGTGTTTTCAGCCAATCACTTAAACTATTTATCTGATTTGACTGCTTGTCTTCTTTAACATACAGTAGCACTATTAGAGTTGGGCAGCCACTTTTGTGTGTGTGTGTGTGTGTGTAATATTTTTTCCTAGTTATTACAGTATCACAATTATTATTGCTTTCCTTTCTGGTTCTGAGGTGTCTACTATGGCAACTTTCAAATTTAAAAGCAAACATACCTATTCCCTGATTTCAGCTTTTAGACTTCTTGTATTTCAGTGGAAGCACATGCCCTTTGATACAGTTACCTCTGGGTGTATGTGTGTATGTGTGTGTGTGTGTGTGTGTGTTTATGTTCGTGCATGGTCACATGCTCATGAAGCTTGTTTAAATAGAAATTTTTTTCTTCCAGACTGTTCTTCACTGTTTCTTTCCTGGGTTATCAGTCTCTACACTACATTCATCTGCAGCTCTTATTTTTCATTCCATTCATGCCAGAGGACATGCCTTTCAGATGCCATAGTTCTTGGTTTCTCACTTTATTAAGCTCCCATACACCTTTTTTTCAGTTTGAATGCCACTTTCCTTTTCTACCATTTCCAGTGTAGAACCCACATTTTCAAAAGCTTTTCACTGGTGTGAACTCTGCATTATTTCTTTTTCTCATTTCTTAAATCAAAACCTGAGACTGGAGACTGATTTTCAGTCTTTCTGTGCTGCCATGGGGCCCTGGGAACAAAGACTGGGAAAAGGGAGACCACTGTGCAGATACTCCCTAGAAGTTTATGTAGAGATCTACAATATCTCCTACTGTTGTGTCCAGCTGGTATCACAAACCTAGCTATCCAAACACTTGGCAACTAAAGTATCTTTTGTTTTAACTTGCCTCTTCCCATCCCTGGGGAGAAATTTCCCATAGCAATTCCAAAAGGAGTATCTCCAGTGCAGAGTTCTCACTTGGCAGAAGGGATCTACTAACAGGATAATTTCCCTCTCTGACAGCTTTCTGCCTTTCTGCCATTAAAGTATTTTCTCCTGCAACAGTCTGTATGTATCTGTATGTATCTGGCCTAGAGGTAAGATTTTTCTATTATGTGCCTCAAAGTCTTGATGATGAACCTTTTCCTTAATTCCCAGTTTTAGTTTCCCACTAAAATAATTTTCTTTGTTTCCCTCTCAGCCTCACTAGAGAGAAGTTTGTACTGAACTGAGTCCTTTTTTCCCAAATGGAAGACTTCTCTCCTCTTATAAACTAGGATCCTCCATGGGGATTTAAACCTGCAGTACAGTGAAAGTCAAACTATATCAATTATGTGTTATCCTGCAGAAGACTGTTCACCTACCTGAACAAAGAGAATATGACAAAGCCCTAGAAGTGTTTATCAGATTTGAGAGATTGTATAACAGCGAGAGGTGGTGAACAGTGGGTAGATAGCATTTATACTGTGAATATGTGAATCATGAGCTTCTTCAAACTAGAGTTTAACACCGGAAACTTATACCAAAAGTACCGTCTGCTTGTCTTCAGAAGCAGGGAGGGGGTTTTCTTCAAACAGACAGCTACAGAACCTTTTATTTCACCAAAGAAATGTCAGGGGAGAGAAGGGAAGAAGCACAATTATTGAAAAAAAAAGGTCAAAATTAATAGAAAAAACATATTTTGAACCTAACAGGCAGACAGACCCAGTATCTTGTCAAGATGCTGTCAGGATTTGTTGAGTTTGGGAAGTTCATCCCCACAACCAAAGTCTCTGATAACAAAAAAACTGCAGCAGTGTCTCTGGGCTCTGATCACCCCCACGCAGTGCTGGGGCTTGTACTCGTGCGCCAGTGCAGGACATCAGGCTTGGTGAGAGGTTTTGTGCTGAATTTGGCAGCTGGTGGCTGGCTCCCAATCAGCCCGTACAAAAGGTATCTCTAGAAACAATTTATTCACTCTTTGTGGTACTGACTCCTTGGAATTAAAAAAAAAAAAAAAAAAGTTCTATTTTCGAATAGAAAATTGCTGAAAATTATGTGGGAATGGCAATTACACTCCTCCTGATCGTGACCCAAAGTAGGGATGCCCAATTTTTTCCAAGAATTCCTGTCTTCCATTTTGGGGAAACATTGAAGCCCTGAACTGACTTGATCAAAGCCTTCCACTGTCAAACTTTCTAATAATTCGTGAAGTGTAAGAGACTCAAACCTGTCACAAAGTATGCTGTAATGGTACACTTTTTAAAAGATGTTGACCATATTATTTGTATCAGCACTTAGGCATATCCTTTAATTGCTTAGCAGCTGCCAGTTTAATGCTTAAAACATGATTTAATCCAGTGAGTCAATGAATCAATTCCTGAACATGTGCTTCCAAGGGATGCACTCATTAAAATGTCTGACAAACCATTTCTGTGATCTCTTCATTCACATCACGATGCAAACTCCACAAGTAAGCTGAACCTTTAGGTCCACTTAAGTGATGCACTCTGAGTAACAGCAGACAAATCCACTAAGTCATCTCCTAATCTCTTAATATCCGTGTCTCTTCCATTGAATCTCAATATAAAGTATCTCAAAATCTTCCAAATCTGATCAACCCTTTCAATTTCTGTTCACTCAGGAGACAGCAGAGTCTATTCATACCTGAGGGTGAGAACGTTGCCACATCTGCTCCTCCTCCAAGCTGTTCTGCACCAAATAGGCCCATCAGCCATCACCTCAGGCATTCAAGGGAATGGCATATAATGGGAATGCTGAAGCTTTCAGTGTTATAGGAGTAGTGCCTATCTACAGGCTTTGAGATAGGCAGCAAGCTGGCCAAGTCCTGAGCTGTCTGGAGCTGGCCTACAATCAAAGGAGAAAAAAGCTCTCTCACCAAAAACTGAGCCTGCCATTGGAAAGGTGAAGTTCCCATCAGCTACTAGCAACAATAGGGAAAGAAAAAGAGGCTTTGAAAAGAAGTGTCTGATGGAGCTCTCAGATTTGCACTTCAAAATAACAAGGCTAAAAACCAGTCTATATGCTCTTCTGTGTAAGAGATACTTTTAGGAGTCATAGGTGGTGAGTTTCTTCCTCATCTCATTACAGAAAATCTTAAGCTTTGTATATGAGATTGTATCACAAGCAGCCTTAATCAACTTCATATCACAACTCTACTTTCTGATCTTAATAACACACAGTTTGTAAATACAATCCTCCTGTTGCTTCTGTTTTGAGATAATCAGACTTCTTTCAGTTATTTGGAAAACCGAATTATTTTTGTTGTTGATCATAACTGTGAGTTTTGTCACTAGAACTGGGATGTGAGAAGAAAGTGGGCAAAAAATATTGCAAACATACCAATCAAAAAGGAACTTGTTCTCTGCCATAGGTAGAATTTTACATATTCATTGAAAAGAAGCTGAGAAATAATTCTACAATAAAAGGCTTCTTGGCATCAGATAAAGGGGACAAATATAAAAACAAACCTTGAAATCCCAAGTATGTATATTTAAATTCTTACTGGTGTTGCTTGCCAGAGCCAAGTTTAATATTCAAAGTCAAAAGAAAACTTGTACAGAAAATCTCTATCCAAGCCAAAATTTCTCATTAATCTGATTGAAAAAATAGCTTGGGAAAGAAGGGGCTTGCTTTTTTCCTCCTAAACATAAGATGAGTACATTGAACAGTCAATGTTTCTGGAGTTTTAGCTCAACTGAATGAAAGGAATTGATTTTTAGGGCTTGGAAGTTGGCACGTTTGTTAAATCCAACAATTTTTGTCAAGGACTCAAGGCGTATACTTTGGAAATAAGATGTCTCAAATGATTCATCAGCTTTAAAGGACACTGGCCAGTACTTCTGTTGTGTTTTATTATTTAAAATAATAGCCCTGGATTTGTAAAAGGGAACCCAAAGTGGAAAATCAAGGTTCTTAATGCCATCAAAGAGAAGCTGTAGGCTCATATGACTGAAAATCAAGGTCCTTTTAAGAGATTCGAACTGCACTCTAATGTCATGGACGATGATCAAAATACAACCCATTACACTATTGAAATGGAAAATAAATGTTGACATCATGCTCAGAGGAGAGCTGAGATAGAAGAAAAAAAATTGCAAGTTTTCTGCATTTTGTCAAACTGTTTTCACTGTTAAACAGTCTCCAGAGATGCTGAAGTCCAAACAAACCTCTCCATTAGCACCTTTGAAACTATGATAATTTCATTTAAAGTCCTTGAATACAAGTTATTGATACAAGCAGTGAGGCACAATTAAGACAGCTGCAGAAAGAGTGGCAGTGATTGATAACATTATGTGGTACTTGTCAGTCTCAAATTCTACTCTGGATGAAATGACTAAGATAACAGGCTGAGTAACCTGCTACACTACATAGAAATTAGTAACCAAACCACTCAGTGCACAGATAGAAAGACACAGAACTTTAAATGCCTTTCCAGGTCTTTCAATTCATTAAGACAATTTTAAACATCAGGCCTATTACTGAAGCCTCAATTTAAATGACAGTTGGCCTTTACTTAAAATCACAGCAGATGAAGCAATTTTCTAAGTACAGGGCAAAAGGCTCCGGAGGTGTTGCAAATGTTCCTACAGATTTCAGACTTTGGAGGTATTCATGTCACATAACTTCAGCTGTCTAGAAGTGTGGTATCCAGCCTCAGTTAAAGATTAAGTTCCCTCTCTGGTCAAGGGGGAAGTGAATCACCCTTTGAAATGTCTTCCTCTGCCTCTCTGGTCATTGAAGGGGGTTATTTCAAAAGTTCAGCCTGAACCTTACTTCTGGATGACTGGAGTTAGGTGAAGTCTGCCAGCCATGACTGCAGTGCCCCACAAATACAGACCCCACACAGGTATTGGAGGTGTGAAGAAAATGTCCCAGGTGGTGTGGTGTCCTGGTGACATTGATTTCTCCCTCATATTTGCAGTATATGAAGGGAGTCTGTCACTAATCAGTCAGAATTTTGGGGTACCTCATCTCCTATATTTGGCACTTCTCATAACACTATGTTGCCAATACTGACTTTTCAGCTGTAAGCAGCACATGTGCAAAAAACAGATGGAATTAACTGGATAATGGAAATATTGGATTTAGAAATAACTCTTTGTTAGAAGAAGCCAAGTTTCAGAGCTAATAATATAGAGGGAAATCAACACAGCAAGAGAGATGAAATATATAATCAGTGAAGTCATGTTGCTCAAAACAGTGCTTTGATAACTTCTACTTTTTAACTACTGTCATAAACAAATCAATAGATGTCAATCAATTTATCATTTCTATGGTTAGAGATTAATTCCTGGGAAATGACTGCAATATCTTAGCATGATTACACAGTATTAAATAATTATTCCATGTGAAGTAATGCTCCTCACCAGCATTGCCAACAACTCTAAGCGTTGTTTTGCCCAAGTAGAGATTAAAAGTTCCGGTCTATGTTCCATTATTTTGGCCACATTTGTTCAAATGTAAGGATGTACTTTACAGTCGTAACAGTGTTTAGTTAGTGAAAGTGCCTTTTGGGTTTATCAGCTGATGCCTCTGTCTCAAGGTATGGTTACCAAAGGAGATAAGGGTAGCTAACCCAGAGCAGGCAGCAGCTGCAGAGTATACATGCATATTTAGGCATATGCTGAGAGAAGGCTACATGTGACTTGGGCACTGAGGGCCTGCTGCAGTCAGCAGAGATTTAGAGCTCAGTTCAGATTAGGTGTTCAGTGCTGTCTGACATGTCTGGTCCCTTGCTGCTGCTACATGGGTCATTAATCTCCTATGGGTTCCTGTGGCATGTGTATCAGCCCACAGGGATGTCTTGGATACTCAAGGACATCTTGATCAGCACTAGGCTCCTATATGCGGACAACTGAATTGAATTCTGAGGAAGCACAGCCAGCAGACCCCAGAGAATAATTCAATTCACCCTACTGCTGTATTTGCCTACTGCTTGGCTCAGTTCTCCATACACAAGGATTTAGTGCTCTTTGGGATGCCATGAGACACTCAAGACATCCACGCATGGCTGGCAGCATTCCCCATGGCCTATGAAGGACCATGGCCTGCTGGAGGCCAGGCAACTAAAATGCCACTCTGTGCTGTCAGCAAACCAGGCATGCAGGTCTCTAGTTCCTGACAGCTGAGCAGCTCTCTCCAACCCATGGCTGTCTCAGCTGGGATGCCATTACCTGCAATGGGATCCTTGGCAGTGCAGCTCTGTCTCCTACACTGAGGTTTTGTAGTTTCCAACTGAGTCCTACCCTGCATGCTGGACAATTGCATCTCATCTTCTATTGTCTTGCAGAAGAAGCTGGAGAGGCATCTGGGGACTTTTATCTCTCAGGGGATTAGCAATACTCATGTGTCCAAAAGGCCTGGAGAAATTCTCTTTTCCACTCTTCTGGGAGAAGTTGAGGGTGCCTGCAGCTCTCAAGCAGAGAACCCTTAAGGAAACTCCCTGATGTCACCTCTTCTCCCCTGACCTACCCTCCTTTCCCATAGCACATTAATGAGATGAGTCTTCAATACCCCAGTCGAGTCTCACCTGAAAGGCATCTGCCTCTTACTCCACGTGCTGCAAAATCAAGGTGCCAAGGAGGAACAGCAAAATAGAAGCAGGGAAGGGGAAGAATGTTGAGGAGTTGTTTGAGATATTGATGACTCCACTAAATTCCCTCTTGCTGTAATCCCACTCCCTGTAATAAACTGCAGAAACAAACTCAACCCAATGCCCTGGTGCTCTCATAAATTGTCTCCTATGGGCCCAAACCAAAGGCTACAGAAATCAATGAATCTTTATGCCATGACTTTAATGATCTTGAAATGACCTTGGCATAATTTCTTCTGTATCCTATTTTTTCTTCTCTATTTTCCCTCTGCTGCAAAATTTTGCAGCTTCAAATATGCTGTGAATTATGGCAACCAGCTACAGAAGTCTGATTCTTCAGGCATCTATATTATGTTCTGCCAGATAATCCATCTGTGCAAATCATTCCGAAAACAGGAGTTTAGCCCTGCTGAAATTAACCTGAGAGAAAACAGAAAAGAACTACCCCTTGAAATGTAGACGTGCTACTGAATTTTAAAAAGATGTGGCCATGATCTTGGTTAATCTGTTCCATCTGCGATACTCTTCTATAAATAATACTGTTTTCTCTGGGTTTGCATGTCTTCATAAATCTGATGCAAGTTAACCATGTTCAATTTTAGCTACAAAAGCTAAAATCCTTTATTAATCCATTGAACCAGCTCCAAGTGACACTTTCTCTTCTTATTTCAAAATTAGAGTGGCTGGACCAGGGTTATATCTGTGTAAAAAGGTAAGTCACTTCCCGTGTTTCTCCTACCGTGGGGGGGGTCATTATAGCGGATGCATCCAGTCAAAATGCATCCAGCTAATTTGTATTATCCAGGCAACCAAGAGGTGTGATAATGGCTTTGAATTAGTACAGCTGGGAACTTGCTATGAGTTAGCCAAACCAAGATGAAGAGTGCTGCCCTTTTTCTCCAACCTCCTGTGTTGAAACACTTTTCAACAAAGACAACAAGAGAAACAGGGGAAAAAAAAAAAAAGAAAAAAAACCCAAACAAACAAAAACAACCAACCAAACAAACAAAAAAACCCACAACAACCCAGAATCAGAAAAAAACATTTCTGTTTTTCCTTAGCATAATATTTATACTTCCATACATCCATAATTCCCATTTACAGACACAAAATACAGACAGGAAGATGAAGCACTGCTTAGCAAAGGATAAAGCTAGAGAGATGGGATGGGATGAAGAGAACTCAGATTCATTCAAAAATACAAAAATCATCTCATGAGTGAATAAACTGAAGGTGAGCCTGCAGGAAACCTGTGGAAGATATTCAGAACTGACTCAGAGCAGGTGAGGCATCAGCTGAGACCTGCTCATCCCCACTGTCCTTAAGAACATATTGGATAAACATGTTTCAGGGATGGCATAGTTACAGTTCATTTTTCCTTGCATAAAAGGACAAGTAGATGACCTGTAAGGAGCCATCCAGCCCTGGTTTTTCCAGCTATAATTCTTAGCTATGTAGGAAACTGGAACAAGAAAAGGGGCCAGTGTGTCCAATATCACATGTGGGTTCCCATCTCATAATTAGGAGTATAGCATAAAGGTGTGAAAGATTTCTTTGGCTGAAAGCTGTTAAATATTACAGTCGACTTACAGTGAAAGGCACAAGTAGAAAGCAAGCCCTGTTGCACTGATTTCTAAGCACATAGCAATGGTCATCTCCTGTGACCAGGCTGAGATTCTGCAGACTTCAGAACTAAGGTTTGGTGCAGAAATAACCTACTGGATTTCCTACTCTGCTGTACCCAGATAAATATTAAGCAATTTCACTGACTTCAACAGAGGTTGAAGATAGAGTGTTACCTGTATTAGATAGAAGTCCACTGGAGTAATTTCCTTGGTTTTGAAGGACCATGGGATCAGACCTTTGTACTCAGGAATTCCTGAGTCAGAAACAGGCCAGGAGAGTTAAACTCCGATTTTATCCTCAGGGTATTGCACGTAATACATTTACAGCACCCTGGACACCTGGAATGCAAGTCTCATTCTCTTAACAGTGAAGAACTGACCTTTTACCATCCCCTGTAAAAAAAGATATTGAATCGTTTATTAAATTATTATTATTAGGGCTGACAAACAGACAATTTTTCAGCAAATGACTGAGAATTAATTTTTTCACCTTTGCATCCTACTTTGTTCCAGCTATGCAGCATGTGCCCTCGCATACCAACTAGATGAGGATCTGTTGCATGGTGTAGCAGCAGTGAAGTGTTGCTTTGTTTAAGGAACACTACTCAGTGGAGGGACCAGGACTTTGTGTGGTACTTAATGACCTTCCTTTATTTTGAGCTCTCAGCTTTACCTGGCTGGTTTGGGCAGACAATGAAGAGGGCAGTGAGTGTTTCTCTGCTTCATCTCAAAAAAAAGCTGAGTGGGTTTGCTGGAAGGCTTAGCTGAAGGGGTTAAGGACTTTTTATCCTCCAAGATACCCATTTATCTCAGTCCTCTCAAGCTGAAGTAATTATAGAAATGACTAGGTTTCTGATCCCAGTTCTGCTATTAGTGGGAATTTATCTGCATGCCAAAAGCTGCCAGCTTCAAAGCTGGGACAAAAGGCAAATGGGCAGCACAAGATGACCATCATGGCTATCCTACTACCAGTACCTGAGATGGCTGGCTATAGCTAGCCCACGTTTGCCCTGTATGACCCTTACTTCTGTGGCTCTTTGATAGACAGTTTTTCAGACAGACCACAACCATGACAGTCCCTCCAGAAAGGACTCTTTGAAAAAAAAAAATTGTATCCTATACATAATCTTGTGGACTACAAATTCATGTTACTTAGGCTTTATAACATTCGCCACTAAATTACCATTCTTCATCAACTTCTGAGCAGCCAGTGCTTTACAGATTGCAACTCAGTAGGTGACATGATATTGTTCATTAAGTTTGGTGGGAAATGACACTACATTTTTCACAGTGCTTGAATGTGATTTGTCCACAGCACAAGTACATGGTGAACACTGCAATTGCCATTTCTCACTAATTATGTGGAAAAATCCAGCAAGGGAAAAAGAAACTGTTGCAATAGCTTTTTAGCTAACAAGAAAAGGAAAAGGACAGGAAAGGTAAATGTACATATCCACAAATAAATAGAATATTTTCTTCGTCCATAAAAAAGCAGAACTATTACCAGAAAATTGTTTTTTGCCCTCAAGGGTTTTGAAGAAAGAAAAGGGAAGGTTAGATTCATGGTAAAGTGCAGGGTACTGAGTCAGTGCACAGAACATGAGGAAACATGCCCAAGGCATGGCTGCTGAGGCAAAGCTGCTGGTTCATGAGGTGAGGTTGATTGAACATGACAACAAACAACGATGTGTTCAGGTGCTCTGGTTCCTACAACAGGGTATGTGGGCAAAGGCTTTTATGGGGCTGCATTCAGAAGATTACACCAGAGATGTCAGTAGTTCTGGTTCAGACAGAAGACTAAAAATAACATTAATTAGGGTTTTAGCTATGTTATTAACTTCGTGCCCGTAATTTCAAGGACAAAATGTTCAGACTGAATTTCCCCTCTCTTACCTATTGTTTCCACAAATTAGTTCTGGGTATCACTGCAAGTAATGACCACAGGAGCATTCAGAGGTGTTAAATGCAGGAAGAGTTCAGCCCTGCTGCTGGAACTGACCCACCAGGAAAGGAGTTCAGCTAATGGAACAGCTATGTTTCGTAATAGGGGAAAAAAATATTTGTATTTCATTTTTAGAGCTCACCCATTTTCCATTTATTTTTCACAATCCTGTTAGCCAAAAAAAAATAAATGCATAATAAATGATAGCACGATTTTTGAAAATGTTATTGTATGTACCGATTTTTGACATCTTTAAGGGAGATATTTTGCAGATGAGTGATAAGCACTGGTTTTATGCACTAATAGTTAGTGGGAAAAAACCATCCTGACATCATTGGCCCCAACCACCAGTGCCCCCTTCAAGGCACTGAACTCTCCTAAATTCATTTGGAGTTTATCTGAATGGTCTTCTGGGTCTAGGAAGCAGAATGCAGTATAAAATGGACTCAGAGCAAGCCCATGCAAGACCCCAAATAACAGCAGGTCTAATTCTGACATATATAAACCAAAATGTCTGCAACAGGCTGACAACAGTCATCAGCAAAAACATAAGGAAAAACATATTTTTCTGGGCTTTCCTAATTACTCTCAGGAAAGAAAATCCCAACCCTGGACCAATTTTAAAGTAAGATGAGCACTTGCCATAGGCAATCTCACTAGTGAGTCAGGAAGGCAAATATCTTGATACTGCTCTTTAATGCCTCCTCAGATTTGCACAGAACTACAGAATTGTTCCTTGAGTCCTTCATCCTCAGCCCTTCTCCTCTGACCTTGCTAAAATACATTTGTTGCCTGTTTTTGCCTATTCCTTCTGCCCTCTGAATTTGCCTAAGGTCTGGGAGTGGGCTCTCCACCCTCATTCTTGGCTGATGTCCCTGGTTTTGGCTGCCTGGGTGTTATCTGAACTGCCCGTTTCCAGCTCAAAGCCCAATGCCAGCAGTCATGTGAGGAGTTTTGCCTTTAGTGCAAATTAATTCCATTTCTAACTCTTGTCGTGGAGGAACAAAGTATGGAGACAAGAGCAGGCAGTCAGGAGGGAGGGCAAGAAGAAAAAATTAATTGCTGTTTTAAAGAAAAAAGCAGTAACTTGGGGTAGAGGGGTTTGGCTCTGGGGTGTGGGAATTTGAGTCAACGTTTCAATAACTGATTCTGGTAACTTTGTTAACATCTTTACAATTCTTAACCCCACCCCACTCCCTTGAGCTGCTGCCCTTCAAAATAATCACTTTAAAAGAAATGCTAGCAGATAGTCCCTGATGAGTATGAGGGTTGAGTAACCTGTGCACAGCGACCATAGAAGTTGATAGGCAGAGCACACACATGGCACATAGAGATCTGGAGCTCAGGGCTGTGATATCTGGAGGGATAGGAGAGATAAGAACTTTGGATCTCTATTCCTCCATCCCATGCTTTACCCTGAGCCAAGATGCTTCAAATACTTGATTAGTGGCATCTTGCTCTGGCTCCTGCAATTCTCTGCTGGCACATCTGACCTTTAATTTGGAAAGCAAACATTCAGCCTGGCCTTCTACCTTGGAAAGGATGCTGACACCTGCCACATATTTTCACTTGGAAGGGCGAGTGATTCCTGGTCTCATTAATACAGTAGATAGCTGGGGTGACCCATGGGACAAACTATATGGGTATTTTGGGAACAGTAATTCCTAACAAAAAGCTCAGCTGGGAAGGGCTTTCCATGTTTGTGAGTCTGCAGTTAGTTGGGTATTTATTTAGCTGCTAGTATATGTGAGTTCCTCTGATACTAAACAAGCTCCAGCACACTCAGGGCTTTAAATATTCCTCTCTCAGAGCATGGCATTGCTTTTGACCTTGAGGAAGCTGCAGTATGCCTGGCTATGGGACAAGTCAGAATGTCCTTCAGAAGAGGACAGCATCTTCCATTACTCACTACCCCAGGAGCAGCGGGGGCCCGGGAGGCTCATGCCAAGGTCATAAAGGTCTTACAGGAGACGTTGTCCATGGACCAGGCACTGAACAGGCACAGTCCTGGAGCAAATATGTTGTCACTTGGCACAACCAAGTGTTGTGGCTTTTAAGCTGACTGAGACCTGTGTAGGAGCTATGGCATATGGCACACCAGGGGCTGTGGCTACATGGTCAGGGACAGCCTTGGGATAGCAGGGATGGACAGCCCACCGTATTCTTCTAGTCAGGCTTTGTGCTAAAAGTACTGCAGAAGAGAGTAACAGGACTCCTTATATGCAGAAACAGATACTTTTTGAATGGTAGTACACTGTCTAATTTTTTAAGAGGGCCTTATAAATGCTTTTACTCATGTCAAACAAAGTAACAAAGAGTAACAATGGGTAGGAACAAGAGGCTTACTCACTCCTACAGCAGTCGAAAAATTCACATGCCTTGCAATAGAGTAATACATGCACTTGATGACATGGTTATTTTTCTCCTATCATTTACTTTGGGGAGGATGGCTTGTATGCATTCTCTACATTATTATATATTATAATATTACTTCTCCATGCTTTTGAAGTGTCATTTATGCTGAGCTGGAGAAGAGTAGGAGAAGAAATGGCAGAGACTCACTAAATACAGTGCTCCAGATAATCAACAGTGCTAAAGTAGTGCCAGTAGCAACATTTTCTGAGGTTCTCATGGTCTTTTCTCAATGTATGCTTCATCTCAGAGCATTTCTCTTATATTTTCTAAACTCACATAACAGAGAAATAATTTAAATTCAGATAGTGAGTCTCATTTGCTTATCCATTACAGTACATCTGTACAAGGAAGTAAAACAGCTCAGGAACTCTTATCTGGCCAAATGGCTCAACACAGTCTATATCCATGCAGATACCCTCCTCCATCCATGCACTAAAACAGAGTTGCCTCATCCATACCACTGCCTGCAGAGAGCAGAATTGCAGAATCACAGAATCATTTAAGTTGGAAAAGACCTTTAAGATCATCAAGTCAGACTGTTAACTAAGCACTGCCAAGTACACCACTAAACCACATCCCTAATAATCCTACACTGTGCTAAATTAGGCTTTGTCTGACACATCAACAGCTAGCCCAGGTCAAAACAGTGTGGGAAGTGTTCTATGAACTCGGCACAAATTGAGGTGATGGTGGGACAGTCACTCTTGAGCACCCTGAGCTGCCATTTGGGAGCACCCGCTTCCTAGCCAGAGCTGTGAATGAAGCCAGGTAGCAGCAGCTCTCCACAGTGATGGAGTTGTCAGTTGCAGATAGCAGTGCCACCAAAAGTGACAGCAGTTGAGGACACTTTATCAAAAAGTGACACACATCAGAGCTTCTGTGATCAGCATCATCTGATAGGTTACAGCAACAGTTTTCTGCAAAGAGTGCATGTGCAGAATTAACAGAAACTTGACCCTGGCTGGTTTGCAAGTTACTGCAATAAGCCTGGGACAACTTTGTATCAGTTTAATGCAAAACACATTAGCAGTTGCATTAGAAGTGAACAGAGCTCTTCCTGCAGCCACTAGTGTGTATCCTCTGTGACCAGTCATTTTCCCCTTATATGTTAATACTATCGTTCAATGCTTTCTCAGGACAGAAAACACATTGACACTTCATAAATCCTGGCACAAAATCGCTGAGCAGAGGGGAAAAATAACCCTCTATCAAAATCTTTCCTGGTGAAACCACATTCATCAAATATGAGGAAAAATCTGGCAAGGTAAAACAATTTTTCAAGGTATCTGTTAAGTACCGCACTTCTTGAGAATCAAAAGTAAAAAATAGCACAAGCAACAGGTGTAGAACATCACATGGTATGGGTTAGTCTAGGGGAAATGACACTGCACTGTC
>NW_020955214.1:2429953-2437645 GCF_003031625.1 Empidonax traillii
GATGGAGCTCGTTAGCCCGTAAGGCAATCCATCTACGTCCTGAGGACCTCGCTGCCACCGTCCAAGCGTGCTTGGCCCCGGCAGATGAACCTCAGGATTAAAGGGTGGGCTCAGTTCTGCGCACACTGTGTCTCACCTAAAAAATCCAATGCGCAGGCTGGAAGGTGTAAAGACCTTCCCCGGTTCTTCGTTCATGAAGACTGGCCATTACTACTATGGGTTAGTAATGCCACCCTTCCTGATACTACATGGATGTCAGGGCCCAGTGAAACAAAAAAAGGACATTTTAAAATATACCTTATTTGATTGCTACTCAGTTAATAATATTAGGAGTTCAGAGATGAATATGCAGAAAGCATTTAGTTTTATATTTATAGATATATACATATGTGTGTGTATAAAACCTCCCAAAAGCAATAGCAGGAGCTCTTAAAAATACATGAGCACATGTAAAGTATCTTTACTCCAGCACCAGCTGGAGTTATTGCAGCTTACAATAATGGAATTAAAAAAAAAAAAAAAAAAAAAGTGTCAAAATTCACAAAAGGCTCAGTTTCCTCCGCATCCCCCACAACAGAGCAGTGAAGTATGAGTGCTATGAGGCCAGGAACAAATAGTGAGAAGCTGCACCATAAAGCCACTCTTTCAGCTGAGCTGGGCACCTGCAGAGTAAAGATTTTGTGACAGCATCTGTTCAGTGTAAAATGCTGTTTGATGTGCAAAGATCAGTGGAGTTGCCAACAACACAGAACTAATTGTCAGAGGTTTTATCAGCTTCTTAGCACACATCATGTTATCCCACTGTCAGAAAGCCTGAACTGGGAGACCACAGGAAAAGAGAGGAGTCATTTTCCACCAATATGTTATTGCTCCTAGATTAATTTTGGTATCTTCATAGGTATTACCTAGAAACCACCAGTAATCACATTTTTCACCTTTTTTATAAATACAAACATAAACAACATAAACATTCTGTCTCAGATGGGATATGTTCACATAAAATTTCATTTTCAGGTGCTACATTTTACAGTTATAAATTATATTCCAAAAGTCCACAAGGAGCTTTACAGCGTGTCACTTTTGAGCTTCCTTAAACTCTTCCTTGCAGGCTTGTGGAGAAAAACCATGACAATAAGTTTGAACCCAAATCAGAATCCATTTCAAGACAAGCAAATGTGATGGTGAGACTCACTGAAGAACTTTATTCAGCAAGCAACCTGAAAGCTTTGTAGGTAAACAAAAAAGAAAAAACCTCACGTGCTTCTGGGTGATTTTAGGGTAGTTGGAAAAGTAAAGACTAAAATACTCCAAAATTAGGGGTGATCCCGGAGACAACAGCTTCCTTCTCAGGCTCCTTGGAGGGCTAGTAGACAGTTCCAGTACATGCACGAGCAGTCTGACCGGCACTGGGTGTCAGTGGCATGCAACAGAGCAGTGGGGAAACCCTGTGAGTCATTAGAGCTTCCCCAAAGCCATGCCACCAAGTTTCATAGCTCAGATGGGGTACCATGCTGGCACACTGAAGCTGCCAGTGATACTTAAGCAATCTAGTTTTAAACCTGCTCAGACACCCTACTATTAGCTACAGTGAAGACATGGTCTTAATCTAGTAAGAGATAAATTGGGTATCTTACAAATTTTTGCCCTATATGGATGAGAAGCAATTGAGCAGAAGGCTGCATATTTACTTGTTTTAAACTTTAACCTTCTTCCAGACACAAACTCTCACTCAGCCCAACAATAAATCACATTAAAGAAGGAAATATTTATCTACTCTCAAATAAAATGAGTGTTAATCCCAGGGTATGACATAATTTAAATCAAATTTAATTAATCCTCAAAATAAGAACTGATATGGGAAGAAATGTTGTGAGATCTAAGCAGGGACCTGGCATTTTCCTAATACAGAAGACTGTCACGTGTGAAAAATGGCAGATTAATCATACCGATTAAGTGCGATGCAAATATACTTGCAGTAATACTAGAAGATGATCTGAAAATGTCTTAACAGAAAATGAGGCAAGAACAGCAAGTTTCATTCAGGCTTGCTGCAAGGCCTGTTCAGACGACAGGGTACAAACTTAACCTCATGCAAACCATTACCTGCTGCAGCTGTAGCCTTCAGCAACAAACTTGGAGAAGCAAAGAGGCTTTGCTCATGCAGCAATAGGCCTAAAGGCAGTTCTGGTACAGATTATGCCAAGTTTTTGGCAAGATGCCTATAAATTGTTATAAAAGTGGCAAAGCCAAGACCAAGCTGCAAGGTTCCAGTCTTTGGTTAGCAATGACCCTTGCAGGAGGAGGTAAGACTAAATTCAAGTCCTGGCTGATGTCAGGTCTCTCAAGTCCCACTGCTACCTGCGATAAAGCAGCAAATATGAGACCAAGTGATTCTCTTTGAGTAAGACCTAGAGGAGGCAAATACAGTAGCCTTGTGATTTCTTTTTAATACTCTCTTGATTACCTCTAACGTGGCATAGATTGTCCCAGGAACACCTAGCTCTGTCTCTAACAGCTTATGGCTCTAAGAAGCAGCCCGGGTATTTGTTTTCGGGATTTGTTTTCTCCCTAGTAAGGGTTCATTCCTCTGCTCAACAAACAGGCACAGTTTGGTTCTTTGCCAACCAAAAATTACTCAAGTATTCAAAGTGAACATAAACCTTATGCAGAACATCTAGGTGCCAGAACCCTGAACATGATTGTTAGCAGGGGCAAAACCCACCAACGGACATGAGCTAAAATCAAAAGTGTTGATTGCCACTAAGAAATTACCTGCCATACCCAATAAGAGGATCCTACAGTATCACATGAATCTGTAACACCATTTCTCCTACCCCAGGAACAAGGCAGATCTATGGCCCAGACTCTTCCCACCTCCTCACCTCTTGCCGGGTTAGTAACCGTGCTAATTTTGTTTCATTACCAAACTGTGCCTCTCTCTAGGCCAGGATGTTTCTGGAATATGGCAGAACCTCCACCACTAGCTGCTGAGCTCTTTCATATGTGATCAATAAACAACTTGTTGAAGTCCATAGCCCTTTGAAGCTGAGGATACTTGTTAGCCAGAGCATGTTGTGGCACACATCTGAGGTGTATTGCTCTTGGGGCCGCTGGCTCAGTGAGCAGCATGGACTCTTAGCACTTCCCAGAATAGTACTCCTAAGAAGTGTTCATTTTCATTTGAACAGTTGCTGCATGCTGTGAGGCAGACGAGCCTCCCCCATGCTGTGCATGTTTATGTATAAATGTAAATCTTTCTTACCTTTCATCTGTGAAAGCTGAAACTTCACCAAATGTCCTAATTTACTGAAAACCCACATGCAGGGGATTTTCAGAAGAGCAGCTTTCCATACGGCATTATGTACATTCCTCTAGATCTATGCTAATTTAATTCTGGGTTGTAATAAACAATTGCAGTATTATTTTGACTTGAACCAGGGAGGTTATCAAAATATATTGTAGTTAATATGTTCTATACACAGTGAAATGCAGGAATACTTTTGGGGACTTCAAGACATTTAGAAGATTAATCATCCATTTGTGGGGCAGGTCTACCATGGGGCAAGTATATTTGGGTTAGGAAAGGATTTCTGAGCTGCCTTTTCACCTCTGCCTAAGATGCCACCATTTCAAATCATGTTTTGCCTAAGTAATTTTGACAAATTGCACACAGAGCATTCATGCCAAACAAGTATCAAATTCTGTAATAGGACATACTGAAACATCAAATCGGAGACAATTATGCCTCTCTAAGATGTTAATCTTTTCACACCTCTACTTTTAAATAGATGGTCAGATTTCACCCCACAACAGCGTGCCCAAACAATAACAAATCTTCTGTTAACACAGAATCAACCCTACTTAGTGTCACTCTGCCTTAAGTTCACACTGCCTAATAGTTTGCAGTGCTCAAACAAATTCAGACCAACTGCAGATAGAGCAAACACCAAGTAAAAGCAATAGCAGTAACCTGACATCTGACAAGAAGAAAAGACAACCAATGTCAGGGCATTTTCCACATCCTACCTCTCAAATGCTAAGCAGGGAGCCATGGTTTCAGTTTGTTTATAACATAGCTTCTGACAGTTCTTCTAGAGAGAAGCTGTCCTATAACACAGGCCACCTACAATACGATCAACTCTAAATTTTGAGAAGCACTAATGACATGCTTATTAATTGCTATGAGGTATTACTTGGAAGAAGCCAAAATCAGGGATATTGACTACAGAATTGCTCAATATTGATCCAAAGCTGTAAAGTTTACAGTATGCATCCTTGTGTTTGTGCAGCTTATGTCACAAGACCCAAAAAGCCTTCCCTCATCCCACTGTCCTCTGGGGAAGAAGCAGATGCAAATGATTTTCCCACACGGAGAAAATTTTCAAGAACTGAAAAAAAAAGATAGTTCATTTTTTATGATTGGGGTTTTTTTCGTCATACAGTTTCAGTAGAAAAGTCACTTTCAAATGAGAAAAGAGGAATTTTCTACACGTAAATCTTGAAATCTCTCATTTCATCTCTCGAAAACCAGTGGTTATTCAGATCACATGCCTTTGACTGTGGCGTCATCTATTTTCTCTTGTTCTCAGTTAGGTTCTGTGGAGGGGACAGAGCCCCCTTTTTATTCCCTGTACAGTATCTAGAATATGCCCTCTATCTACTGCTATACTAATTGTAACAATAATACAAATGATAAATAATAATTGAATACCTGGAAAAAACAGGTTGTTTATGCCAGCAAGTCCTGAACAATGTAAAGCCTTATAAAGCAAAACCAGTACCCAAAAGACCAGGGAGAAACTTAGAAGCAGTTAGTACATCACAATGAGTCAGCAGTGCCCTGGCAGCCAGGAGGGCCAGTCACATCCTGGGGGGTATCAGGCAAAGCATCACCAGCCAGTCGAGGGAGGGGATTGTCCCACTCTGCTCTGAAGTGGGGCAGCCTCACCTTGAATATTGTGTGCAGGCTTGGGTGCCACAATATAAGAAAGATATTAAGCTCTTAGAGAGCATCCAAAGGAGGGTAATGAAGATGGTGAAGGGCCTTGAGGGGGAGCCATATGAGAAGTGGCTGAGGTCACTTGGTCTGTTCAGCCTGGAGAAGAGGAGACTGAGGGGAGACCTCATTATTGTCTACAACTTCCATAGGAGGGGAAATAGAGGGGCAGGCACTGATCTCTTCCCTGGTAACCAGGGACAAGACCTGAGGGAATGGCCTGAGGTTGTATCAGAGGAGGTTTAGGTTGGATATTAGAAAGAGGTTCTTGACCCAGAGGGTGGTTGGGCACTGGAACAGGCTCCCCAGAGAAGTGGTCACACCACCAAGTCTGACAGAGTTCAAGAACTGTTTGAACAATGTTCTCAGACACATGGTGTGACTCTTGGAGACATCTTGTACTGGCTAAGAGTTGGACTTGATGGTCCTAATGGGTCCTTCTAACTCCCTATATTTTGTGATTCTGTGAATAAATTGATTCTGATTTGCCAATAACTTAATTTTAAAACTATATCAAGTAGCAGTAACAATAGTAAGAGAATACTGCAGAAGAGATTTGTTAATGAGTAACAATATGAATTCAAAGCACTATGGTGCGAGTGGAAAATCTTACATATTCTTAGACAATGTCATAAAGCAGAAGGTATCCAATCAAAATGTTGATTTGTCTTCAATTTCAGAATCACAAACCCAAAGAATTCTCTTTATGTTTTTTAATCTGTTTATCAGGTCACCCAGTGTCTGCATCAAAACAACATATCAAAAAGCTCACTTCATTGGGCTCTCACCTGGGGATCTGGAGGTGCAAGGCCAGTCTATACCTGAAAATCTAATTCAGCTCTGTCTTCATAGAGAAGAGAATGTTCTATTTTTCCTCTCAGAAGATTTTGAACCCATAACATCAAAGCAGCAGGAGACAAATATGATGTTTCTAGAGGAACAAACAGTGGCAACAGCGCATGAAGTAAATTTTCTATCTTCAGTCTTGGTTTCTATCTTTGAAACTGTGATGATTTCTCTAAACCAATGACACTAATGTAAAACTCAGAATCCAAGGTTACATGTGCATTATGGTCATTATTAGTGCCATAATGCTATTGAAATCAAGGTATGATCAAAGTAGTATGGTTTTATCACAAACACTCTTTGCAGATACTCATACATTCTCCCACAGTTCTAACATCAGTCTGGTCATTTGTATTTTCTTTTTATTTCCTCTGACCACAGACAATTCATTCTACTTGAAATTCATTCTGTTATTCTCACAAAACTGTTCTGAGTTTCTTATAGATTGATTGACAGATGAACAATTAGAAGATTCAGAAATAATTATCCTCCATCATAAGATGTACTACAGTAATAAGGAATTTTTTAAAGGAACTATTATTTAAGCTGTTTATAAAAATAGAACTGAAGAGAGTAATATTTCTGAACACTGAATGACAATGGAGCATATTTTTAGACCAACTTGCTTTTTAGATATATGCAAAAAATCCTCTCAGTATTTCTCCCTCACATGTTAACTTGAAAATTTACTCCACAACTTCAAGGATGAAGGCAATACCTTCTCAAACCTGCAAGAGGGATAATAAAAGAGCACTTCTGGCATCTTGTTATTGAAATTGTCTTTTTAAAAGCATGGTAGACATCAAGAAACAGCCAGCACTGTTTTGCTGATGTGATGCTTGCTGAGTTTGATACTGTCCTACCAGGCCTTGTGGCTCACTGGTATCCAGGCTCAGCTTTACAGTACGTATAGCCTGAAGCAAGGAATTCGGAGCTGCATGTACTGCTTTTGCTTCAATGGTGATGCAATGGAAGAGAGCTTTTCCTCTGATTAAATTTCCCACCCACCGTCTTGAAAGATGAGCTGGAGTTCATGCAGAGTATGTTTAATGCCATGCAGTCTCTCTTCCACCATGTGCTTAGTTTCAAGTTCCTTATTATGAGAACTACGTGAACCAGCTGAAAGGAGTCAAAAGAGGAACAAAGAGGATGACTTGAAAATAAACAGTGTTTAAAGAAATAGCGACTGGTTTAGCCTTTAGAAGACAAGAAGCAACACGAAAAATAAGGGTAAAAGGTACAACAAAAAGGAAAGGAATAAAATGCACTCCATCCTTGTCCTAAGAATTACACAGAGCAAAATGGCTTTCAATATAGGTTAGATATGAGGGGGTTGTTTCCAGGTAGTTCCTAACACCTATCTGTAGACAACTGAAGGAAGATCCACATCTTGTTTTCCTCTAGCAGAAAGTTAGAAACCTATAGTTTTTGTAGATATATATCTGTAGACACGTACAATTAGAGATTTAATCCCATGATGACTATTTGAAAGCCATTTCCCAGGGAAATTATTCAGTAAATAAACAGTACAGGCCAGTCAGTACTGGAGAATTTTGCCTACAAAGTATTTGGTGCCTCCATCAACGGGGAATTTTCAAGAAGTAGAATAAACACATTCAGGCCTAATTTACCTGGAGATGATCCTGCTGTGGAGCATAATGATGGGTCAAATAATGTTTCTTCTCATTGTATTTTCTATGATTTCTATCATAAAATCATAGAATGATTTGGATTGGAAGGGACCTTAAAGATCATCTAGTTTCAACCCCCCTGCAATGGGCAGGGACATGTTTCACTAGACAAGTTTGCTCAGAGCTGCATCAAACTTGGCCTCAAACACTTTCAGGGCT
>NW_020955215.1:0-68468 GCF_003031625.1 Empidonax traillii
CCCCCTCAGCTGCTGGAGCCCCCCAGAAGCCCCGGGTGTGATCCTGGGAAGCTGCGGATGTTGGAGGACGCTGAGGACTGGCAGCCCCGCACCGGGACCTCCCAGTCCCGCTCCTTCCGCAAACTGGCCCAGCTGACGGGCACAGATGGCAGTGAGTTCCTGCAGGGCCTGGCGCTGGCTGGGGGCGATGGACTGTGTTGGGGTAGCTAGAATCTGGCAGAGGCTGTGGGGTTATGTGACACCAGGGCTTTGGTTTTGGCTCCAAACCACCCCTTGAGGGCAGCTGAACCAGCGGGAGCTGCCCAGGGCTGTGTGTGAGCTCGTGGTGGTGCCACTGGTCTGGGGCTGTGCTCTGCCC
Organism: Empidonax traillii; assembly: GCF_003031625.1. Lineage (NCBI taxonomy): Eukaryota > Metazoa > Chordata > Aves > Passeriformes > Tyrannidae > Empidonax > Empidonax traillii. The sequence continues at coordinate 359 of NW_020955215.1, forward strand.
CATGGCCGGGCAGGGCTATGCAATGGGGTAAGGGGATGGTGGTTGGAGTGGTTGGTTTTCCTCCTTTTCCTTTTCCTTGCCCTTTCCCTTCCTGTTGTGCCTGGGCCTTGATTGCAGCAGACTGAATCCGTCTCCCCCTTTCTCTCATGTTGTGCTCAGTGGAGGATGGTGAGGATGAGCTTGTTAAAAAGCCCAGGTAAGGGGAGTGTGTGCAGGGGCTGCATGTCCCAGGCAGGTGTCTGGGCACTGCTGGCTCTGAGCTGGGGATGCTGAGCTGCACCTTAGCTTTTGGGGCATATGGGTGGTGGAGGAGTCTGATGGCACTGGGAAACCTGGCTATGCGATGTTGGGAGGTGCTGGGTAGTGCCTGCACTTGGGGCACATAGTCCCTTGAGCCTGGTGTGGAGCTGCCAGGTGGATAGACTGAGCTGAGTGAGTACCACCAGCTCATTTGCCCTCACCCTCGCTGCTTGTTGTGACTCTCAGGAAGCCCTTTGCCCTGTAGTGGTTTCTTGTCTCCCTCTCCGTCCTCTCCCTTTCTCAGAACTGACCTGTTGGCAGAGCCACAGAGCCCCCCTTCCCTCAGCCCACAACAGACACTACCAGTGCTCAGCCACTGCTTTGACTCACCTTGGAGGGTCCTGCCTGGACACATATGCCATACAGGTGTCCTCAAATGGTGTCCCTGTGCCAAGCAGGACCTCTGGGCACTGCTGGCACCCGGCTGAGGAGGCTGAGATGCAGCACTGTGTGCTGGACACAGTGAGTGGGGGTGGCTGGTGGCACTGACAGCACCTTGATTGGGGTATTGGGAGCTCCTGGGCAGGAACTAGTCCGGGGCATGGTGTCCTGTGGGGCCATGGAATGGCTGCAAGGCTGGTCAGGAGTGAATGCTGTTGACATTTCCATGAGGCTCGTGTATCTCTGAGGCTGTGGGTGTGTACGTGAGGGATGAGCTGAGCTATGGGTCAACCATTGACTGTTGTGCCGCCGTTTTTTCTGATACCACAGGGATGTCCGTGGGTCCAGCTGGGGTATGGTGGAGCAGCGGTGAGTGCCAGGGTCTGGCAGAGGTGTTGGCCTGTGCCAGGGCACCTTTGGGAGCGCTACCCTGTGCTGAAGCAGGGTCTGTGCTTGGTGTTGGCTGAGCTCCTACCCTCTGTCACTCACAGGCAGCCCCCTCAGCTGCTGGAGCCCCCCAGCACCCCTGGGTGCAACCCTGGGAAGCTGCGGATGTTGGAGGACGCTGAGGACTGGCAGCCCCGCACCGGGACCTCCCAGTCCCGCTCCTTCCGCAAACTGGCCCAGCTGACGGGCACAGATGGCAGTGAGTTCCTGCAGGGCCTGGTGCTGGCTGGGGGTGATGGACTTTGCCTGGGTTGCTGGAGCCCAACAGGGGCTGTGTTGTGGCACCGTAGTGTTGTTCTTGGCCCTATGTGGTCCCCATGGGTTTCTGCGCCAGCGGGAGCTGCCCGGGGCTGTGTGTGGGCTTGTGGTGGTGCCACTGGTCTGGGGCTGTGCTCTGCCCCATGGCTGGGCAGGGCTGTGCCTTGGAGCAGAGGGATGGCAGGTGGGGAGGTCGATTTTCCCGCCTTCCCTTTCCCCTTCTGTTGTGCCTGGCCTCGGTCTCCGCAGACTGACTCTGTTTCCTCCTTTTTCTCCTGCTGCGCTCAGTGGAGGATCATGATGAGGTGTTTGTTAGGAAGCCCAGGTAAGGGGAGTGTGTGGCAGCAGAAGCCCCGTGGGGCTGCATGTCCTGGGCAGGACCCGTTGGGCATTGTTGCACCTCAGCTGGGAATGCTGAACTGCGCTGTCGTGCCCCAGCAGGTTGGGGGTGGCTGATGGCGCTGGCAAAATCCTGCTGGGGTGTTTTGATGTTTGGGCAGCACCTGCACCTGGGGCATGGTGTCCTATGGGCCTGGCGTGGGGCAGCTGGGCAGAGCTGGTGGCTGTCACCCACTTCTCCCTGTGTGGGGCAGGGAAGGCAGCCAGGGCTGTTCCTTGCTCCATGAAGCTGGGCGGGAGCGGTGCACTGCACCCCATTTTTTACCTTCACCTGCCTGTGATGCCTTCTGCCCTGGTGCTATGGCCCTTGGGTCCCAGCTCTGCCCAGTTTGCTCTGCCACTAATAAAAGCTCCTGGGTTCATAACCATCACCTTCTTGTGTTTGCCCTGGAGAGACATAGAGCCACAGGCTCTCCCTCTGTCCCTGTCCCCTCTCTCAGGTGGGCTGTGCCTCTCTGGCCCTGGCTTGCCCTGCTTGTCCCCAAATCTGCTGAGTTGGGCCCCAGGGCTTCCTGCATCAAGTCAGGTCCAATCCCCTCTGCACCCCAGTGTGACTGTGAGTGATCACCATATGTGAGCAGGCAGCCAGAGTCTGTGGGGCCCCCAGGGTCCCTGGTCAGTCCAAAGCAGCCCCGATCCCTCTCTCCTGCTGCTCCTCAGACCACCACAGTGGGTACCAGACACCCCAGGGGTGCTGTGTCTTGGCAGGACTGATGGTACCTCATCACCAAACCAGCTACCGGCTGGGCACGGGGGCTTGGCCAAGTCCTACCTGCTTGTTGGGGTGGGGGGCCCTGCCTGCACCCTCTGGGCAGCAGAGTGGGGCAGGCTGGATTAACTGCGTGTTCTGTAGCCAGGTCTCCGTGTCAGACCCATCTCCAGGAGCAGCGATGAAGACTGAGCCGGGACTGGGTGAGCAAAACATCTCTGGGCTTTTTAGGAGAGGAGTGGGGCTGCTGGGGGATGCCACTCGCCCAGCCACAGGTTCTGGGAGGGGGCTGCAGAGGGATCAGGACTGTTGTAGAGACTTGTGTGTGCATGCAGCCCCCAGGACCCCCACTGCCACCCCTGGCCCCACCAGCCGCCCACCCTGGGCTGTGGACCCGTCGTTTGCCGAGCGCTACGCCCCGGACAAGACAAGCACGGTGGTGAGCAAGCACAGCCAGCCGGCCACGCCGACCCCCATGCAGAACCGCAGCTCCATCGTGCAGGCGGCCCAGCAGGCCCCTGAGGGGCCCGGCCGCACCCCCCTCTGCTACAAGTGCAACAAGGTCATCAGGTGAGCCCTGGCCACTGCCACCCCCTGCCAGCGTCCTGGGCCCTGGCGTGGCTGACATGGCTCTGTCCTGCTGCAGGGGACGGTACCTGGTGGCACTGGGACATTATTACCATCCCGAGGAGTTCATCTGCTGCCAGTGCAGGAAGGTGCTGGATGAGGGCGGCTTCTTTGAGGAGAAAGGCTCCATCTTCTGCCCGAAGTGCTACGACACACGCTACGCGCCCAGCTGTGCCAAGTGCAAGAAGAAGATCACTGGGGTGAGTGTCCCTCAGCCTGTCCTGCACCTCCTGTCCTTGCTCCCTGCTCACCTACAGGTACCTGGCTCTGTCCCTTCCCACCATGATCCCAACGCATGGGATCCCTTGTCCCTTCCTGCTCTGGGTGGTCCTGCCCCTGGCTGACAGTGTCTCCCCTCCAGGAGGTCATGCATGCGCTGAAGATGACCTGGCACGTGCAGTGCTTCACTTGCAATGCCTGCAAAACTCCCATCCGCAACCGAGCCTTCTACATGGAGGAGGGACAGCCCTACTGTGAGAGAGGTAGGACCCAGGGACCCCATGTGTCACCCCATGTGGCCCTGGTGCACTGTTGGGGCTCAGCAGCTGCCCACAGGGGTGGGGAGTGAGCTGTCCTGAGCCACGGGGAGCTCCTGCAGCCCTGAGCTCTCTATCCCAGTCCTGCCGGTAGTGCCATTGCTCCTGTGTTGCCATGGTGATGAGGGAGGATGTACATCAAAGCGAGTGCTGCACCCTGGGAGATGAGGTTTGCCTCCTCCCTGCAGCCCTGTGGTGGCCAGGCCACTTGCACAGCACAGGCACTTTGCCTGGGTGTCTGGGGCATCGTCCCCTCAGGACTTGCAGCAGGTTGGCCCCAGGCTGTGCCTGTGGGTTCCCAGCTGAGCTGCTGCCCTGCTCCCCCGAGGTGATGAGGGGCTGTGGTGCGGAGAAACGCTGACCTGGGCTCTACCTCTCCACACAGACTACGAGAAGATGTTTGGCACCAAGTGCCGTGGCTGTGACTTCAAGATCGATGCTGGGGACCGGTTCCTGGAGGCGCTGGGGTTCAGCTGGCACGACACTTGCTTCGTCTGTGCGGTGAGACTTGTGCCTGTGTCTCTTCCTGACAGTCACGCCCCGTGTGGGGTACACCAGCAGCACAGGGACCCTGTTGCCACAAGGTTTTCCCTACTTGGCTCTGTGCTGGGGGCTTGGGAATTGGCTCTGAGCCTTTTGGTCCCTGCTACCTGTGTGACACCAGTGCTGGGCTTTGGGGGTGGGGGAGACCTGGAGGCTGACTCAGCCTCCCTGACCTGACCACCTGTACTCTCCTCCCCAGATCTGCCAGACCAACCTGGAAGGGAAGACGTTCTACTCCAAGAAGGACAAGCCGCTCTGCAAGAGCCATGCTTTCTCCCATGTGTGAGGGGTGGAAGTTCAGCTGTGCCCACCCATGCCCCTGGCCCTGCATGCTCCTCTCCCCCCATCCTGATGCCTCCAGGGAGCCAGGCTGGGCCCTTGGCCCTTCCCCTTGCTCCTGCCTCTTTCCTGGCAGCTCCTGGCCTGAATTCAGCTGGAGACAGTGCTGGGTGCAGAGCCCTTATAGCTGGGTGGCTTCTGTGCTTCCTGACTGGCCCTAGGAGCCCTGGGAAAGGGGACACTGCATGGATCTCCTGCCCCTGAACCACGCAGCATAGTGGGCACAGCTGTGCCGAGGCTGGAATCAGGGATGCTCTGGCACAGCCAGGCTGCTCCCTTGCTGCCTGGCAGCTCAGTGCTGGGGCAGGGATGTTCCTGTCACATCCCTGAATGGGTGAGGACCAGCCCCCTGCCACACTCTTCCTCACCTTCCCTGCTGTGTGCTTAGTACATGGGGCTGGAAACCCAGCCCTGCTCCCCTGCCCACAGCAACCCCCCAGTCACCCCACAAACTGCTGCAGTGGCTTCCTGCCCTGGCTGCATTCCAATGAGAGTCTGTGCCTTGCCAGCCCACTGTTCCCCTGAAGCTGGCAGCACCCCCAGCCTGGTGTGCCCCAGCCCTGAGCTGGCAGCGTGTGCTGATGGCCAGCTGACCATCTGCTCCCGCAAGGCTTGGGCACAGCTTCCTACCAAAGAGTGCTCTGCCACCACCGTCCTGGGCCCATCGATGCCCCCTCCCCCAACCCACACCCTCCAGTCGGGCTGCACTGATGTAGCCACGGTGCTTTTAGTGCCTTTAATAAACACATCTCTGCGAGTGCCGGCTGCCTCCAGGCCTGTGGTTTTACTGAACGAGGTGCAGCCAGCTGGGAAGGTCATGCTCTGCCCTCATCCTACTCCCCCCTGGGGCCTGACTCAGCTCCTTCCAGCTTTCCAGGGAAAATCTTCGCCTCAGATTTCTCCTCCTCTGCCCGCGCCAGCCCAGGCTGGACCCCTTAGGCTGCTTGGGTCATCCCTCTGTGTTTGTAGCAGGCAGGATCACTAACAGAGGCAGTAACTAATCTGAGGGGCAAAATGGGGCAGGGGTCTCACCCTGGTAGTCCCCACTTACCTGGCAGTGTCCTCTGGTCCCTGCTGTGCCCTGGCCCTGAGTCCTGCACAGGGGACAAGAAGTCATGGGACACACGTGGGCCACGTGCACCAGCTCTGGGCGTTCTCCGACACGGAGCAGCCAAGCGTTCGCTCACGCGATGCAGCTGCTGTCCCGGAGGATGGGTGTGAGGCTGTGCCGGCACCTCCGCCTGGAACGGGCTCGAGGGCAGCGGGTGTGGGGAAGCGAGTGTTCTCCTCCTGCTCTGCTCTGACAGCTGGAACGGTCATTAATAATTGCAGCTCTTGCAGTGATGAGCAATTGTAAGGGAGATTGTCCTGCTAATCTACTGGAAGGTTCCACGGGGGCAGGAGCTGGCTATGGGAAGCCAAATGCCTCCTGGCATTACCCAGATCTGGGCAGCGGTGCCACATCTTCCTACTGCCAGCTACAGGAGTGCAAAACCCCATCAAAGATGAGGCAGGGAAAAGAGTGATGGAAAATGGCTGAGGCTGGGCTGGGTGCTCAGGCTGTGCCACATGTGGGCAGTGGGATGGTCACACTGAGGAGCAGCAGGACACAGCTGTAAAAAGGGACAGAAACAGACAGTGCCTGCCTGGCAGGGCTGGGAGGAGCAGGGATGGGTGAGTGCCTGAGCGTGAGTCCCAGCTGTGCAGCCAAGGTCAGGGGAAGCACAGGGGAAGGTGAGGCGACTGCGGCCCCACGTGAGTAGCTACCAAGCCAACCCTGGCTCAGCCTGGACAGCAACCAGTGAGTGGAGGGCAGGGAAAGGGCAGGGGGAGGCAGCCGTGCGGGACGGAGCCTGCGGTGGTAGCACGGCCTGTGAACAGGTTCTGCCAGCTCAGCCTGGGGGTGCCCGGCCTTGGAGGAGGGCCAGGGCAGAGCCACAGAGCCACAGCCAGCCCCCCTGTGCCACTGCCAGGTCTGCACTCACCAAGGCTCAGCTCCTTTGGGTTCATGCCCTGTTGCCTCTGGCCCTACTGATGATGGCTCTACCACCCAAGGTGCCTCTGTGCTTTGCCAAGAGCAGCTCTTGCCCACCAGCTCTGCGCACCATGTGAGGAGCTTGTGCACAGGCAGCGGAAGGAGGGTCTCGGGTGGGCTGTGGAGGTGGAGCCTTGGGAGGGGCTGCAGCCTCGCTGCTCTGAGAACAAAGCCTGGCAGCAGCAGGCTTAGGGCTCCCACCATGTCCCTGAGCAGGGTCCCGCCACATCCACCCCCAAAGTCATCTGATCCTCTTGTGGGGTGCCTGCCACGGCCCCAGCCCCCTCACTGGCCCCGGCAGCTGCTCTGCAGCTGCTCCCAAACTCTCACAACCTCTTAGGGCGGCTCCCACTCTGGCCTCACTCAGAAATGCTAGTGCAAGGAGGGCATGAGGGGAGCAGACAGCACAGGCAGGGCCCATAGCACTCTGTCCCCTGTCCCACTGAGCTCATCCACAGGCTGCTCTGAAGGGCTTGGTTTGGGAAGGGTCACACTAGCAACAACCCCAACCTGCAGGGATCAGGCCACTGCTGCTCCGGCAGAGAGAACCCTTCAGCACGGTTCTGGTCCAGGCTGGGGGCAGTGCTGGAGGACAGGGTGACACTGCCTGCCCTGGCAGGAGCATGAGGACCTGGCTGGGAGCCCCTGCAGAGCCCTGCGTGGGTCAGTGCAAATGCAACTGTGAGAGTTCACACAGAGGCAAAACCTCCTGGGAAAGGTTGGACAGAGCCTGGCAGAGTTCTGATGGGAGGCAAGGACTGGGGGCAGTGGGCATGGAGGGGTAGGCAGGCAGCAAAGGGGCCCCCAAAAAGGCTGTGTCCACTGACTCATCACAGCAGTGAGAGCACAGCTGGGTGTGTGGGGCAGAGCCCACGGTGCCGTGTCCTTGGAGAGGAAACCTCGGGCACGAAGACTCTGTGGGGTGGGGGAGCTGAAGGCATAGGAAGCCGGGTGTTGCTGTATCCCCTGAGTGAAGAGAACATGGGGCGGGGGAGGGTCCGGAGATGCAGAGGACCACCCAGTGAGGTTCCCAGGGTGCAGGTTCCCGGGGGGGCAGCACAGGATGCAGGTCCCCAGGGCGGAGATGAGAAACCACCCGGGGTACAGGTTCCTGTGAGGAGCTGAGACGGGGTTCAGTGTCCCTGGGGCGAGGGACGACCCGGGGCGCGGTGTTGCTGGGACTGAGCAGAGCCCGGTCTGCGGGATGCCGGGGGCGAACTGTGTGCGGGGGCGATGCCCTGTGCGGGGGCGATGCCGCCCGCATCTCCGGGGTCCCGGCCAGGGGCCGGTCGGCGCAGTCGGCGGCGTGCCCTGGGGGCGCTCCGGGGGCGCGGCGGGGGCGGGGGCCGGTCGGCGGGGGGCGGAGGGGAGGGGAGGGGGGCCGCCGTTCGCGGCGCTAGGACCGGGCGCGGCGGCGGGCGGAGCCTCCCCGCCGCTCGCCCCTCCGCCCGGCCGCTGCGGCAGTGTCTCGGAGGCGGGCAGGCGGCCGGTCCCTCCGGTCCCCCGGCAGCATCCCGGCCCTGCCATGGCTGGCGTCGGCTTCGCGGCGCACCGCCTGGAGCTGCTCGCCTCCTACCAGGACGTGATCGGCGAGGATAGCCCCACCGACTGGTGAGCGCGCCCGCCGCCGCCGCCGCCGCCCCTTTGTCCCCGCCGCCGCCGCCGCCCTTTGTGCACGGAGCCGCCCGGTAACACCGGCCGCGCCCCGCGCTGCGCCCCCCGCCGTCCCCGGGAGCCCCGGCACACAAAGGCGGGCGGGGCGGCGGGGGGTGTGCCCGGCCCGCCGGCTCCGGTGCCCGCACCTGCCCTCCGCCGCCGCACCGGGCCGGGGCGCGGTCCCCGCTTTGTCTGCGCCGGGCCGGCACGTGCGAGCGCCGGGACCCGCCGCCCCCCGGAGCCCCCGGCGCGATCCCCGCCGGATAGCGAGAGCCGGGAACGGGGGATCCGCGCACGGCGAGGAGGGCCCCGGGGGGCTCCCCGATACTGGGCCCGGCCCTGGTCCCTCGCCATTGTCTGGAGCCGGAGCCGCGGGCAGGGGCGCCCGGGGGCGGGGGATGAGGAGGGGATCGGGGCACCCCCAGCCCGGCCCCGCTCCTCAACCGGCCACGCTGGTACCCCGACAGCAGGCGGTCCCGCTGCTCGGCGGGGCGAGGCCTGCGGCCGCGGGGGCACCAAGCATCCCCCGCTGCCCCCGGATCCCCCAAGTTCCGGGGGTGCCACATCCCTGGGGGACCTCGGTGCGTCGGCCTGGGATTGCCCCGGCGGTCTGGGATTGCTGCGGACTTAGGGTGGGGGGTGGCTCTCTCCGGTGGGACCCCACGGCTGCCCACCCTGCTCTCCATACCTCAGTGCGGGGCACTCCGTTCTGCGGTGCCGGGGCCCGGCTGGATCCAGGCCCCGCTGCAGGGAGCATCACCCGCTGCCAGCCCACGTCCCCCAGCGCCCACCTGCATCTCCCACTCCACCGAGGTGCCGTGGGGCTGGCTGGGGCCGTCTGCCCCGAGACCCCCTCGTTGCCCCCCAGGGTGCCTGTGCCGTGCGGGGATGATGCCGGCACGCCGGGGTGCAGCTCTCTGGGCAGAGCCGGAGCACTGGGCGGTGTGGGGTGCTGGGTGCATGCTGTGCATGGTGCTCTCCGAGGGGGCGGGGAGGGGGCTACTGTGCACCCACCACTCAGCCGGGGCACCCACCTCCCAACTGGGCTGCACCCACCGCCCAGCCGGACACACGCCCATCTTTAGCCGGGTCCCTGCTCTCGGGATAGGGCTGCGTGGGCCTGCGTAGGTCCTGGTCCCCACCAGCCCTGGGGTCTCCGTGGGGCCCCGAGGCCCCGCCGGCAGCCCAAGGGCACTGTGGGCAAGCGCCGTGCTTGTTGCCGACCAGGCGGCAGCTGTCAGCTCTGGGTACATCTCGCTTCCCGGCATCCGCTGCAAAGGAGCCGTCCCTGCCAAAGCTGCTGAGAACAGCAGAATCGGTTCCCGGGAAGGCGAGTGCTGATGCCGGGTCTCCCCCCACCCTCTCAAGCGTTGAGGCCGGCCGGGCAGTGATCCCTCGCCATCCCCGTTCTCGGAACTGAGATTGCCGTCGTCCCCAGCTGCTCCATCCCATGGCCACTGGGATGCCTGGCACTCGGTGCCCGTGGTAGCACCATCCCTCCTGCAGGGCCCGGTGCCGGGGTGTAGGATGAGGGGTGATGTTGGGGGGGCTGCATCGGGCAAGATGATGGGGACAATCCCATGGGGTGGGGGCCCAGCCTGGCTGAGCCAGGTTCTGGGAGGACACCGCGCCAGAGCCCCGGTCCTGGGCTGGTGCCGGGGGATGCCGCGTTCTTGCCTGGCCGAGATCCCTGTGTTTAGTCTGGGATTCCCCCTGCTCCAGCCCGGTCCTGGAGGGTCCGACCATCCCCTCCCCCTGCCCGGCCCCGCGAAGGCTGCTGGGGCCCATTACTCGATCGGAAAGGAATTTGGTGCTGCTTTCTGAGCACGCCGACTCCCTGGAGCTCCCAGCTACATTGGAAACACATGTGCCGGGGCTGGGATGGGAGGCTGGGGCAATGTGACCCTGCCATGGTGTGAGGGGTGGGCTGCTGCAGGAGCCCTGGGTGCTGGCACCCAGAGGTACTGCTCTGCCGGCTCCATTGAGCAGCGGGGCCATGCAAGGGCAGTGGGGCCATGCTCCCCTTGATGGAGTGATGGGAGATCCTTGCTGGAGCTCCCCACCTACAGGGAGGCATCCCTGGGCTGCATGGGCCACCTCCATCCACGGGTGACCCACATACCTGGAGCCCTGGGGTAGGAAGGGACTATGGGTTGGGTGGAGGGGTTAAAGCCCATGGAAGGAAAGTAAATGGTGCACGATACTTCCAGCACCCGCTGTGGCACAGCTGGTCCCCACTGCCAGGGGGTCATGGTGATGCTGTCGGGCTGTGGGTCATAGGGGGCATTTCTGGGGGATGCTGCTGGCCCCAGCATGGCTCCCTGTCCCATGGACTGGAAACCTCCATGCAGTGTGGGGTCAGACCATGCTGCTGGGCTGTGTCCATGGCAAGTCCCAGCTGCCCTGGGAGCATCCCTGGGTGCAGGCAGCAGCCCCGTGCTCAGACACCACCCAGCATGGCAGGGTTTCGGGGGGGGAGAGGAGGCAGTGAATGCCCCCAGCACCCACAGGGCTCCCAAGGCAGTGATGCCGTGGCTCTGCCCTACTTCTTTCCTCCCATCTGCAGGCGGCTGCATCCCACCCTGCCAGCCTCCACCCCGCAGCCCTGCTGCTGTCTTCCCTCATTCCTGGGGGATCAGGGGCTACATTTGCCACCCTTCCCCGGCACAGGCATCACAGACGGCACTTTGCAGCTGTTCCAGGCCTGGAAGCTGGCGCCGGCTGGGGCGGCCGATTAGCGGGATCGGGATGTGCGGATTAAAGTCAATCTTGTTGGTGCAATTATCTGCGGCTGGCTGCCAGGGGCTTGGGGGGCGGCGGGTGCTGGAGTCGGAGGGAGGCCCTCTCCCTGTTAGGCACCTGCCTGCCTTCCCCCTGCTTTTTAGCTCCAGCCACGGCCCTGTTTAGGGGGTGGCTGTGCCCATAGGACCCTCAATTCCTGTCCCCCAGGCTGTGGCTGGAAGCTGTGAGCTCAGGTGGGGATGGTTCTGCCCGGCACCGCAGGGATTTTGGGGCTTCAATAAGCACTGTGTGGGCTCCACCAGCCGAATGCTGATCGGCAGAACTGTGGTGCAGGGATGTGGGGGATCCAGCACGGGCGACCCCGGCTTTCCGGGTGCAGCGCGTGACGGTGGCAGGCAGGTTTGGGTGCCTGCCAGGCCCCGCAGGTCCCCGCTGCCTGCCTGCCTCCCCCGCTCCCCTCCACTAATCACCTCGTCATCGGGGCGAGCTGCATCCCAGCTGGGATGGGGGGGGGTTGCCATGGTGATGGAGGATGCTGGTTGCCTAGCGACATCCATTCCCTCGCCCACCCGCCCTGGATCAATTTGGCATGTGCGGTCCCCTCTCCGTTGCTGGCTGTGTGCCCCTGGGGAGGTGCGGGCTGGTGGGGGTCCCCGTGGAGCCCCTGGGGGGGCTGGCCAGGGCATGGTGGGAGCGACAGGGGGTTTCCCATCAGCTGGGAATGGTTTCCAAGGAACAGTCTCCATGACGGCCCCATCACACCCCGGCGGCACATTGATTTGCTGCTGCTGGTGCTCCAGCGTCCTCCCCCAGCCTGGTGCCTGCTGGGCTGGCGGCTCACGCAGATGGGCACGTGAGCAGCCCTGGGTTCCTACTGGGGGCACGGGGCTGTCCCCAAACCTGGTCACTAGCTGGCAGGGTCGTGGGGGGACAGGGATGGGTGTGCGAAGAGCTGTGAGGCTGTGGTGGCTTGTGGCACAGCAGTCAGTGGGTCCTTGTGCCCAAGTGACCCTTCTGTCCCCAAAACTTCTGACCCTGCTCTGTGGCTGCCAGCAAGGATGGGGGGATGAACCCTGCCCCACATCCTACCTGCCCTGCCTGGTAGCCTGGCCCTTGATGATGGTGATGGACAAAGGTTTGGGGTGGTTATATGGTGGCTTGGGGACACCCAGCCAGTCCCTCAGGGCCTGCCCTGACCTCAGTGTGACCAGGATGGGGAGGTGGGGGGTCCTCCTCACGCTCTCTCTGGCTGTGGTTCACCCACACTGTCTCCCCAGGGCCCTCTACACGTACGAAGATGGCTCTGATGACCTGAAGCTGGCAGCATCAGGAGGTAAGGTCCTCTGTCCCCTCTGCTGGCTCAGCTCTGCCAGTGTTTTCCCTGGCACCCATTCCTGGTGCTGAGTGGACATGGGTTGATGGTGCTGTGCCAGGTGGAGGTTTGCTGGAGCTCTCCGGCCACTTTGAGATCCAGAAGGTGATGTATGGCTTCTGCAGCGTCAAGGACCCCCAGGCCGTGCTCCCCAAATATGTACTCGTCAACTGGGTGAGTGTGTGTGGGGCCATGCTGAGGGGGGGCTGTGCTGTGCCCATGGCTGGGTATGAGCGAGGAACTGGCAGTGGCCAGGGAGGTACAGGTGCCCCACAGTCCCGCTGTCCCATGGTGGTCAGTGGGGTGGGGGTCACCCTGCTGCCCCTCCCGGCTCAGCCCCTCCCTGGCTGCCACAGGTGGGTGAGGATGTGCCAGATGCCCGCAAATGCGCCTGCGCCAGCCACGTAGCCAAGATCGCTGAGTTCTTCCAGGTGGGTGACACGGGGGAGGGGGACAATGCTGCCGGGGCACCAACCCTGAACCCTCATGGCTGCTTGTCCTCCCCAGGGTGTCGATGTCATCGTCAACGCCAGCAGCGTGGAGGACATTGACCCAGGGGCCATCGGGCAGCGGCTCTCCAACGGGCTGGCCCGTGTCTCCAGCCCGGTGCTGCACCGCCTGCGGCTGCGTGAGGACGAGAACGCCGAGCCCGTGGTAATGTCCCCATGGCAGCGATGGCAATGGTGGCGGGTCTGGGGCCTCCCTTTCACCCGGGGCTCCTGTCTGCTGCAGCCCCTCACCCTGTGTGCCACTTACTGTCATTCCCCCTCGCTGATCCCAGTCCCTCCACCCCCCCCACCTCTCCTCTGTCCCAGGGCACCACTTACCAGAAAACTGATGCCACCGTGGAGATGAAGCGGCTCAACCGGGAGCAGTTCTGGGAGCAGGCCAAGGTGGGGTATGGGGGAGCAGCCAGTAGCCCCTGGGAGAGGGCGGGGTGAGTGATGGGCAGCCCTCTCATTCACCCCCACACACACCAGAAAGAGGAGGAATTGCGTAAGGAGGAAGAGCGGAAAAAGGCCCTGGATGCCCGGCTGCGGTTTGAGCAGGAACGGATGGAGCAGGAGCGGCTGGAGCAGGAGGAGCGGGAGCGGCGCTACCGGGAGCGTGAGGAGCAGATCGAGGAGCACAGGCACGGCAGGGACTGGGTGGGATGTGGGTGCAGAATGTCTGAGCACGCGCTGCGAGTGGCCGGGTGGGCACATGGTTGTCCCTCATGGGGTAGAATTGGGGCAGGGACCGGTAGGAGCCGGTGCCCAACCCCTCTCCCCCGTGCCCCCATGGCAGGAGGAAGCAGCAGAGCTTGGAGGCGGAGGAGGCCCGGCAGCGCCTGAAGGAGCAGTCCATCTTTGTAAGTTGGAGTCGGGCCTGCCACTGGGTAGGGAAGGGATTTTCCCAGATGGATGCCCAGGACATCCCAGAGCTTGGGAGGTGATGCTGCATCTCTTCCCAGGGGGACCAGCAAGAGGAGGATGACAGGCAGCAGTTCAGGAAATCGGAGTCAGAGGTGGAGGTGAGTGTGGTGATGGCCAGTGCTAGTCCTTGCTCGCCAGCCAGCAGTGCCCACAGCTGGATGGGGATGCAGCTGGAGGGTGCATGGAGGGTGGTCCCACAGCCCCAGCCCACCAGGGCAATGGGGCTCAACCTTCCTCATCCACACAGGAGGCTGCTGCCATCATTGCTCAGCGGCCCGACAACCCCCGGGACTTCTTCAAGCAGCAGGAGCGGGTGGCATCGGGCAGCAGCGATGCTGTCTCGCCAGGCAGCCACAGGACAGGTGAGCGGCTGAGGAGGGTCTGTGGGCAGCAGGGTGGGCACTGAGAGACTAGGGGGGCCTGTGGAGCAGGTGAGTGTGGTGTCACAGCTCAACAAGTCACAGTGGGATGTGGAGGGACTGGGGATGCAATGGGGGTGGGGTGTGTACCCTCTGCCATCCCTGGCATCACAGTTCTGGATGCCAAGGTCACAAGGATGGCAGGGTTCATCCTGCTCTGCTGTGCCACCATCACTGACATCATCACCGCCACTGCCACCGCAAATCACGTGGCCCCTGCAGCTGGGGCAGCTTGGCAGGGCTCGATGTCGGTGTGTTTTCAGCTCAGTGTCGTCCGCTCACCTGTCACAGCACTGCACCAGCAGGCAGTTTGGGTACGTGGTTGGTACGGCAGGAGAGGCAGCTGAAAGTCCAGGGGTTGCTTGGGAGCACATCCCATGATGACAGCTAAAAGGGGCAGGAGTGAGCAAGGCAGATGTGGGGCACTCAGTGTGGTGCCAGCTGTGCCCCATGGAGAGGTCGGTCTGCCCCACAGTCTGGGTTCCAGCTCCAGGATTGTTTTTGCGGCTTTTGGACAGGGTCTGGCTGTCCTGGTGGGTGCCTCCAGCCGTGGGGCTGTGTCATGGTGCTGTGCAGGGGGGGCTGTGCTGGGGGGCTGTGCCATGGTTCTGTGCCAGGAGGAAGCCTGTGATGTGTGCCCTTGCTGTGGTGTTGTGCCATGGGCTGTGCCGTGGGGCTGTGCTGGGGGGTTGTGCTGTGGTGCTGTGCCTCGGGGCAGTGCTGTGGGCTGTGCCGTGGGGCCGTGCCGTGGGTTGTGCCGTAGATTCACACTGTGGGGCTGGGTTGTGCTTGAGCACATAGTTGGTCCCACGACCGTGTTCTGGGCTCTCTCCTCACCTGGCCAGGCAGTGCTGCCTCCCGTCTTTTTGTCCTGCTGCCTTTCCATCCTCTTGTCCTGCCATTCTCCTGCCACGCTGTCGGTGTTGCCTCCCATCCCTCTGGCCTCCCATCCTGGTGCCCTGGTGCTCCAGCCCCACCACAACTGCACTGAGCAGGGACTGACCCATCTCTTTGCTCTCTCTCTCTTTCTCTTTCTCCGTCTGTCCGTCCGTCTGTCTCTCTCACAGGTCGTCTGCACTGTCCTTTCATAAAGACAGCTGACAGCGGGCCACCTTCTTCCTCCTCCTCCTCCTCCTCCCCCCCGCGGACCCCCTTCCCCTATATCACCTGCCACCGCACCCCAAATCTCTCCTCTTTTTTCCCATGTAGGTAGCTGGGAGCTCCTGGGCACACAGCTCCGGGGGGCCGAGCCACGGGCCCCCAGCCCCACAGCACACCGGACCGACAGCAGAGGCATCGCCCCTCCTGTGGGCACCCCAAGGGGGATGGGCACCCAGGCGGGACCGTGCCCACACCCCTGGGCACTCGACGTGCCCTGGCCGGGGCTGTGCCCCTGGGGAGGGAGTGTTGGGCAGGCTGTGCCCGTGGGTCAGATGGGGACAGGGCAGAGCTGTGCCTGGGGAGTTGATGCTCCGTGGTGGGATGGAGCAGACTGTGCCCATGGGGTAGAGAGGGCTCAGGGCAGGTTCTGTCAATGGGGCAGAAAGGGGACGGGACAACTGTGCCCTGGATCATGCAGGACTGTACTCATGGGGCAGCATGGAAAGGAAAAGGCTATGCCCAGGATCATGTGGGGCTGTGCCTATAGGGAAGAAGGGGATGGGATAGCTGTGCCCATGGGGCAGAGGGGGATGGGACATCTCTGCCCTGAACCATGCAGGACTGTGCCCATGGAGCAGCATGGGATGGAAAAAGTGATGCCCTGGATCATGTGGAGCTGTGCCGAAGGGGAGGCGAGGGGCCATGTAGGGTTGTGTCCCTGCCAAGCATGGGTGACGGGGCACAAAGCTGTACCTGCAGAGGCAAAGCAGTGCCAGCGCAGTGCCAAGTCACAGGTGGGCAGTGTGTGGGCAGGGCCAGTGTGCACCATGGCAGGTATGGGGCTGCCATTTCCCATACTGGTGGGGTGGTGGTTATGCCTTGAGAGGGCGTGGTGGTTGCTGCACCCATGGGACCCTCTGCCCGGCCACCCCAGAGGGGAAGACATGGTGGCTGGTACGACATGATGTGCATTTGGCAGCTGGCGGCTGGGTTGGTGTAGGGCAGGAGCGGTGCTGGGATGATGGTCCCCCCCTCGATGTGGGCAGCCCTCCCACGCCACCCCATCTCCCTTGTCTGCAGGCAGCCAGTCGGACGCCTTCCGCAAGGTCTCGGCAGCGGGCTGCAGCCCCTGCGAGCCCAGCCCAGCCACCACGCCGCTGGGCAACCTGGGCACCCGCGCGTCCGCTGACGAGACGCCGGCAACGCCCAAAGGTGGGCGCAGGGCTGGCGCTGCCTCCCTCTACCTGGGGCTACCCGGGCCCACCCCCGTAGTTTCCCACAGTGCATCCCCCACAGCAGCCCCCTGGCTCTGCTGCAGCCCCCCTGTGGCCCTGCCAACCGCCCATGCATCGCTCAGTGCATCTGTGCTGTCCCATCTGCATCCCTCGGCATATCCCCACTATCTCTGCTGTGTCTTACAGCACATTCCGTGCTGCAGCCCCCCTGGCTCTGCTGCAACCCCCCTTGCAGCTCTGCCAACTGCCTTTGCATCGCTCAGTGCATCCGTGCTGTCCCGTCTGTACCCCGTGGCGTATCCCCACCGTCTCTGCTGTGTCCCCCAGCACATCCCCGCCGTTCCTACTGTTCTGTGCTGCTGCATCCCCGCCGTCTCTGCTGCATCCCCCAATGTAGCCCCGCCATCGTTGCTGCATCCCTGCTGCCTCCGGTGCACTTCCTGGCACCAGTGCATCCCTGCTGTCTCTGCTACAGCCCCTGCCATGCATCCCCCCATCTCCAGTGCATTTCCCATGCTCCGTACATGCTGGCTGTCCCTGCTGCACATCCCAGTGTGATGCTGCCCTATCTGCACCATCCCACTGTACCATCCTTGCCAGGGCTGTTGCCTCCCCCTGTGCATCCCCTCTGCCCCTCTGTACCCCACTGCATCTGAGCCAGTTCTGCTGCAGGCACCATATGTCCCTGCTGCGTCCCCACTTGGCCCACTGACCTCTTCTAGTGCGTCCCAGCTTTCCCTTCTCCCATCCCCTCCACAGCCCCTTCTGCCTCCCAGCTGCTCCCCAAGGGATCACCTTGCCCCTTCATGTCCCCTCACTCCCTGGTCCCCTGGTGCATGCCACAGTCCCTTCCCTGTCCAGCCACTCCCACCCATCCCTGCAGCATCCCCACATTGTGCCCAGTCCATAGGACCCCAAATCCCCTCCAGCTGCAACCCTGTTCCTGGGTGACGCCCAGCCCTGGATGAGGGTGTCTGTCCCCACTGACTGCTGTCCCCTCCTTGCAGAGTCCCCCAGCCCCAGCGCACAGGAGCCCGGGCCAGCCACGCCCGAGCAGCACTGGCCCTTCCCAGGGCCCGAGGACAAGGCCACTGAGCCCCCCAGGGATGAGCCCAGCAGCCCCAGGCCGGTGTGGACAGCGGGGGGTGATGCCCTGGGGGACCTGGTGACCCTGGAGCCTGCCGAGCCCTCCCCACTGCCCATGGCCGCTGAGCCTCAGACTGGGGAGGCTCCCAACCCTGAGAGCCTCATCGACCTGTGGCAGAGTGATGGGGCAACACCCCCAGCTGCTTGGCCCCTGCCTGCTGTCCCTGTCCCCGAAGCCCCCCCATCTGCACTGCCTGAAGAGGGGGCTCTGCTGAGCCTGGACGAGTTGCCTGAGCCCCCTGCCACCTTCTGCGATGCGGAGCAGGAGGATGAGGAAGAGGATGAAGCAGCTGGCGAGGGGGACCCCCAGTCCCAGGATCTCGGCTGCCAACACGTGCCCCAGGAGGACAGTCCAGGCAGAGAGAGTCCCCCCATCACCAATGGGGAGATGGCCCCCAAGGATGGGACACCAGGTCGTGGGGAGCAGGTGAGCACCACCGGTGGGTGGGAGGTCAGGGTGTGGTGGAGTAGCTGGGGGGGTCCTGACCACCTACCCCCAACCCCCAGGCCAGCGAGGGCTATTTCAGCCAGTCCCAGGAGGAGGAGGTGCCCCCCCCCGAGGAGCTGTCGGCCAAAGCCCCCCAGCCCGTCTTCTACAACAAGCCCCCAGGTGAGTGAGGACAGTGAAGAGTGAGGTCTGTCCCTCCATGGGGCACCCCAAGCCATCTTGACCCCCCCTTCCCTGTCCTCCAGAGATCGACATCACATGCTGGGACGCAGACCCCCTGCCCGAGGAGGAGGAGAGCTTTGGGGGGGCCCTGTAAGCCCAGGCCCCGCTGCCGGCGCAGGCAGCCTGCCCCGGCCGGCGCGGGGCACGAGGGGGCTGCAGCCAGGGGCCGGGCCCCCCCTCACCCCACTGGGGCCCCGCAGGATGAGGCCTCTAGGTGGGGGCCACCCCGCTGCAACCCCGCCCCGGGGCACCTTTTACAGCCCCCCCTTCTCTCTTTTTTAAGTTGTCGGTAGGAGCCGTGTCAGCCCCCCAGCCCCACCTTAGCAGCCCCCCCCCCGATACTCCAGCGCCCCTTTGGGGGGGACGACACACACGCTCGCATCCCCTGCCTGGCTGTGGGACAGGGTCCTCGTTCTCTTCGTGCCCCCCCCAGGAGTCCCCCAGTACTTTGCACGAGTTCAAAGAAAAGAAATAATAATAATAATAATAAATGAATATGGCAATAAAGTGACCCGACCGAGGCGAGGCTGCAGCCAGCGGCGTCCCCCCTCAAATCCCAGCAGGGAGTTGGTGTGGGGGCTTTTACCCCTTCCCGACTCCCTCCTTGCTGGGAGCCCCATCCCCCCTTGCTTGGCCCCTGCTTGGCCCCTCTCCCCTTGTTCCCCTTGGAAACTTTTTGGAAAGCACAAGTTCTGTACCGGCAGTGTGCTCATGTCTGTTAATAAATAAAGCGTCTCCCACGGGGGCTGCAGCCTGCTGGGGGGGCAGGGAGGGCTGGGAGTGGTGTGGGGATCCCATGATGCCAGCCTGCGGGGAGGCAAACCCGAGCCACAAACTTTTATTCTCAAACTGTAACAAACAAAAAGTTTAAGAAACAGAGCAGAGTCCGGGTCCCCAGCGACCCCGGCCATGGGGGGGCTGGCGGGGGCCAGACGGGGAACCAGCCCCTTCCGCGCCGGCGGCGATGGCCCGCGCCGGGGCAGGTGTCCCCGAGGTGACACGGGCAATCAAAACCACCCACCCCCCAGGTGCATGGCAAGGTCCGGGGGTCCCCCGCGGCCGCCGTTACACGGCGGTAGTCCTGCCGAAGAGGGGCATGGAGACCGGGAGGTGCCAGGGTCCCGGCTCGTAGGTGTCCCTGCTGCTGAGCTCCGAGTCCGTCCAGCTGGGAAACATGCGTGGGGAGCACTCCTGCTGCAGATAGAGGTCCGGGCAGGCAGGGCCAGGGCTGGCTGAGCGGGGCAGGTGCAGTGCCGAACCATAGCCGGCATCAAGGAAAAGCGGTTTATAGCTGGGGGGCTGCTCCTGCTTCTCCAGCCGCTCGTGGCTCAGGAAAGGGGCGTTGATTTTGCGGTAGAGCCCCCGCGTGTCCATCAGCACCTCGCTGTATGGTGGGGGGGGCTCTGCCATCAACAGAGCTTCCTCATAGCACGGCGGCTTTGACAGGTCCGACTCTGCAAGGCAAAGCCCCCCCCGGACCCCTGCTGCCGTCAGTGCTGCGCTCCGGCTCTCACGTCGTATCCCCCCCAAAACAGGGGGAGGAACGTGCTCCGGGGATGCGAGAGCCCCTCCCTGCTCCTTACCGTGCCGGCAGCTCCAGGGCCGGGGGGGTGGGATGTGGTGGGGGTGATGATGATGGTGGGGGTCGAGGCGGAGGCGGTGGGGAATGGCGATGCCGGGGGGGCTGCCCCTGTAACCCTCATAGTGCAGTGGCTCCATCTCCAGCGCGCGCAGGCTCTGCTCCCGCAGCCGCTCCTCCTGCTGCCGCTTCACCCGCCGCCGCAGGTAGCTGCAGAAGCAGCACAGCAGCACGATGAGCCCCCAGATGAGCCAGAAGCCCGCGAAGCAGGTGAGGAAGGTGTAGGTGCCCTGGGACATCACCATCTTGGCTGCCGGACCCGGGGGGAGGCCCCCGCCTTTCCCTGCCCTCGGGGTGGGGGACGGGATGCTCAGGGCGGCGGCAGGGTCAGGGAGGACCCGATGCTGTCAGGGCCGCCGAGGGCATCTCCCCGGGCCGTGCCCGGCGCCGTCTCCTCTGGCCCGCGGGCGCCTGCCGTCAGGGGTCCATCCTCGCCATGGAGCTGGGGGGGGCTGGAGCGGGTGGGTCAGGCCTGGGTGCGCTGGGCGGGCGGCGGGGCAGGGGGTCGGCGGGGCGGGCGGCGGGGGGATGGGGCTGGCGGGGTCCCGCTGCCCATCGCTGGGGGGGGACCGCCGGGGTGGGGGCCCTGCAACGAGACAGACGCGAGCGTGAGCGACACGGAAACGTGGACGCCCTGTTCCCATGGTGACTCGCTCCACATGCGCCGCAGTGCCCGCAGCCGGGGGGGAACGTTCCTGGCCCCCCTCATGCACCCCATCATTGCCTCCATGGCTGCAAACCTGCACACCCCATCCAGAACCTCCCTACAGCGCTGCCGGGCACTCTGGGGCAGCAGATGGATGCTGTGGTCCTGACCTTTCAGATCATGGGGTGCCCACTGGCATCCTCTTCTCCTGCTCACCCAGCACACCCCAAATTGGCTGCTGAGCCCAGGCAGCTCATTCATTCCTGTGCTGCCACACAGCGGGGTGCCCTGGGGTGCCCCGGGGAGAATGAGGGATGTGCAGAGCTCCCAGTTGCCGGTGGCACGTGGCGCTTGCAAGAACACGTGCACTGTGGCCATGGCTGGCCTCGCAGCCAGCCAAGGAGGCTCAGGGCATGGTGGCACCTCGACACAGCAATGCAGGACCAAGTGGTGGTGAGGATGGGAACCATCACCTCTGCCAGGTCCCAGCCCTCAGGCAGGGTGATGGCTCAGTCACGTCCAGCCCAGCAACGAATGACAACGGTGTGTGCCCGGGGCAGGTGTGCCCCGCAGTGGGCAGGGAGCAGCACCTATGGGTGCTCACAGGCAGGCACGTAAGCACCCATTAGGATTCTCATTGTGGTGGTGTGGGTGAAAATGGGCTCGGCAGCAGGGAGAAGGATGAGCCTGGAGCGGCGGCAGCCGAGGGCTGGGCAACCACGGAGGCACCATTGCTCTCATGTGGTTCTTCTGCTCAGACACGGGTGAAGGGGTGCGGGGTGCTCGACCACCCTGCGGACCAGGGCCACGCTGCTGGCAAGGGGCCACGGCAGTGCCACCAGGTGCTGAGGGTGCTGGCAGGGCCAGAGGGCCGAGCCCGGCGGAAGGAAGGAGCAATGGGGAAGGAAGGAGCAATGGGGAAGGAAGGAGCAATGGGGAAGGAAGGGGCAGGGGCCCTGGCCACTGGCAGGCAGTGGGGGTTCCTCCATCACGCAGACAAACGCGTGGGCAGAGTCAGTACTGCGATGTGGGTGTCTGGGGAAGGGGTCCCCGCTGCCCGTCTGAGGCCACTGGGTGCGGGCAGAGCTCGCCGGCCGCGGCTGCAACAGGCTCCGCGCCGGCAGCCTGGGCATCCCCGGGGAGCGGGGCACCGGGCGGGAAGGGCCGTGGGTCGAGCCCCGGGATGATGGCAAGGGGGACACCGGCAAGCGGTGCAGGAATGGCTGGCGGCGCCGCGGACCGGGGGCGTTCGCAGCTGGGGCGTGCGGGGGGAGCGGGGCTGCCGGGGACGTGCGGGCTGGGGGAGGAGCAGGGCCGGGCTGGAGACACTCATACCGGGCGGGGAGCGGGGCGGCCGCCGAGCCGGGCCCCGCCGGTGCCCTCGGGCCGCTCCACTGCCCCCGGCCGCGGCCTGGACCCCGCTACCCGCGTCGCATCCCTGCCCGGTGCCTCCGGCGGAGGGTGACACCCCGGCGGGGAACCTCCCCGTTCCCGGTGCCGGGCGCGGCACCCCTTCCTCATCACCATCCTCCTCGTCCTCCTCCCCCGGGGCGCGCGCCCGCCGGGGCCGGACGGGAGATTCACGCCCCGGTACGCGCGGCGCGCCCCCGCCCCGGCCCCGCTGCCCCCGCACCGCGCAACAGGCGGAGGCGCCGCGCCCGCTCCCTCCGCGGCTCCCGTTACCGGCGGCGGCGGCGCACGTGGCTCAGGCGGCGGGCGGCGGCTCCATAGGGCGGCGGGGGAGGGGGCCCGGTGCGCGGCGCCGCCGCCGCCTCCCGGCGCTGCCTTTGTCTCCGGTGAGCGCTCCCGCGCCGCCGCCGCGCGCCGCCCCGCCCGCCCGGGCTCCCGCCCCGCCGCTCCGCCCCGCCCTCGGCTCGGGGAGGGACCCGCGGGCCCCCCGCGCTCCCCTCCCCAGGACCCGCCGCCGTCCGGGGGCTACCGGCGGGGAGACCGGCACTGACACGGGATTCCCCCTCCCCGCCCCCGCGGAACGGCGGTGGGATGCCGGTGGCGAGAGGGCTGGGGTATCCCCCGGCGGTGGCCGCAGGAGCCCCAAGGGATGGGGGACGGGGATCTCCGGATGGCGGCTTCCAGTTCGGAGAGGTGATGGCCCCGCGATGCCTCGTGGGGTGGTGCCACTGGCTCCCACGGTCGGTGGCCTCGCACTCGTCCGGGGGTGCTCAGGAGTGCAACCACCCGCTCCCCCAGGGCCATCCAGACCTTCCTCAGGGGGTGACAACCAAGTGCTCCCCAGGGGGATGGCCAGGCCAGTGCAGGGATACCAGCAGGGAGGGCAGCCCAGCCGCTGGCAAGATCTTAACGGGCACTGCTACAGCCCCTCCCAGGCACTGCAGTGGGATGAGTGGCTCTGTGGGACAGTGGTGCCAGCCTGGCCCACAGGACAGTGAGGGACAGAAGTGGCACTGGGTGACATGGCAGTCTATCCTGGGGTCACCCTGCTCCCTTGGGGCTGCTGTACCCCAAAGCAGAATCCTCGCCAGCCTGGCCTGAGCAACTGTCCCCTGTGCTGGGGCTCTCCCAGCCATTTGCTATCAGCGGAGAGGGGGAATTGTCACCAGCTCTTCTCTGCTGTGACTGAGGCCAGTAGTCATGGCATTCCTGGGAGACCACTCTGTTTCCTTGGGACTGCACCAAGCTTGGGGGCAAGAGTCCCCGCTGTCCTTTCACTGCACCCTGGAGCTGTGGCAGGAGCAGGGCAGCATGATTACAGGACAGAGCTGAGCCGGATGCCGGGTGGGTGACAGGGTGTGGGTGCCCCACGCAGGCCATGACCCCGTCGCCGCTTCCTCCCCGTGGGCAGGGTGGCGGGTGCCCGCTATGGCTGCACACACGGCGCATTGTTCTGCCAGGGCCTGGCCGGAAGGACTTCCTCCATCCCAGCCAGGGAATGACCTGGGGAATCCACTGGCAATCTGCTCCCGCCACAGCCAGGCATAGCAGCTCTGGCAGCCGGCCAAGCCCCACCACCTCGCTAGCAGCAGGGCCACAGTGGCCATGTGTCCCCCGGCCCCCTTGGCTCTGGCCCAGACTCACCTTGCTGGAACTCTCCTCCTGCGATCCGACCTCACAGTGCGGCCGTGGCAGCTGGGCAGCGCCGGCTCGATGGTTGTGGGGGTGCCCCAGCAGCACCCAGGGCGAGCAGGGAGCTGCGGCCATGCGGGGGGGATGGGGTGCTCCCTTGAGGCATGGGCACCACGGAGGTGGAGGGCACGGCGGGGTCTGCGGGCATTGTCAGGCCAGGCCAAGGGTGGGTGAAGGGAGCCAGGCCTCCGGCCCCGCCAGCACCGGGGGCCGGGAGCTGCCTTCCCCTTCCCCTTCCCGTCCCCTTCCCCAAGGCGGCGGGGGGAGGCAGGCGGGGGAGCGCTCCCCGAACCACATGGTGGGCTGGAGGAGGAGCTGTTGCCCAGGCAACAGCTGAGAGCATCCTTCACCCCTGAAAATGGTGTGTGGAGCTGCCGCCACAGCCCTACATTGTGGGGCACTGCCTGGGGCCCCCAGGACCCACCCAGAGCTCACCTGTGTATGTGGGGTCCAGATCAACCCGCTACAGCTGTGGCCATACACCAGCATCCCCATACCTGCATGCTGCTAGCCCTCAGCAAGGACAGGGATGGGGACAAAACATACCCTAAATGTTGAGGCACCATGGGGCAGGGGGAGCTTGGGACAGGCAGAGCCCATTCCCTGCCCTGCTCAGGGCTGGCCATGGCTCTTCTCACACCCCAGCCCTGCCCCAGAACCACCCTGACTTGTGACAGGTACACGAACATGCTGGTGACCCTGGGACCTTGGTGCCAGGGTGTCATGGCCCAGGCAGCGCCAGGAGGGCGGCACAAGCATCCCAACCAGTGCGGTGGGAATAGCAATCTCCAGGCACTCCCCATCCCCCCGCCTGCCTTCCTTCCTTCCACGGCTGCAGAAAATTCGTGGATTTTACCCCAAGATGCCCCCTCTGAGTGTGAGAACTCCTCCTCGGCCCGCTCCCATAGCAACTGTTCCCTAGCTACCAGCCGCACTTGCTATTCTCATCCCAGTGCAGCTGCATGTGGCCCCCCCGCGCTGCGCACAGAGCTGTCACTGCTGCTGCCAGCCCTGAACCCCAAACCCACCCTGCATCCCCTGTCCAGGCTGCCCCCTTCTCCTGCTCCTCCCTGGTGATAGTCACGACCCTCACCCCACATCACCCTGCAGTGTTCCCCCTTCAAGAGGCTGTTCCTTGTGCTAAATTAACTCTATCCCAGAGAAAACCAGGACAAGCACTGTGTGCTGGCATGAGGTCACCATTCATGGTGGCCCCTTGAAGTAGCGATGCACAGTGACCAGAGGGCAGCAGGACTCTGTCCCAGCCCCACAGCACACCTGTGACAGCCCAGGAGGGGCTGTGCTGAGCTCCCCAGAGGGGACTACACCAGACATGAGCATCCCAACAGTACAAGGCCTTGTACCTGTAATGCCCCCACACTGACCCAAACCATGCAGCAGAAGCCACTGAGGGCCACCTGTGGCACCCAGGGCTCAGCCAGCATCAGCCCTTGCCCTGGAGGGCAACCCCTGCTTCCCTGCAGGGCATGAGCTCCAGCAGGGTCCATGGCAGTTCAGAAATGCGGATCTCTGCTCCCCTCCTTACAACCACCAATCCCATATGGCCCAGAACAGGCCCCCCTGTGATGTGAGAGCAACACAAGGCACGGCGAATCTTTACACTTAACAAAAGGTTAAAAATTTAAATACTCTCCAACTTTAGTGCAAGGCAAGCAAATGATACCACAGGTCCAAGTAGGTGCTCAGCCCCCTGGGGGGCCTGGCTCAGAAAGAGCAGAGGCAGCAGCACACGCACACACACGTGTGTGCACACATACAGAGAAGGGGTGAGTTATTGCTCAGGACACGGCTAGGACAAGTGTGTACAAGAGGGGACAGGACAAACAAAGCAGAGGTGGGCTGAGCCCTGTGCTGTTCCTCAGGGAGGGCTCCAGCCCCTCCACTCTACCCTGCCCATGGGCACAGGAGCTGTGCTGGCTGCCCAGGACCCCTAGGGACACACACTAAGCTGGTCCCAGCCACTTACTCTTGGGTCACAGCTCCACGTGAACCAAGGAAGGGACATTCCCTTTACCACAGCTTTGTTCCCCGAGAGCAGGGTCCCTTATGTGTCTGCTCCTCTGACACGGAGCAGGGCCTCGAGACGGGAGCACCCCTGGCACACACAGGTCCAGAGCTGGTGGAACCATGCTGGGACCATCCTGCAGCATGCCAGGGATCAGACCAACCTTTTGGACCCAGCAGCAGCAGGTACCGCAGGAGTGGCTGTGTCCTGCTGTGCCAGGGGTCTGGAGAGGGGCTTGGGGTCAGCTCGCCGGCAGCATGTGTGAGATGAGGCAGGAGGCAGCAGGATGCAGCAAGACAGGGAAGCGAGGACGAGGCAGTGACACTCTGCTGCCAGGACGCAACGGGAGATGCTTTGGCACAAGTGCTTTCCTGTGCCTTGGGGCTGAGCAACGGACTCTGATGGAGCCAGGGATGCCTCAGCACGGCCAGAAAGGTCCAGGAAAGACGCTTTAGACACCTCAAGGCACAGAAGGCCTCTGCCCAGGACTCCCTGGAACAACGCTGGGACTGTCACTCCTCCCATAGGAGGACATTTGTGCCTGTGACAGGGTGGGGGCAGTGCAGGCCCCCACCTATAGATTAAAAACTGACATGTGATATGTACAGACCGACATATATAAATATACATCAAACTTGCAGTGCCACTTTGGCACCATGGAATGTGTCAGCAGAGCTGCTCCAGCCTGGCCTTGGTCCACGCTGGCATGATCCTTCCCTCCCACCCTGGGCCCAGGAGGAGAGAGCAGCAGCACCATCCCAAGTGGCACATTTGGAAGCGTCCGGGTTTGTCTCAGGGGTTGCCCATGGACAGAAGCATCTCAGCCTGAGCCATGTGCTGCTGCCAGCCTTGGAGTTATCCTCACAGTCTTCAAATACAGATGTGTAAAGCTGTAAACAAATCCACCTTCTGGGGCCACTGCAATCATGTCCTTCAGGCTGGGCACTCGGAGAGGCAAGGGGGTCTCAGGGGCTGGAGAACAAGCTGTGCTCTACAGCCGGGTGGGCTCTTCCTCGCTGTTGCCACAGTTTCCACAACAGTCCTGAAGTCAGAAGGGCAAGGAGAGGGAGGAGGGAGGGAGGGAGAGAGGAGCACAGCAAGCAGAGGGTGAGCACAGTCACACAACCCAGCCTACAGCTGCCCGCTGGCAGGGACAGGCCAAGCCCCCCATAGCCTGTGTGCAGGAGAGCTACATGGAGACAAGGACTGGAGGGCATCCTCCAGACTACAGAGGAACACTCCAGCTGCATCTGGGGGTTCAGCCCCTGGCAGACAGACTGGCGAGCACACAGCTGGCTAGTTCAGAAGCTGGGAGGAAGCTGGACTCTGGGGACTGCAGCCACCCAGGGAGACAGCTCAGAGCCAGCACAGGTGCTTGGCCCTGCTCAGGGCTCAGCCGGCTGTGGAAGCAGCTGAATCCCTTTTTGCTGAAATGGGAGTCTGAGCACAGGGCAATGCCAAACTCTTCACAGTTTCTCAACCTTTTTGTGTGTCCCGGACATCCGTAGAGGAGTGAAGGAAATTTCCCACAGCCCCTGGGAGCAGAGCTCCCAGCAGCTGCAGTGCAGGGGCAGCTTGGGCTCAAGCTGAGGGCAAGGCCTCCCCCACAAAGGCAGCAAGAGCAGGGAAGCAAGATTAGTGGCTCAGGGGACAGTTAGAACAACGAGCAGAATGTGCTCTGCCAGGGGAAGGGGACACTGAAGGACAACACTCCTCTTTCCCAGATCTTGCCATGTCCACGGGCCATCAGGTATTTCCCTGAGCAGAGCAGCCAGGAGTGACTGCTCACCTCTGGAAAGAGAAAACGTGGGAAATCACAGCTCAACCCCTGCTACAGGCAGCTGCCCATCCTCTGGCAGGCCTTGGGAAAGGCCGGGTATCCCCAGAGCTGGCTCTGACTAGGGCAGCCCATTGAACCGTGAAGCACAACTCAGAGCTTGGCATCAGGAGTCAGCAACGAGTGGCTGAGTGGGTCCAGAGCCAATCATGCTGGAGTCCCACAGCTGCACACAGCTGTTGAGAGGCTTTGCCAGGCTGGGAAAGAAGGCAAACACTGTTCCAGGAAGAGGAGAGAAGCAGATAAGCAAGCCCACAGCAGCTGCAAGACATTTCTGTTCTCCTCATCCCTCGAAAGAACTGCTCTCTGCCTGGCTCAAGATCTGGCAGAAGTGCTCTGGAGAGCCCATTCCAAGAGCAATGCCTTGTTCAGGGATGGTATTATTCATGTAGGAAGAGAGATGACTTACTATTTTAATGCCTTCAACATCCTTTTGCCTATGTGACTCCAGCATATTTAGCCAGGACACTCCCCATCCCTTTGACTCCCCCAGCATGGGGAGTGCCAGCCAGGTGAGGGTTGGCTCCCTGCAGCCTTGCACAAGTGCCCCTGAGAGAGCTGAGGTCCAGCCACCCAAAACTAGGGGAGACTTTGTCTGCTGCCCTCTCTTGCCAGACCTTCCTGGCTCAGTGCTGCTGGGGGACTGGTTGAGGAAGGAGACACTGGGCAAAGTCTTACCTGTCTGCTGAACAAGCGCTGGAGTAACCCTTTTTTGGGCTGTGGAGAAGGCTGCCCTTTCCAGTCCAGGTCTGGGGGCACTGTGCCATCTGTGCTAAAGACATTCAGCTCCTTAAAACACTCCGTCTCGATCATCTGGAAGAGGGCAAAGAAAGCTGCAGCAACTGTTACACGGAGCCATTCACTGAAAGCCCAACAGTGTGAGAGCAGCAGGGACAGTACAGATTCTGCAGGACTCTGCACTTGGCTGTGGTGGGCACAAGTAGGAGCAAAGACCTACCTCGTTCTGCCAAGGAATGGGCACACTTCCAGTGGCAAACTTCTGGTAGAAGTCATTGTCTGTGGGCTCCAGCTCCACTCCTTTCACTGTGGAGAATTGCTCGATGTCCAGAACATCCTTGCAGTAGATGGCCTGAGGCTAAACAGCACAAAGACTGCTCTAATGCCAGGCTCCACCTTGACCACCTCCAATAATTGTGGCTCGTGGCCAAGACCAAGCCTCTTCTCCCTGCAGCCCTGAGCATGCCGGACCCCTCTTTGCCAGGTTCCAGAAACAAGAGGGAAAGGATGGACCTCATCTCCTCAGGTGAGCCATGCCAGTGCTCCCACTTCCCTTGACAGAACCAGTGACTGAAAGGGTCAGGATAGAGACACACACTTACATCTGGCTTGAAGGGAGGTTCCAGCATGCCTGCTTCCAGCCTCCTGAAGTTGAGGTGCTTGAAGAGAGGGTGTTCCTTCACTTCCTTGGCCCCATCTCCTCGGCACCCAAGGCGCTCCAGAGGGTCTTTGCACAGGAGCTGCAACACAAAGTAAACAAGTGTCCCACGTGAAGAGCACTCCATGCAGGAGCAGCCCTGGGTTCCTGCAGTAAGTCTCTGGAGGGACAGCACAGGCCTCTCAGGGAGCTGGGAATTGAGGCACTCTGGACCCTCCTGTGCTGCCTTATCAGAGACAAGGGAACCTGGCTGCCACCACTGCAGGGAGCAGACAGGATGTTCTGCCGTGTACAAGGAGGGACTAGGATGCACTCGTACCATGGTGCAGAGGGAGCGGGCACAGGGCGAGAACTTCTCCGAGTACTCCTCCTGCACTTCCTTCACCAATCGCTCCACCTCCTCCCGCTTGATCTTCTTCTTGCGCTGCTGAAAGGGTGACTGTCCCTCGATCATCTCGTACACCAGGCAGCCCAGAGCCCACCAGTCCGGGCTGAACGTGTAGCGCTCATTCTTCACCACCTCTGGAGCTACATGGGAGCAGGGTCAGGGATGTGTGAGGGCAGGGAGCGACTGTGTGCAGTCAGAGGCCACTTTTGGATTAAACCAGGATCACTTACCCATGTAGCCGACTGTCCCCACCCGGCCCTTGATTGTTTGGCCCTCTGGCACATGCACAGCTAGTCCCAGGTCTGAGATACGGATGTGACCTGCACAGAGGAAGGGGAAAGTTAACAGGACAAAGTCAGGGGGACAATGTTTGAAGCTGCCGAGAACACAGGGTAACCCCGGTTCAAGCAGAGGAGGAAAGAACTCAGGCCCAGGACTTCTCTTGACCCTGCACTCACCATGGTCATCCAGTAATATGTTCTCTGGCTTCAGGTCCCTAGGAGGGAAGGGATTTGATTAGCAAGAAGCCTGTTGTCAAAGCAAAGGACACAAGCAGCAGCCACATTTCAACAAGTCCCAGATAAGCAGCAGTGGGATCCAATGCCCCTGCCTCAGGCACAAAGATAACCTTCCCCTCACCCTCTGCCTCAGAGCTGGCCCTGCAAGTTCTCCCCTCCTGGGCAGAGGTGACACATGATAATCTTCTTGTTATGTTCATGACAACCTTGAAGGAGCAGAGGCTTCTCTGCTTAACCTGCCCCAGGGTAAGGCACAGGGTAGGACCAGAAGAGGCTCCCTGGCCAGTGTGTAGCCATGCTATCCTAACACTGCATCACACAACTCGGTGAGTATAGTCAATATAGTCCATCAGCTTGTTCTCCCTCCTGCCCAGCTCTTGAGCCACTGGGGCAGCCTACCCTCCTTTGTTCTAGTGTCAATACTGCTCGGGGAGTTCAGTGCCTGCCCTGAGGCATTCACAACATGATCACATCCTGTTCTTGGCGATCATTTACCAGCACAAGCAAGCCAAGCTAAGCTCTCCCCTTCTCCCACGAGATCAGCTTTCTGTTCCCAATTCCTCTCACTCAGCTCTGTGCTGCTTTCAAGCTTGAGCTTATTTTCTTGAGCAGACAGATCCAGCTGGGCTGGTAAGAACAGCAGGAAACTCTCTTGCTTCTGCAGCCCCTACAAGCTCTCCCAGCAGGGACCAGAGAGCACACACCTGTACACTATCCTCTCCTGGTGCAAGTCCTCAAGGCCACAGCAGATTTCAGCAGCATAGAAAGCTGCCCGGGGCTCCTCGAAGCCAGCCTCTCCCATGTGGTAGATATGGAACTTGAGGTCCCCTCCATTCATGAGGGTCAGCACTAGGCAGAGAGCATCTTTAGTTTCATATGCATAGGCTAAGCTCACCTGCAATTCAGGGCAGAAAGGCTGTTAGAAGACACAGCTGGAAGAGGGAGGTGCCCACACTCCCATGGGTACTTTGCCACCCAAGCAGCCGCTCACGGACTCAGGACTGGGCCTCTGCCAGCAGAGGAGGAACTGTGCAAACCCAGGGAGGACACGGCAGTGCCCAGCAGTCCCAGCACACCCCCGGCTTTCCTCAGACAGGGAGGACACTACTTCTCCAAGCCAGAGCTGCTCCCCTCCAGGGGCAGGCAGGACCCAACGGCAGTGCCAGGGCAGTGTCTGATGAACCCTCCACAAAAGGAGGTTCAGGCTGTTCACACCTCAGTACATCCAGGTAGAGCCCTCTGCCACACAGCTCAGGGCTGGGCTTCTGCCCACCCTGCTCTCTGGAGAAACATCTCTCAGTTTTCTCGTGCCTCAGAGGTCACAAAGGCCCCTGTCACACCAGATGGGTGTTTGGGGCTGACTTTGGGAGCATTTACAGCATGTTGTGGATGCAGTAGGAGGTCCTGCCAGACTGCAGCCTTGTGAGAGACCTGCAGCCACCAGGCAGGGCCTGCTCCTGCCTCTCCACACTGGGTGAGGAGCACAGAGGTGCCAGGCCAGCCGGTTGGAGGAAAAATCAACTACCGCAGCAAAGTGAGAGCAATTCCTATGTACTTACTACAAACCTACTGTTCACTTTTTCCAGGATCTGTTTTTCATTCAGGGCCATGGCTTCTCCCTTTCTCTTTTTGATCCGTTTCTTCTCCAGTTTCTTGCAGGCGTACATCTTCCCTGTGGCACGCACTTGGCAGGCACAAACCTGGAGGGGGGACAAGGCTCAGCACCCTCCTGCTACCATTTCCAGGGTGGGGTCTAGGCTCTGCTCCCAACAAGAGGCACAGGAAGGCAAAGATGTTGCTATCCCTGCCTTACTCTGAGGTTAGCAAGAAGCCCATTTAAACTGAGGACACAGGGAGCAGTGACAGCTCCAGATGTCACAGAGAAGTAGCAGAGAGCTC
Source organism: Empidonax traillii (assembly GCF_003031625.1). Lineage (NCBI taxonomy): Eukaryota > Metazoa > Chordata > Aves > Passeriformes > Tyrannidae > Empidonax > Empidonax traillii. Next base: position 32,140 of record NW_020955215.1, read on the forward strand.
TGATGCCTCTAACACCTGGTGCCTGGGAAGACAGAAGGCCACTCCAGAAAGAGAAGGCCTAACAGTGACAGACTTCAGGAGTGCGGTTTCCCCTGTCAAGACATGGGGAGCAGACCTGACCCTGCCCAGGTAGCATCAGGCACCACAGGGCTCATGCTACCTACCCTGCACAACACCTCCCACACCTCCAGCATCTGGTGAGAGGTGATCTCCTCCCCTCACTGGGGAAGGGGAGGGGAACTGACAGGTCACACAATGACCAGAACACAGCAGTACCTAACACAGAGCCCCCACAGCCCACTCAGGCAGGTGCTGGAGCAGCCTATGGCACCCTGATGGCCAAGCCAGGCCTGCCTCTGGCAGCAGGCAACAGTGGCTGCCTGGAACCCCAAATGCAAAGGAAATGGTGGTCACTCACCTCCCCAAAACCGCCCTTACCCAACACACGGTACTGGCGGAAAGTGTTTTTGGTCACTGGCTGCCTGTGAGGGAAAGGAAATCAGAGTGAGATGAGAGCTGGGAGAGGACAGGGGCTGAAACCCAAACTGTCCTCACACTCTGGCCTGAGAGACTGTGGCTCACCCCAAACCCCAGACCCCTGCTCAAGCAGACCTTGCTTCCCTGTAAGGTAGTCAAGGCTGGGGCTGCTCATGGTGCATGTCCCTGAAGGACGGCAAAGGCCAGACCCTTGGCTCCTGCCAGGGTCCAGCATGGGAAGGAGCCCAAGGGACCCCTCAGGCAGCCTATGTGAGGAAGCTGCAAGTGTCCCAAAGCAGAGTGTTACCGTTCCAGCCATTTCCACTGCAGGAAGCGGTTGAAGTACAAGCTGTCGAGGTAGTCGGCAAAGGGAGCCACGCTCAGGTAGTCGTGGATAAGCCTAGGAGAGAGCAGAGCCAGCATGGTTCCTGAGGGCTGATCACAGCCATGGCAAGAAACAGCAGCCAAAGGAAAGAGGAGGTGAACAGCCCCAAAAGCCTGTTTATTTTGCCATCCCCTCACCCAGCCTGGTGCTGAATTAACCCACATAGCCCTGGCCCAGAAAGCCCCCCCTCCATGCTCAGCCTGATGCAAAAGGAAGGCGCGTTGGAGGTACCACTGTAACAAACACAGCACCCTGGGACTGGGCTGGCACTGCTAATTGTGGCCTTCTGGCACCAGCCAGGGCTGCGGGACAAAGAGGGACAACAGGGTTCTGCAATTGCCCCTCTGCTCACAGGGCAATTGCACACACAGGTTGTAATCAGCTGGTAGCAATGTTCAGCACCAGGCACTGAGTCGTTCACTATCAGACGAATATCCAGTACAAAAGGCCACAGGGGATCCTGCTGGAGAGAGCTAACTGCCTCACAGAGCTGTGCCAGGGCTGCGCAGCGGAGTGAGGAGCCTTAGACACAGCGTCTAGACTGGAGACACGCATCAAGGAGAAGCGGATGGGCTCTCCCCTTTCAGAGTTTGCCAAGAACAGGCAGGGCCCAGCCCGGAGGCTCTGCATTCAGACATGACACTGGTTACCACACACGGAGCTAACGCTCCCCAGAAGGCTGCAGCAAACGCGTTGCCACAGCCCTGCACTCAGTTAGGCAACGTGCTCGGCTCCTGTGCAGGGAGGGGTGGAGGCCGTAAGCCTGGTTTACCCAACAGCTTCCGCTTTGCACCCAGAGCCAGGACCTTCTGCCATGGGAACAGAGGTGACCTTAGTCCCCTGCAGGAGCAGCCAGCCTAACCCAACCACAACAGCCACATCTGTGGCCAGTGGTAGAGGACAGCTGGCACAGGACTGCAGCCATCAGCTCTGCTCGATGGGCGCCTATGAGATCCTGGCACAACACTGGTATTGCCTCATGCTGAAACAGGGTCTTCCCAAATGGCAACTCAGACCCATGGCACGCTGAGAGGACTGATGGGTTTCTGCAGCAGCTTGTGGCTCTCAGAGCACAAGTTCCTTGAGCTCGCTTGCTTTCCTATTGCTGTGCTGCAAATTGCTTGCCCTAAACTCCCCAGGCTCCAGCCTTAGCACCAGCTCTCCCTCTCCCAGAGGAAAGGACCACAAGGGACAAGGTGAGACAGCTGCAGCATCAACCCCATGCCATGTACGACCTGCAGGCAGACTCCAACTGCAGCCTTCCAACTCACTTAGTGCATTCCTTGAAGAGCTCCTTGGAAGGTTCCTGCTCCAGCCTCTCACAACAGGCATCCACCAGCTGTGAGGGAACTTCAGGCACATGGTCCTCACTCTGGGGACAAAGGGATGGAGTTAGACATAGGGAGGAGAGCCCAAGGGTCCTGCCAGGAAGAAGCCCATGGGAACAGCACACAAGTGCCCATCTGCTTTACCATCAGTGTGGTGGCTTGGGAAGTGCTGGAGTGGCTCAGCATGTTGGCTGTGCCACGATATGGGCAATGATAGCTGTTGGCTCTCCAACTGCTCTACCCTTGCAGGCAGCAAACACAGCCCTATTACTCACATTTGGCTTCAAGTACTTTTCAATCAGGTCCTGCCCGCACTCCTTCCGCTTCTCATCTGGAGCCACTTCGTACCCTGCCTGCACAAAGCAAACAGCGTGAGCAGCAAGTCCAGCCACAAACACAGCCTTGCTACTGGGCAACAGCTGCAGAGCAGCAACACCCTCTGCCCAAGGCTTCCCATGCTTTCCTCGAAAACCAGGTCTCCAGCAAACAGCTCCCTAAGCAAAGGCCAAGCCCTCTCTTGGAGAAACAGAAATGCACAGGTTTTTTTTCCAGGAAAACCCTATATGCCCAGAAGTACCTGGCAACTGCTGGAGCATCCAGAGTCAACCAGTTCATGCCCAGGGTGCCAAGAACATCCCTGCCTTCCCCAGTGAAGAGTTCTGCTCTTACCACAGCATCCAGGAACTTGACGCAGCGGGACAGCTCCGGCCGTGTCTCGCAGAACTGCCGGAAGAGCATTTGCCCAATGGGCTGCTTCTCGCACAGGCTGTGGTAGTCCCGCTCTGCAAATGTGGAAGAGATCACTCACTGCCAAATCCCAAAGAAGCAGTCCCAGCCCATCACCCCAGCCAGGCAGTGGTAGGAGAATTGTGACCTGACAGGTCCCACCACCCTGAGACTCCCAGGAGAGTGAAATGTATGTACCAAGAGGGACAAGGGATGTTACTGAGGTTTTACATTCCCCTATGGAAGACCCTCTTCCCTGAAAGAGGATTGACCTGCTGTTCTGTTCAACTTGCCCCTCTTGTTTCTAGCAAGGGACCTTTGTGTCTCCTGCTTGCCTGGAGGGTCTCTTCTCCTCTCTCCATAGAGATCAACTGACTACTCCAGACACACAACTTCCTTTGGAACACGATGAATACACCAAGCTTATTTCAAGGCAGATCTTCCAGGCAAGGAGTTGCTCTGATGACTCTTATAGACCACTGATATTCCCAAAGGCCCTGCTGGAAGCAGCATCATCAAAATGGAAGGCATCAACCCCACAGATGTCCTGTTGATGTGCACACAGCAATCAGACCTCCCCATTCCATGGCACAGCCACTTGCTTGTACATCAACTCCTACTGCCCTCTGGAGCTTGAGGATTCCTCCTGCCCCCCCTGAAGTCTGGCAGACCAAACACAAACCCTTTTGACTATGCAGAGCATTTCCAGTTCTCTGCTTTTTTCCTCCTCTTCCACTCACAAGACATTGTCTGACCGTGGGCCAGAACACATTTCTGTGACAGCCACTGCCACTGAGGGCTGTGGGCTGCCTGGGGTGCAGATGTGCAGCCAGGGGATCCCAGTGCTGAGTACTCCAACCCTCTTCTCCCCGTACAGCAGCTTCTCCTGAGGAAGCTGCAGCTTCCTGAGGGTGCAGGAGAATGCAGAGCCAGGCAGGTTGTGGTGGGGGAGGAGGTTGCCTTGCCAGCTCCACCACACCAGCCGGTTTCCTTGTGTCTGCAGGGGAAGGAGTTCCCTTCAGCTGGGGAGGACCAGAGTTTGCTGTCGGCAAGATCAGAAGCTTTTGGCTGCCCTGGTCGCTGCCCAGGCTCACACGAGGCTACTCCCTGTGGTCAGGGCATAAAAAGCTAAATTATGCAGCGGGCAACCAGCCCGCCGTGCCCATAGTCCTGCCAAGACTCTGGAATAGGAAAGAAATGCCTTTCTAGCAGGGTGTGAGGTGAAAAGAAAGACACCCTGGCCAAAAAGTGCCTAAGTACAAGGAACAGGGTCATCTCTCCCACGGGAAAACCAAGCAAAACAGCTGCCACCTGGGTCAGAGCACTTCTCACGTGCCTCTCCAAGGGGAAGTGAGACAAGGGGTGGTGACAGCCAGGGGCTAGGAAGGACTCGCTTCCCAAATCTTCACAAGGTCACTGTCCCAGACAGCAGGACAGCAGAGACAGAGACCACCAACACTCACTGCTGGCAAATGGGCAAGGTTCAGTGCTGGGAAACATATCCTGACAGCCACAGGAAGGGTGGCTGCAGGCAGAGGAAGGACAAAAGCTGAAGGATAGCTCTGCTGAGGGCACACAGATCAAAGAGGCAGGTGGGGTTTGGACGTCCAGGATGGGAGGTGTAAGGAGAGCCATGTTCAGCTCTCAGACCTTGCTCCAAAGAGGCAGCCAGCAGCAAATCCAAGGTGGAAGTCTCCATACAGCAACATCTGGTTGTGAATCTGACCCTGAGGGGTGTGGCAGAGGGAGGTGATGCACAGCCTGCACTGGGCTGCTGTTAGCTTGAGGTTACAGTGTGGATGAGGAAAGTTGAGTTACTCCAAGTACTACAGTCCCATGTGCCCCCAAAAGGAGCCATCCTTCTCCTTGGGGCTACCAGGACTTGGAAAACCTGGACAGGGCAGAATTGGGAATCCACACCCATTCAGTTCAGTGACACTTGTTCAGAAACAGGGCCAGCGCTGTGCCACTCTCCAGCTGGCAGCTGAATCCGGACTAAAAACTTAAACAAGCTCTCCTCTTCCCTGGAAGCAGAGCATTCCCACCCTCTGTGCCCCAAAACAATTTCACAGGATCTCAGGACCAAGCCTGCTGCACAAACAACATTAAAACCATGAAGAGTACAAAGTACAGTATGAAAATGATAGGCCAAGCCCTGCCCAGCTCTACAGTTCTCACCCACAGCAAGAACCCAGTTTTGCCTGAGAAGAGCTGCTGCACCAGCGTTAGAAGCCGAGGTCTGTGGAGCAGAGCTGAATCCAGCCAGGGAGAACAGAGTATGGTAGCAGGACCTTTGTTATTTATGCAAAGGCACCCCAGGGTGACACTCCAAAACTCTGCAGCACCAAACAGTCTGTTTGCACAGAGATGATGTATCTCTAGTGAAGCTCATCACAGTCTAGGAGGTGTGTGGGTACATCATCAAGCACTACCCAGCAAGCACAGCACAGCTGTGACTTACCTACCCATCATTTCTTCCCTGCACCCTGAGCTCCAAGGAATCCTGGCTGGGATTTGCCCTGTTACAGGTCCCTCACACTCCTGGGTCTCAATCAGGGGTGCACAGCACCCGCACACCCCCTCGCCCACCAGCGCCGATGCCTCACCGAGGGTTTGCCGGAGATCCTCGCAGAGGCTGATGTGGGGGAACTGCAGCATCTGCCGCCATTTTTTGCTCTTGCCTTTCCGGTTTCCTCCACCACCTGGGGGGCACACAAAATCACACCATGAGGTAGGAAGCAAGGGTATCCCACTGTAGCCTTGCCGTGCTAGGGAAGGAGCCTCCCTCTGTCTGGGCAAGGAAAACAAGACCAAAGTGGTATCCTGGTGGGACAAGAGTGTTGGAGTCTCAACTGCTAGAGGAAATGGGCAGATCAGCCTCTGATTAAGAACGTGAAGGCCTTTCATGATGGGAGAACCACAGCAGGGGCAGGATTGTCCACAGCCACAGGTTACTCTGTGCCTGCAATGGAGTTCTTGGCTCCCAGGCCTGTCCTCAGCACCTCTGCATAACTGATCACCTCTCCAGGCCATGCCTTGCTTGGTGTGAAGCTCTTCCTGCTGCAGTAATGATGTTCATGCCACCTACTCGTTCCAGACTGATTGCTTACTCCAGGGAGGGGCCCTTAGAGGGAGGACATGAAGCTGGGAGACAGGAATTCCTGCTCTAATCCTGGCTCCAGACAACTCGCTGGATTGCCTGGGGCTCATCACTTCAGTTTCCCACCTGTGAAGTGGGGACACTCCCACCTTTCTCCAGAGATAAGCCAGCCTCAGAAAATCCAGATCCAAGAACCAGGTATTATTCCAGCTTCAGTTGCTGGAGTAAATGCCCAGTGCTGTAGGACAGGGTGTGAAAGTTTCTAGATAGACCAAAAAATTTACATCAGAGCAATCATTAAATACTGAAATACTGATTGCTGAGATCAGCCAAGCTCCAGGGATTTGCTTTCCCCCCTGTCCCAGTGCCAACACACACACAGTTTCCCACCTCCCCTTGGAAAAACATTAAACCACCCTGCCAAAGTGGTCGGGCAACCAGAGTTGGGCCGAAGGCCGGGCTTTCTGAAATCGTGGAGGGGGTTGAACATAATTTATCAGCTCTTGAGAAACACTTTCATTACACTTTCCTCCACTGCAGAAGCAATTCAGCCCCAGACCCTAGACACAGTCCCCTGGCATCCAGCTTCCCGTGCCGCAGGAGGCCCTGGGTGGACAGGCAGGTGGGATGGGGCCATCCCAGCCAGCCTGGAGTGGGGCCAGCCCCAGGATCAGGCCCCTGGCACACCGAGTGCTGCATCTGCCCCGCACCAGCAGCTGGGCTGCACGATTGTACAAACTCAGGAAGGAAGTGACTCAAGGGTAAGCAGGGCTGGAAGAAACCAGCAGCGCAGACACCTTCTCGTCAGCCCCAGCCCGCGACAATGGAGCGGATGGGGACAGCGGAACGAGGGCAGGGGAGGACAGGCCACCCTCACCCCGAGACAGCTCAAGGAGAGGCAGAGCAGAGCCCCACAGCACCCGGAGGTTGCATTTCCTTGAGTTGTTTGCTTTGAAAGGAGGCTCCAGCGCCCTTCATGCGTGGTTCTCCCCCGCCCTACCGGCTGATGGCCTAGCAGGGAACTGGGCTCCTGCACCCCAACTTCCCAGAACCCCCGCTCTGGGGATGGGGCAAGGGTGGGCTGCCTCCACCCAGAGCTCACCACAAGGGAGCTCCAGGGCTTGGTAATGGATGAGAGCTGGTCTGTTGTCCCTCTGGCAGAGGGCAAGGGCGACAAGGGGAGAAGGATCTTTAACCTTCCCTGGGCCAAACCAAATGTGGGGCACGGTCATGCTGTGGCAGCAACTGAAAATGGTTGTCAGCAGCTCCCCAGCACATCACAAACTCAGCCCTGCACTCCTACATCAGACTAGGAAGCTCCAAAAAGGTTGGGTTGGAATAGAGGACACGGCACTCTCAGATCTGGCCAGCAAAGTGTGTGTGTCCTGTCACAGAGGCTGTCAGAGATCACCCCAGTGGCCACCACAGCCACCCAGGCACCGGTGGGAGGGCCATGGACAGGCAGCGTGGCCACCTACAGCTCTCATAGCCTAGGAACTGCTGGGCAGAACGTGATGAAGAGCTGTTTCTGCCTGCAAACTACCCACTGCTGCCGAGGGAGAGGCACCAGAGGGGCACCAGGAGGGATCACAGCAACCATCAGGCATCTTATGCTGCATCAGTGCCCAAACTCTGTTCTCCAAGGGGAAAACAGGAGCCAGTCTCCAGGTCACTCCGTGTGGAGCTGGGCCTTCTGCCTGGAGGTCACCAATGCTGCTGTTTGGGTTTGAACCAAACTCTGCCATCATGAACCTGAACATCACGGTCACTGTGCCACAAGTGCTTACACTGAGCCCAGTTTTCAAGCAGTTCAGAAATGCTCCTGCCCATGCAAATTTAATTTCACTGCTCTTTGCTCCCACCAAATCTAATCTCCAAAGCCCTGTAACTGGATTTCAGTGGGTCTCCCAGGCTCCAGGACGGCTCAGTCTGGCCAGGGGGGGACTGCACTTCCCCACCGCTGTGATCTAATGAACTCCTCGAGGCCTGGCTGAGGCAGATCTTCTCTGCACAGGACCAGGTTCCTGTGTAACACTTCCCATCCCCTCCTGAGGCTCTTCCACGCAGCTCCCCTGCACTTTTACAAGCCCGAAATCAACTTTTTTTTGTTTTCTTTCCTCCTCTAACACCCAAAGCCTCCTCTCCCCCTGTGCGAGAGGGGCAGGAGCAGCCTCGGGAAGGGGCAAGACGGGGGTGCAGACGGGGAGGTTTGAACATGGAGAGGGAACTCAGCACCCCCAGACGGGAGCCCAGAACCCCCAGAAGGAGCTCAGCACCCCTGGGAGTTCAGCACCCCAGAAGGAGCTCAGCACCCCCAGATGGAGGCTCAGCATCCCTGGGAGTGAGCTCAGCACCCCTGGAGGCGGCTCAGCATCCCCGGAAGGGGCTCAGCACCGGGCGCCGGGCAACCTCCGCGGCGGACGCGGGGAGCCGAATGCCCAGTGGCGGCCGTTACCTCCGTTACTGGCCGCGCCGGTCCCTCCTCGCTCCCCTGCAAGGCCGCGATGCCCCAGGAGGGACCGCCTGGGCCGAGCCCCGAGTGGGGGGAGGCGGCACCGCACGGCCACAGCCCGGGCCTGCCGCCCCGCCGGCCCCCGGCGCCGCCGGCGCTCACCTTCGCGGGCCTTGAGCAGGACGGTGTTGGCGACGATGTTCTCCAGCTCCATGGGCCCGGTGGCGGCTCCGGCCCCGGCCCCGCTGCCCGCGCTCGGCCCGCGCCCGCCGCCCCCCGCCCGCCCCGCCGGCCCCGCCCCCCGCGCCCGGCCTGCCAATCCCCGGCCACGCTCCTCCCGCGCCGCCCTCCCGTTGGCCCCGCGAGCTGCGGGAGGGCGGGGCGGGGCCAGGGGAGCACGCGGCCATTGGCGGAACGCTGCCGGGAAGTGGAGGCGGGCGCTGATTGGAGAGTCAGGTGTCACTCAGGGGGAACCGGGAGCGGATTGGACTAGAGGCAATAGCGCCCGACACGAGAGGAGACCCGCCTCTTGCTGCATCTGATTGGTGAATGATCTGCCACTCAGCTGCAAAGTGGGCTGTGATAGGGTGTTCAGTGGGGGTGGGGCCGAGAGGCTTTTTATGATGAGCACTGGGGCTGTCCCGGGTCCTAGCGCCCCTCGTCCGCCTGCAGGGATGGTCCTGGTGCTCACACGGATCTCTGCGGTGTCCTGTGCCCTCCTCACAGAACCAGCTACGTGTTTAGGAGCGCCTTCCCGCTCTTAGTAGACGGGCGATTTGCTTCAATAAAGTCCGAGCGTGTGCCCGGTGTTGGTTAACCCCGGCGTCAGGGTGTGGGAGACCTGAGCTCCGGTGCTGTGCCCGGTCTCCCTGGTCACCGCTGCCATGGAGGTCTGGGTTTTCCTCATCCCCCAGTGCAGCCTCTATTTGCTGGGACCGAGCCCGTTCTGGTGTTTGAGCTCCCACCGGCTTTTCCCCACCCCTGATTTGCTCCAAAAGCAATCTTGTTTGTTTGTTTGTTTTTTACTGGTACTTTAATGAGCAGCAGAGTGACCACGTCTGAGGAGAAGCTGCGGTGAGGGAACCTCTTCTCCCCTGATCCCCAGCAAGAACGTCCTTGTTTTCCCTGCAGAGCTGGCTCGTACTCGAGCACCCCTTGATGACCTGTCAGCCCTGCAGGTGACCTGCCCACCTCCCTGCCCCTCCGTGGTGTAAAACGGCTCGTTGATCCTCTTAACCGAGTGGTGTCTGCCCTGCTTTGTGCTCCTTCTGGCTTCCGAGTGAGGACGTCATATCTGCCTTCCCACGGCCCCTGTCACTTGCTCCAGCCCACGGGTGATGTCTCCGTCCTGCCCTCCCTGCGAGTTTGGAGGTGGCCAGGGCATGGAGGAGAACACGGTGATGGGCAGGTCCCTCCATGGTCTCTGTCAATGGCAGCCCAGGTCCCCAGGCTCTGCTCCCTGAGCAGGAGCGAAGGGTTTCTGTCCTTGGGCTGTAGCAAGGTTGATAATAACACAAATTACATCAAGCACTCATTGTCCATGCAGCTGATACTGCCTGTGGTCCCCTTCAGCATCCACTGGAAATCAGGCATCACACCTTCTGGTTACGAGCCTGCAGTGATTATGAGGAGGAGGAGGAGGAGGATGCTTTGCCCTGCCACACCTTGGAGGTGATCTCCCTGTCACTCTGCCTGGAGGGATGAGCTCATGCTGTGAGCTTTCCTCTTTTAGAGCTGTTTTCCTCTCAAAGTGGCACATGCTTATTTTGAACTTCAAAAGGAATGACTTTGTTTCCATTGCTATTTTCTGTTTCCTCCCAGCTGATGTTTTGCAGCACCACCACCGACAGGAGTCATGAGCCAAAGGGCACCGTCAGAGCAGCACCAGTGTCCAGGGAATCTTGATGTCCTCAACAGAGCCAGAGGCAGCCGAGGTGGTAGAACTAGCACTCCCCTTTTTAGCTCTGTGGAGGGAACATGGCTGGAGAGGGAGAGGGCTCTGAACTCAAGCTTGTTGGGGAGTAATTCAAAACAATCTTTGGAAATTGAAGAAACAGCCTGAAAACGCAGGATGCAATTCCAGGCACAGGTGCTGCAGTTGGACAGCAGCAATCAGCACTTGGAGGGGAGCTGCTTTCCTGGTGGTGCTGGGGTCATGACGGCTCACAAGCACAGCAGTAATAAGGGTCATGCTGTGGCAGATGAAACGGACTTTACAAGCTTAGAATGGAAATGTCTGCTACAGAGAGACGGAGGGATCTGGTCAACCCTGTGCAGAGGGGATGATGTGCTGAATGAGGATACAGCAGGGGATGCTTGGTGAGGGAGCTATTCCTGAACATCCCAAGTAGCACCTGGGGGTAAGAGGGGGACCAGGTGCTCCCACACCCCATCCAGCTTTCAGGATTTGATGTTTTGCACATCACCTTCAGTGGCTTGCATGTTGCTCTGATGTGCAGGCGGGGCCTTGCCCAAGCAGAGAGGTCCCTGAGTGCCCCCACTCCAGCTGGTCCCTGGCCTCTCCTGCCCTGCGGCATCCCTGAGCCATGTGCTCATGCTCAGGAGGAGGGACGGTGTCTGGTGTCCTGCCCAGGGTGCATGGCCAGGGCAGTGTGGGGCCCCAGGGTGCTGCCCATGGGGCTGGTGCTCCTCTGAGAGCTGGCCTGGCCTGGTCCCCACAAGTCACCCTCATCTCCCAGATATTTTTAGAAGCAAAGTGCTGTTTAATTGTGAAAAGGCAGCTGCGGGAGGGGAAGCCGGGCGACAGCGATAGGGCAGCTCCTTCCGCAGGCAGTACCAGTGCAGCTCCTGCTGCCTCCGGGGGTCAGCGCCGGGCCCCATCCCAACCTGATTCCTCTGGGAACCTCTGCTGGCTCCAAACCTCACACCATGAGCCTCCACACATGGGGCCAGCAGGTGCAGGGAATGGCCCAAGGATCCTTGCCACAGCCAGTACCCCCATCCTGCTCAGCCCCCTCGTGCTCCACAGCAAAGCTGTGCTCACCCCAGCGGGGGCTGGCAGGGGCTGGTGGGGGCCAGTGTTCCTTGGGTTCCAGCTCCCAGGCGCCAGCGGCTGTTTTTAGCTGAGTTCAAGTCCAGTGTTTTGAGATTTTCTATTTTGAGCAGCAAAGCTGAAGAAGTGGAGCAGCCCCTGACCCCCGGCTGTCTGTGCAGAGCGGGGCAGGGAGCCAGGCAAGGCGGGTGTGGGGTGGCTTCTGCCCCTGGGGGAATGTGGTTGTCCCTGGGTCTTCGCCCCACAGCTGCTTTCGTGGCCTCTTGCACGTCAGGCTGTGCCGGAGCCTGTTCCCGTGTGATCCCATCTCCCACACTCTCCCGAGGGAGGCTGGCCTTTCCGGCACTGAGATATCATTCCTCCTATCCCTCCTGCAGCAAGATCCCAGTGAAGCCACTGAGCAGCATGTGTTGAGTCCCGCTCCAGACCCACGCCCCTTGTACCCCACCATGGGTACGTGTGTGCCCCCACAGAGCTCCTATTACATGGCACAGCTGGAATGTCCCCAGGGGACACAGCCCTGGCAGAGAGGCACAGGGCTCGGAATGGGCTGCTGTTGAGGCACAACCAGTTCAGCCCAGTGCTGGTCACGCTGCCACATGGAGGGTTTCATCCCCCTGCATCATCTGTGGGGCCCATACCCTGCTCAAGAGGATGCTGGGGGACACGCCTGGCAGTAGGGAGGGCTGGTACTCACCAGAGCTGCCACAGTGAGTTGTCACCACCAGTGTTGCCAGGGGTACAGGTGGGGTGATCCATGTGACAATTGGTGCCATTTACTGGGCTCCCAGAGCAGGCAGACACCAGCCCCAGGCATAGGCTTTGGTCTTGTTTTATTCAATCCCGCGCCTCCAGAACCACCTCAATCTGTGCACTGGCACTGCTGTCCAGAGTCTGTGGTGAGGCCGGGTGCTGCCAATGGTTAGAGAGGTTGGGGCCATGTCTCCAGTGTCCCAGCAGGTCCTCAGGTGTGGGGCCGACGTGGGATGGTGAGGAGCCGTCGGAAGGCAGCACGGAAGTCCCGGTTGAAGAGGGTGTAGATAAGGGGGTTGAGGCTGCTGTTGCAGTAGCCGATCCAGAAGAAGAAGTTGAAGAGGGGCTTGGAGACATGGCAGCCCTCTCCACAGACAGCCCCCAGGCTGTAGGTGAAGAAGAAAGGGAACCAGCACAGCACGAAGGCCCCCATCACCACGGCCAGCACAATGGTGAAGCGCCGCTCCCGTGCCCGCACCAGCCGCCGCCGGCAGAGCAACACGCTCTGGTGCTGGCTCCGGCACCGCCACCGTGGCATCCCAACACCTGAGACCTTTCCATTGCTGGTAGGGCGTGGGGAGCGGGCGGCGAGGAGGGCGGCCGTGCGCTGGGCAGTCAGGCGGTAGATGCGGCAGTAGACGGCGACCATGACGAGGCAGGGGACAAAGAAGGAGGCAGCACAAGAGGCCAGCACGTACCAGGTCTCCTGGCTCAGCTGGCACTCCCGACCCCCCGGCCGTGGCCGCAGGAGCGGCGGCAGTGCCACCAGGGCCGCTGATGCCCAGACTGCCCCGATCATCCCCTTCACCCGCCGCGGGCTGCGGCGCAGGTTGAGCCGTGCTGCCCGTGTGACGGCCCAGTAGCGGTCGAGGCTGATGGCACAGAGGTGCCCGATGGACGCGGTGCAGAGCAGCACGTCCAGCGCCAGGTACAGGCTGCACCACAGCCCGCCGAAGTACCAGTAGCCCATCACCTCGTTGGCCAGCGAGAAGGGCAGGACGAGGACAGCCACCAGGATGTCTGCCAAGGCCAGGGACACTAGGAAGAGGTTCTGTGGAGCCCGCAGAGCCCGGCTGGTGGAGATGGCCACCACCACCAGTGCATTGCCCACCAGCGTGGCCAGCAGGACGGCCAGGGCAGCCAGCAGGATGAGCCCTGTGGCTGTGGGCGAGTGTGGGGCGTTGCCGGTGCTGCTGCCAGTGCTGCTGCCATTACTGGAGGTGTTGGAAAGGGTGCTGGCTGCCTCCATGCTGGCCTGGCCCTTCAGGCAGACAGGGCCTCATGGGGTGTCCCTCCAGCCCACTTACCGGACCCACGGTGGATGTGGGCGCAGCCCCAGCATTGCTGTGTCCCCAGAAGAGTGCCCCGGCTGCCACCGCTCCTGCACTGACCTGATCTGGTGGCGAGGCAGAGGTTGTTCTGGCCCAGCGGTCTCCCGGACAGGCATGTGGGATGGCCGCGGTTCCGGGAACACAGAGAGGCTCCCACGGCAGCGCTGCTGGCTCTGTTGGTCCCAGTATGGGAGGAGGGCGGGCGGGAAGGAGGGAGGGAGGGAAGAATGGGCTGATATCACTGGCAGGAGCCCAAACATCTGTGGGCAGTGGGAGAAGTTGTTATTGCCAACACTTAAAGGGCTCCCTCCAGGGTCACTGTGGAAGGAGGGCTCCCGCCATGGGTGCCAGGGTGCCAGGTAGACCAGGAGCACTGCCCAGCTGTTCTGGGTTGACATCCTGCTGACTCTCAGCCCAGCAGCGCTGCAGCACCCCAGCACCTCACTGCCTGCCCCGTGCTGTGCCTCGCTCAGTGGCACACGCTGCTGTGACACAAGATGGGCCGCCACGGACCATGGCAACTCAGCCCCCTGGAGACGAGGTGAGTGGAAGGAGCTGCCCGTGACACATCTCCGAGCAGCTGTCTGCAGAGTGCAGGGTTTAGCTGTGGCACCCTCAGCATGTGCCCCACAGCACCAGCAGCACATTTGGTGTATCCCCAGCACTGGCACTTGCCTGGGGCCAGGCTGAGCAGTGACAGAGTGTTGAAAAGGGGGAGGATGATAGGTGTCTGGCACCTGTGGCTGCAGCTGGGGTTCCACAGGGTTTGCAGAAGCAGGAGCCAAAGAGACACACCCTGGGGCATGGGCACTCGGCCTTTATTGAACACCAACTGAGCAGGGATGTTAGAAACCGGCGGCCACGGGAACAGGAGCCCAGGTGTGTGGCACCAGCTAGAGCCGGGTGGCACCATGCGGGAGTGGGCGAGGGGAGCCCACCCGGATGGTGGGGCTGGGCATCTCCTCGGGGTAGGAGAGCATGGGGTTGTCCAGCCCCAGCCTGGCCTTGTCCCGGGGAGGGCCCTCATGCTCCTCCCAGCCCTCAGGGCTGCGGCAGCGGTCAGTACAGCAGAGAGTGGCCTGGGTGATGACCCGGTCGAGGGGCTGCAGCGAGTGCATCCAGGCGGGGAGGAAGTCCCAGGTCTGCAGCCATTTGGGCAGGCGGCCAGGGCTGTGTGCCTGCAGCGCGTTCACCAGCCCCACAAAGAAGAGGAGGCCGAGGAAGGGTGCACCCACCCCCACCAGCGCTCGCCAACCCGCCATGGAGATGCCAAAGATGAGGGAGGGCAGCAGGAGGAAGCAGATGATGAGGTACAGCACGGCAAACCAGCGGTACTTGGCTGTGCGCTCGCCCAGAGCCTTGGCCATGCGGATGGGCAGGCGGGTGAAGGGCAGTGGGTACCACAACAGGATGCCAGAGATGTTGAAGAAGAAGTGGCAGAGAGCAATCTGTAGGAATAGCATCCTGGTTGGGCTGGGCACTTGGGCTTCCCCAGCCCCTGCCTTGCCTGGTGCCCTCAGCAAGAGCAGCTGTGGCCCCAGGCTGCATGTACCTGGAAGGAGCTGGCCAGCTTGTCCCCTGGGCTGGCCAGGGCAGCCAGGATGGCGGTGGTGGTGGTACCAATGTTGGAACCCAGGGTCAGCGGGTAGGCACGCTCAAGGCTGATCACTCCCAAACCTGCGGGAGAGGCACCCCATCATGTCCCATTGTTCCTCACCAGAGCCAGCCCCACATTCTCCCAAGGAGGTACAGCTCCTCCCATCCCTCTGAGTGCCATAGCACCCACAGGCCAGCGCAGCAGGGATCAGCACTTGGCAGGGGACCAGGCATAGCTGGGACTCACCAATCAGGGGTGTGATGGCTGATGTGAAGACAGAGCTGCTCTGCACCACAAAGGTCATCCCAGCACCCACCACCATGGCGAAGTACCCAGTGAGCCAGCTGAGAGGGTGTGGGAGGTCTGCCACAGCATGGCCATGGGCACAGGTGTGGACACAAACATGGACATGGGCATGGACACACCAGTTAGGAGCAGCCCAGAGCTCCTACATGGTGCTGGGTAGAGGCTGTGGGACCAGGCTCTAGGTATGGGTTCAGGCTTGGGTATGGGGCCAGCCTAGAGGCTGGGATAGCTGGGGAAAAGAGGAAGGGGACACCCGGAGGCCATGACAGCCATAAGCAGAGTGAGGATCAGGGACAGGCAGGGGACATGTGGGACAGGCAGGGATGGGGGGCAAGGACAGTCAGGGACAAGTCTGAGGATGGCAGATAGGAATGGGGATGGGTGCTAGTGTGGCAGATGGTCCCTGTCCTACTCACCAGTGTTGATGACTTTCTGGATGGCTTTGGCCACCTGCCCCTTGAGCAGGGAGTTGAGGAGTTTGACCAGGAGGATGAGGCAGGTGCAGAGCACGACGAGGGACCCGGCCAGCAGAACCAGCCCCACGGCCAGGTCGGGCAGTGGTGTGTCGGTGAAGAGGTGCTCGCCTGCCCCACAGCATGGCTGGGCGAGGGGCTGGGGCTGGCCCGGCCCCACTCACACACCTGCCCCCGCAGATAGCCCCACACCTGGACCCCAGCCCCAAAATCTCCCAGTCCTGCCCCACATCATGAAGCTAGCACTGCTCCATCCCACGTACAGCCCCCCAGCCCTGCCTGCATCTCCCCAGCCCCATGTCCTGTGCCCCAGCCCTGCCCAAGCTCCCCACACCCACTCACACTTCTGCCTGGTGACGTTGTGGAGGATCTCAATGCCTTTAGTGCTGCAGTGGCCAGGGGCTGTGCAGTTCGGGGGGGGCCCAAGCCCCACAGCAGCCATCTGCAGGGAGAGGGTGGGCTGCAGCTGTCTCCACAGTATCCTCAGCCAGCCCCTGCCCACCTCCTCCTCCATGGGATTGTTTTGTGGCCCCAGCAGGGCCATGGGCCCCTCACCTGTGGAGATGCAGGGCCACACCAGACACGGATGAGGCTCCGGTTGCGCAGGCTCTCATCCCCTGTTGCAATGCCAGTGATCACCGACTTGTCCAACTGCAAGAATAGACATTGGTGAGGGCCCTTGGGAGCTAACAGCACTCAGAACTTGGGGATATCTTCACTGGGATTGGGACACCAGCCAAGGAGACCTGGATGATGAGCTTGGTGAAAGGCTCTGTGATGATCTTCAGCAGGTCAGGGGCATCCTTCCCACTGCGGATGTTGAAGGTGGCCACGACCAGGCGGGTGACGTGGTGCAGGTACCCACTCACCACCTCCAGCGGCAGCAGGACCAGCACTGACAGCCAGTTGAAGCAGTCATGCACTGTGGCACCGGCAAAGGCTCTGTCAGAGTAGAGGAGCCCATTGGCATGGGCTGGCCCTGGGGAGCAGCCCCCAGCCCACCAAGTGTCCTCTGACCCGAGCAACTCTCACCGTTTGAACTCACTGCGGTCGCCAGCCTGCATGAGGGCCACGATGGTGTTGGTGACGGAGGTGCCGATGTTGGAGCCCATGATGATGGGGATGGCAGAGCGCACCTCAAGCACTGGGGACAGAGAGACCCTGTGCCTCGCATGTCTTGACTCAGGGTTACCCCATCCAGCCACCCTGTACCGCAGCCTCAGGTCCCCAGGAACCTTGTGGCACACTCACACCCTGAGGAGACCATGCTGACAATGATGGAGGTGGAAGTGGAGGAGCTCTGCACCAGCACAGTTACCAGGATGCCCACCACCAGCCCAGCCACCGGGTTGGAGAGGATGGCATTGTCCTTGAAGATGTCCCCTGCCACCTTGCCTGCAACAGAATGTGAGCAGCAGGCTGCTGGCACTGCAGGTGCCACCAGACGCCCAGGAGTCCCTGCCACCCTACTACCTCCAGCCAACTGGAAGGCAGAGCTGAGCACATCCAGGGAGCACACGAAGAGGTACAGGAAGCCAAACATCAGGGGCACCTTGAGAAGGGAGACACAGATGGACTGGACCCTGGTCCAGCACCCGATCTCTGTGCAAGACAAGAGAGAATGTTAAATGCATGCTGTGGCATGGCCCTGGCTCCCTGGGCTCCCGCAGCCCTACACCATCCTCCTGGCCCCCAGCAGCACAGGGCTCACGTCCCCAGCTATACCACCACTCACGGGGTCTCCTCTCACCCTAGAGTGCCTTGTGCCAGCTGCTTCTGTTGTCCCTCAGCTCTTCCCACGTCACCCCAGAGAGCTGAGTGTTGCCCCACGCTCCTCTCCCCATCTTGGCACCCCACACTCCTGGCACTCCAAGCTCCCCTGGGTGCCTTCAGCAGGTCTTTGGGGTATTCCCCAACCCAGGTGCTCTATACCCGCCACTCATAGGGTCTCACCTGGCTTCTGCAGCTCGTCCAAGCCCAGCCGGGGCCCCTGCCAGGGCAGTGCATCCAGCTCATAGCGCTCCCTGCCCTCGCGTAGGCGCCCCGGGGAGCCAGGGCAGGGGAAGCCGTGGTCAGGGCAAGGCACAGGACCAACGGTGAAGGGGCAGGTGTGGGCACCCGGCAGCCGGTGCAGAGCTGGGGAGAGGGGTCACCCACGTTACAGCCTCGTCCTTGTGGTGAACCCCCCTGCAGAGAAGAGCCCAGCACTGCCTGGGCCAGGATCTGGCCAGAAGCAGAGCTGAGCCTGGTGAGGTGAGGAAGCGGTGGGGGCACCTACCTTGGGGGCTGGGGCAGTAGGCAAACTGGGGCCCATGAACCACCCTTCCTCCCCGCACCGGGCAGTGGGGCAGGACTGGGCTCTCCGTCCGGTAGGGCAGCATCGCTCCTGTTGAGGCTGAGCAGAGGTGTCACCATGGCTGTGCTACACTGACTGCCACATCCCCCCGAAACCCTGCAGTACTGGCACCACTGAGGAGCACCATCTCATCACTTGATGGTCCTCTGGGCCACCAGCCACTGCTGTACCACCCCATCCATCTCCCAGGGGACGTGGGAAGGGGACTCCTCCTGCCCAGGGCCCATCTCACCTGAGGCTGGCTGGGCACTCAGTGCAGAGCCATGTCCACATGCCGCATCCACGCGTCCCTCCAGCGAAGTGGCCCGTGGAGCACCACGGCCCTTTATACACACGCCAAGAGCAAAGTCTAAGGAGCCCCGTGTTGCCCCTCGCCTCCGCTCACTGCTCACCTCCTCCCCAGAAATTCCTGCAGTTAATGGGTAACCCCTCCGCATCCCACGCCTGCCACGGCCCCGGAGCGGGATGGTGCACGCGGCCCTGGGGTACCCGGCACTCCCCGCCTCGCCTGCCCGAAGCCCAGGCAAGTGGCAGCTGCTGCAGTGAGGAGCAAACCTGGGGCAGTGCTGGAGCCCAGTGACCGTGGGGTGATGCCGGAGCACCCTCAGCTCTCCGTCTTTTGGTGCCAGGTGCTTCATCCACTGCATGAGAAGAGGAGAAGGAGGAGAAGGGCTTGGTACTAGCGTTACCAGGGCATCCCAAACCAGAGTTGAGCCCAGCACGCATCCACCTTCCTCAGAGCCATCGGAGCATCAGCCCAGCGCAGGACGTCCTCGCCCCCGGGGCACTGGTGGTGCGTGACGTCAACACTGGAGCGATCCCCGTGTCCTGTCACTGGTGTGATGGTGGCACGCAGCCCGGCGCAGACCGGCAGCGCTGCAAGGGCTGCGTGAGGCAGAGCATCTTCCTGGCATGTCTGATGCCAGGGTGGGCAGGAGCGGAGCGACACCACCACTGCCATCACCACCTCCTCGACGCTGTTTATCATTACCTGCTGCTTATGCACCTCTAGCCAAGTTTCCATCCACCCACAGGACACCCAGCTGGCTCATGTCCACATCTGTCTGCAGGAGAGATGGGGAACAAATGCCCCTCCAGCCCCAGTGCCTGTGGGAGTAGGCACAGAGAGACCACACAGCAGCCACATCCCCATTTCCCCAGGATCAGGCACTCCCAGGACCCATCACCATTGACTAGCCAGGTGCAATTATATGGAAGGAGCAAGGGAAGATTCCTTGAGTACTCCAGGGCACTCAGGAACAGGCTGGAGACATTCCTGCCATTCCTGGAGCATCACTGAGCCTCCTCCACTGAGTCACAGACTGATGGAGCTGAGAACCACAGTAGGGGACATGTCCTGCCTCTGCAGGGCCTGGGGACTCTTCTGCCCACGGGGTGCAGCCAGTGGGCAGGATGCTGGTGTCCGCACTTGCCCCATGCCCAGGGTCTCTTGGCCAGCTGCCCCCACAATCATTAACCTGGTGAGGCCCTGGCAGCTCTGGCTGTCACTTATTGACAGGGTTGGGGCTGAAGTCCTTGGCCGTGCCGGCCCTGCAGCTTCCCCTACTCCGTCAGCAGTGTTGGGAAAACAGGCTCCTGGCACTGCCCCTTGCTGCCAGTCAAGGTGGCACTGAAGTTGAGGGCTGGTCCAAGCTCTGCCCTGGTCCCAGGAGGGTTCTGTGGGGTACAGGAGGGTTAGAGGGACATTGCTGCTGGGAAAAGCACCATCTGGCCTCAGCCAAGAGTAAGGAAAGGAATGCGCATCCAGGCAATGCTCTTTATTTCCCCCGATTTCACACCACAGACAGCACTAAGCAGAGACACAGGGGGGCTCTGACCAGGGCTGTGGGGCCACAGTTAGTTGTGGCACCATGGGGCTGAGTGGCCGTGCCCCCATTCCTGGGCAAGCCTAGGGGCCCTGGGCCACCCTTCTGCTTCTGGCCAGACAGTGGTGACGGAGTGGTTACCCAAGGCACAGCCAGGAAGGGCTCTGGCACACACGGATGGTGGGGGGATCTCCTGGCTGCTGCTGGGGGGTTGTCTCTGTTGCAGACTGTGTCTGAGATCACTGGGGACACCAGGCTGCTGGGCATGGGGACCTGCAGGGCACAGCCAGGACTGGCAGAGCCTGGCTCAAGGCTACAGCCCACCACAACTGTTGTCAAGAATGACAGGATGGGCACATGCTGGTCACCTGCACACCAGGCTGAAGTGCTCAGTACCCAGGGGTGCTGCATTCCTCAGGCACCAGGCAGACCTGTCCCCGAGGCTGAGCACCTTCAGCCCCAGGCTGGGATGGGGCAGGGGATCTACGGGGATTTGCTCCTGCAGGTCACTTCAGCAGCCACCCACACAGAATCTCTGGCAGGGAGGAGGGACGCTTTTTTGGCACAACCTTCTGGCTCTGCCTCTGTCTGCCCAGGGCAGGAACCATATGCCCTGCTCCACAGCAGAGCTACTGTGGCAGGATCAGGCCATAGTCAGGCAATGCAGACAGTATCAGCCCAGGGCACAGGCTGGCAGGGCCATGCTCACCCTTCCCCAGAAGGGTGGACCCACTCATGAACGGGACAGCCCTGTTTCCACAGGGCCAGGGACTGGATTGAACTCTCAGCTCCAGGCTCATGTTATCCTGACCTTGCCTGCCCCTAAACCAGAGTTCAGGCCTGGAGCCTGCGTAGCCACTCCACCCACCTTCTCTATCCTACACATCCTTCAGCTGGAAGGGTGCTTTCCCCACCCAAATGGTGAGTGGGGCTGTGGCAGCCCGGCACAGGCAGGATGTGCTGGGCAGGCAGCTCTATCACAGGCAAAGGCACTGGGCAGGACAGTGCCAGGCATGCACAGGATGTTGCAAAGTGCTTTGCAATGGGGGTTCAAACTATGTACAGGACTCCCTTGGCGTGCACCGGGATGTGACCCCACAGAGGGGCATGGCAGCTGCTCAGCCACTCACAGCGACACGACACGACAGTTTGGGACGGAACAGGATGAATCTGTGGTCCAGGCAGTGTCGGCGGTGCAGGGCAGGGGCTGGTCAGACCCCATGTTGAACCCTGGCATGGCCTGGGGGTACCACACATCGCGTGTGGATGTGCAGCAGGACTCGTCAGAACTTGTGGTCGAATGAAGGCTGAGCCAGTGCAGGCTCTGCAGGTTGGGGATGGCTGCTTCCCTCAGAGTCTGGGTGGGGGGCACAGGGCTGATCCGCCCCTTCACAGGCACTGCCATCCTGCACGGGGAGCTGGAGGAAGTCAGGCAGGACCAGGTCCTCCTTGGAGAGCAGCCCACGCTGGTCGTTGGCCCGGCAGCTCTGGGCACGGTTCAGTAGCTCCACCAGCCCTGAGGAAATGCAGGTCATGCACCTGAGCCCAGCACTGGGGATTTGTCCTAACACCCTGGCTGCCCTCTCCACCTGACGTGACCCTGAACGTCCCAGGCACAGCACCTGCACCTTCTCCCTGCTCCATGCCAGCACCCATGGGACCCTGCACCCATCCTCAGCACGCTGGGGAACACTAAGTCCACCATAGCCCATGCCCAGCCTCATGAGACCCTGAGCCCACCCCCAGCACACCAGGAGCCCTGCGTCCCTCACCCTGTGTTTTGCCCCAGCCTCTCAGGTTTCAGACATGCCAGGACTCACCTTCCAGGTCGTACGTGCGGCGGTTGAGGTTCACGGCAGCTGAAGACCGTGGCCGGGAGAAGGAGGAGGGCATCTCCCACCGCGTGTCGGGCTCTGCTCCTGTTGGGCTTCCCTCCTGCCATGAGTAGCTCAGGTCTCAGCCATGGGGCAAGGAGGCAGCGCTACCCCAAGCCCACATTCCCATTGCCTTCCCACAGCCTGGCTCCCATCTCAGCACCTGCTGCCCAGCCCTGCAGCATGTGCCAGGGCCACAGCAGGGCCTCCCTTCTCCATGGACCACAGCAGCAGCTGTATAGGCATCTCTTGACCAGGGCTGATGGGATCTTAAGCTCACCTCACTCCGGAGGGGAGAGGGGGCAGCTGCAGCCTCTGCACTCTCCATCACTCGCACGTCTGCAACAGAAGTGATGCTCAGCACCCCATCCCAGCATCCTGGTCCTGGCCCAGCCAGTGACAGGATGAAGCCCATCCCAGGGAGCAAGAGCCATGGACTCCAGAAAGCAGCCTGGCCCTGTGAGCACTCTGCAGGGTGGCATGACTTGAGGGGGCATGGTTTGGGAGGGAGGACTTTTTACCTGCCAGTGTTTCCAGGACGAGTTTCTGAGCAGACACTGTGCTGACCAGCTTCTCCAGGTCCAGGGCAGCCAGCTCACCTTGCTACAGAAGGAACAGCCAGCCAGTGTCACATTTGCTGTGGCACAGCACAGGCAGCCAGGCTGAAGACCTGTGAGCTCCCCAGCCAGAGCCCGCTGGCTCACAGGCTGCACAGTGCACCACACCACTGGTCCCTCCCAGCCCACAGTGGGATGCCGTAGCCCATCCCAAAAATGGGGATTCTGAGCCCACAGGATGCCCCCAGCACAGACCACTGCTCCCCACCACCTAGTCACAGGCAGCAGCCCCTGCCCCAGACCCGCGGCTCCCCCCACCACAGGGGCTGGGGCCGTGCCCCCCAAGGCATGAGCCTCACCCGCCGCAGCAGCGCCTGCTCCATCCTCACGCTGTACTTCCCCAGCACCGGCTGCAGCGCTTCCCGGATGCGCTTGGTTGACTTCGCCGTGATGCGGATGGTCTTATTGAGGGAGGAGATTTCCAGGCTGCAGAGGGCGAGAAAAGGCTGTGGCAGGTAATCACGGACAGGCAGGGGCAGAGCCAGGGCATTCAGGACTGCATGGGGGGCTGGGTGTGGGGCACTGTGCGTGGCCACACATGATGTGGACTGGACCCGTGTGGGCAAGAGCTGAAACTCCCACTCACTCAAAGCTTATCCTGTTCTCCAGCTTCACCTCCTGGTCTGCCAGCACTGAGCACTCCTGATCCAGCACCAGCGCTTTCTGCAAGAGCCAAACCATCAAGAGAGAGCCAGTAGAGCCGCACATGGTCCCAGCACGGGGATGGTCTGCCTGGCAGGGGCCCTACTCCCCGCTGCCTGCCTACCTGCTCGTTCCCCACCAGGTAGACCTTGATGTCGGGGAGGCTGAAGCCGCGCTTCTCACATATCCCTGCCAGCATCTCACGGATGGAGTGGCCAGGCCGAACAGAGGTCAGTGAGGCTGTGCCGTCAGGCAGGTACACACAGCAGTACTTCATGGGCTTGGCTGGCAGCTCTGACTCGCTGCCCCCCAGGCTCTTCCGTTGGCCCTGAGTGAGGGATGTGGCAGGATGAGCCCGACCAGTGGCACTGTGATACCATGGGGCTGGTGTGGTGACAACTCACCTCTGTCCAGGAGCTGGTGGCTGTGCTGGCTGAGGAGAGGAAACCCAGGTCCAGGCTGGCTGAGGAGTTGAGCGAGCCCTGGGATTCCCGCCACAGCATGGCACTCCTGCCGCCTTCTCCCTTCTCTAAGACACACAGAAGGACGGTGGTGAGAACCCTTCAGGGATGGTGTGGCCCCCTCTGTCCTCAGCACAGCACCTACCTGCCCAGGAGGGCTCCCGCCGCTCTCCCTTCCTGAAGGACCGGCGGGGGCTGTGGTTGGCACCACTGCCCGCTGTCTCTACACCCAGTGGCAGGGACTTGCCCAGCTTCAGCTTCGACTTCTGGGGTGAATTGAGCAGCATCTCAGCATGAGAACATCCAAGGTTTCCCCTTCCCTTTCCCTGGTCCCCTGACTGCTCATCTTGTCCTCAGCTTGGGGCTGGGTTTGCTCTGAGCAGCAGGGAAAAGACCCAACATGGGAGGGACGTGTCCTCCTTCTCCATTCCACCCCACTCACCTTGCTGAGGTCAGGAGGGGGGCTGCTGCTGCGGGAGTGGGGCCGCAGGTCAGGTAGGGGCTGCCCCTGGCTCTCTGCATGCAGACAGGCCTGGTAGAGTGGGGATTTCACAAAGCGTGTGTAGCTGTCAAACTTCATCAGGTTAAAGATCTGGAAAGGGAGGATGCATGTGCCTAAGACCCCTGCCCGTCTATGCCTTACTCTGGCCACTGCCCTGTGGCATGGCTCCACAGTGACAGTAGTGATGCTGGGTGACATGTGGGATGGTCCCAGAGCCCTCCCCAGTCCTGCAGGTGGAGCACAGGTGCTGCCCATACCTGGAGCTGCTGGATGCGAAACATGTCTGGGGAGGGAGTGGCCAGCATGTCCTCCCCAATCCAGGCCTGTTTGTCAATGTTCACAGGACTGACCGAGTGGCTGGAGAGGAACTCATCATAGATCCGCCGCGCCTCCTGGGCCAGCTGGGGGAACAGGGGGTGTCAGGCTGAGACCAGGAATCCCCTCCTTGCTGCCACCCTTGGCTCACCCTATGGAGTCACCTGAGCTCCAAGGAATCAACCTCCCCCTGGGACCAGCTCAGCACCTGGACTTCAGGGCCAAGCTCTGGGCACAACATGCCAGTCCCTCTGCAGAGGTACAACCTGAGGGAGGAACCATCCCCCATGGTTGCTTGACTGTTCCCATGACCCCCAACCCAGCTCTGCCCTTTGTCTCTTTTGTCCCTCCAGCAGCACTGGCCACCTTCTGGCCACCCTGGGCTGGGGAAGCATGTCCTGCTCCATGGGGCAGGTATCCCAGCTACAGCTTTTCAGATGTACATCAAATCCATCTGCTTATTCCTCCTGTAAGAGCCCACTTAGCCCCCCAGGAGAGGCTGGAGAGCTCTGCCCAGGTCCCTCCCAGTGGGAGCCACCCAGCAGTTGGGTGACCCAGATTGCACAGAGGCCGGTACCTGCTGCGTGTCACTGGCTGGGATCTGCTGGAAGCGCTCACATGCCTGCCAAAAGTAGACGTTTTCAGCGCTGAACTCCTTCTTGAGGAACTCCTGTGGGGCAGAGAGAGCTGCTGGCCTGGTGGCACTGTGGCTGTGGTACAGTTGGTGGCCAACAGTGGATGGGAGTGGGGACCAAGCCCTGGGCTGTGGCACTCACAGTGAAGTAGGTGATGGCCACCTGGTCCTGCAGCAGCGTCTCAAAGGATTCGGCCCAGCTGACCACAGACCCCTGTGTGGAGCCACAGGTGGCTGGCGCTGGCAGGCTGTTCACGCTGTGGTTGCTGCCACGGGCCCTGGAGGCATTTAATTCTGAGAGAGAAAAAGGTCAGTGCTGTCTGTCTCCCTGTCCCCCAGCGTCACTCCCCAGCACCAGCAGCCTTCTGTGTCTGCAGCAAGTTCATCCACCCCATCCCGACTGGAGCTGGTGAGCCCTCAGGCAGGGAACACGAGGAGCATCACAGTAGCATTCTCGGAGGACTGAGCACCATGATGCCACAGCTGGCACTTCCAGGCATGACAGCTCTCCCTGTCAGTGCTGGCAGTCCTACCCTTCCCGGGTGGGGTGTCATCATGACTCCACCTGTGACTCATCTCCCAGGGGAAGAGAGCCTTGGGGAAGGCACCCTCTCAGAAGGGAAAGCAGGGTGAAAGGGGACATGGAGAGCACACAGCACCAAGGGAACTTGGAAGATGGACAGAGGTGCCTGAATTCACCTCCTCTATTCCTCTGGTCATGATGAGGGACAAACCTAGCAAGTGGAGGGCACAGAAAGTGTCACCCCCAACTCCTAATCCTGAGAAAACCCTCTCTCAGGGAAACCCAGGGTGACCATGTATTCAAAAAGACAGAAGTTCCCAGGGCCAACACCAGCTTTTGAACTGGTTGGACTTGTGAGCAACTGAAAGCAGAGGGTCATTTGCAAGAAAAGTTAAAGGTATGGAAGCAGTGCTGTCCTGGCAAAGCTGACAGAAATGTCAGCCTGCTTTGCCAGACTCCCCACCCTTCTCCTGTCTAAAGCACGGGTAACTGGGACCAAGACAGTCAAATGGGCCATCTGAGATACCAAGTTCACAGTGAGACAGACAGACAGACTCCCTTAGGGAACTCAGGGATGGCTGGTACCCACTTCTGCTTGCCCTGGGAAGCCCCTCAGCCCTCAGCCCCCAAAGGTGCAAGCTGAGCACCCATAGGGATGGACAGGCACAACAGGGCCATGCAGGAGGGATGGGGGGGTACGGACAGTCCTGCATTGCAGGCCTGGCCATGCACCTCCCCATGGCATAGCCTGTGCTGCCACAGGACCTGGCACCGGGCTGGCTGTGGGCTTCCCTCTCCCCTGAAGATGATGCTGGCTTCCCATTCCAAGGCAAAGAGCAGCCTTACCTCCATCCGACACAGCCGGGCCCTGGGGGTGGAAACAAGAGAGGTGAGAGTCTGCCAGCCTGGTGGAGAGGTGCCCAGGCAGGCAGCAGCTTCAGGGCAAGCCCAGTCCAAACCAGGAGCAACGGACATGGGATGCCGACAGAAGCAGGACACAGGGCTCCCAAATCACAAGCAGTGAGTAGGGATAGGGGGTTGCAAGGAGTGTGCAGCTTTCCTCCCACCTCCCCGTGCCCTGGGGCCAGGCCAGCAATTGGGAAAGGGCAGATAGTGTCAGACGTAACCTTGCCACCTCAAACAACCGGGGAGGAGAGAAGCACAGGAAGAGGAGGGGAGGGGAGGAGGGGAGGGAAGGAAGGACAACCACAGCCCTAGGCCGGCAAATGCCTGCTCCCTCCTTCCTTGGAGCCTGGAGCTACTGGGAGGCAGATGCCCAAAAACAGGGACTGGATGCTGCAAGCCCAGGGCTCAGCAGGACAGGGTGCTCTGCAGTACCTGCTGGGCTGCCCAGATACCTGCTCCAGGGATGGAGTACTCCAGGACCCACAGCAAAGCAGGAAGATGGGCAGAACCACTGCAGCCAAAGCCCAGCTAGGCACTCGCTGCACGGTGCAGTCTCCCATCATCTCCTTGGGACCACACTAAAGTGATGCCCTCACTGAAGTGGGTGCCCTCGACCTGGTCAGTGCCCCCCACCCTGCCAGCCCCACACACCCCAGCCTATCCTGCACAGCCCTGACTGTCCCCATCCCAACTCCACACACCCCAGGAGCATTATCCCACTCCTGCCTTTCCCTGCTACCCCATGCCACATGTCACTGCCATGCCCCTTATACCAGCCCCACGCATCCCTATCTTGCCACCTCCTTGCTCTTCCCATCCATCTCCGCTGCCCACACTCACACAGCTCTGCCCTGCCTGTGCCACCCAGCCCTTACACATCCCAACACTGCTGACTCCTGTGGCCCCAATCTCATCCATCACTGCTTGTGCGTTACCCCAGTGCCACACATCTCCACTTACAGCCCTGTCCCAGCCTCATAAACCCCTGCTGCTCATTACCCCAGCCCCGTATGTACCTGCCTGCTACCCAGCCCTACATACTGCTGCCTGCCCCCAAATCCCTCTATATCTCTGCCTGCTTTGAATACCCAAGCCCCATCCTGCCCTGCTACCCAGTCCCACACCCTCCTGCCTGCCTGTTTCCTGGCCCCATACATCCCTCTGTCTGCACAGTATCCAGACCGAAACTCCCTGCCTGACTACTGTCCTTTCCACATTCTCCTGCCTGCCGGTTACCTGGTCCCATCCATCCCTCTGCCTGCCCGCTATCCACTCAATCCCCCTGCCCGCCCGGTACCCAGCCCCGCACCGCGCCGCCGGGTGGGGCAGCCCCGGGGGATGAAGACCGGCGCCCCGGGCACTCACCATGCGCCCGTTGTGGACCACCAGGAGTTTGCCCTTGCCCTGCATCCCTGGCTCGGCCCGGCCCGGCGCGCTACCGGCGCGGCCCGGGGCCCCGCAGCATCCCCGGCCGGCGGAGCGGCTCTCGCTGCTCTCCCGGCCCGGCCCGGCGCTCCCGGCACTACCGCTTTCGGCTGCCACAGGAAGTGTCGCCATGGGAACTGAGACCGCAGTCGGGGGGAGCGGGGCCGCCCTCCCGCCCCGCGCCGCCGGCACCGCCCCGGTGGGCACCGGCTCCAGCGCCGGGACCGGAGGCGCCGCCGCATCCCTGTCTCCATCTGCATCCACATTCCTGACTGCATTCCCATCTGCATCCCTCTTCCCTTCCCCATCCCAGTCCCCATCTCCATCTGCATCCTGTTCCCATCCCAGTCTCTTGTCCCCATCCCCATCTGCATCCACATCTGCGATCCTGCATTCCTGTTCCTTTCTCCATCCCAATCTCCACTCCCATGGTCTGTGCTGCCTTGGGGTCGCTACCCCATCACCACCTCTCCCCACAGACTGGGCAGCCCGAGGGGGCTCCTCCTGGTCATCACATCACCCCAAGGAAAGGGGGTTCAGAGGCAAGGGGGCATCAACATATCCAGCACACCCTGCCATCACCCTGATGCTGCTTGCCCTGCTCACACAGGATTTGGGGGTGGCCCCGGGGCTAGTGTTTGGGGAGAGCTGCTCGTGCCAGGAGAACCTGGCAGAGAGGAGTGGTGGACGTGCAGCTTGGATTCACCAAACTGATGCCTAAGCAGTTTTGCCCATCTCCTAAGGCCGAGGTTCCATGTTGATCAGCAACCACAAACCAGCGGAGGATATTTTAGGATATTTGTTAGGAAATCTCAGTAACTAACGGTACAGAATAAACCGCAGAGCACCATGGCAACCTGCTCAGGGAAATGCTAATAACGGGGACATAAGTTGGGTGATTAACCTATCAAAAGCAGAACCCTAACATTAAATTGGGTGCAGATCTATGCAGAAAAAATTGAAACATTTCCACTGTGAGCAGGCACAAAAAGTGGAGCGACGTGAGCAGCCACAGCCCTGGCAGGGGCTCTGGGCAGGGGGGAATGGAGGGTGGCCCCCTAAGGCCCCCCCTCTATCCCCCACCGCTGCACAGAGTGGCATTGGGATGGGGGGTGATTGTGCTGCTCCCCTTCCCTTTGTTGCAGTGTGGCTGTGTTGTTTGGCTTGGCTTTGCCACAGGAGTTATAAATAAAAATGTCTCTCCAAGAGTGCGTGACTCACGGTCCTCACCGCAAGGATAACCTCTCTGCTAGGAAACCTGATCTGAGGACCAAATTGCAGCATGAAGGAATCAAAGACATTGCTTAATTAATGTATTTAATCCAAATGGAGAATGGACAAGCCCCTCACTCCATCTGGGCTGGGGGGGGCTGCAGGGCAAAAAGTCCCTCTGGACCCCCGTTCTGCACCATCCCTGACCTTTGGCTGCCAACAGCCCAGCCAGCCCTTGACCTGCTCCAGGGCCTGGTAGTTTCCCTCGGGCAGCACTGGGTGACGTGGCCTCAGGCAGCTCCAGCCTCAGCATTTCCTCCTGCCATTCTCTGAGGGGGCAGCTTGTGGGTGCTGGTGGGAGGCTGTGTCAGCCCTGTGCCCCAGGGCACAGCCACACCCGTGGTGCCTGGGCACAGCATCCTCCTGGGGTGGGAGCCTGGCCACATGGGGAGAGGGACGCCCTGTGCCCCAGTGCCCCAGCCCGGAGGGACCTGGTTTATCCCGGGGGTAGGTGACGGCGGGGCGACAGCTGGCTGGGGGATTTGCTGAGGGCATTATTTAATGCTGTGGGTAAATGGAGGAACAGCAGCTAATTCTGGAGCCCATAATCCTCTTCCTCCCCCGGGGATGGGGAGCGTGCCAGTCACGCAGCCGCCGGCGGGCCCCGGGGACAGGCCCCCGGCAGCTCCCCAGGCGCGCTGCGGACCACACAGACTCCTGGACCATGGGTGATGTGCAGAAGGTAAGTGGGGTCCAGTGACATCCTACCTGCTCCAGGGCAGGTGAGCAACACCAGCCCTCAGCTGCAGTGCTGGGGGGGCTAGCACAGCAGGGTCATCCCCTCAGCACACCCAGGAGCTGCCAGAGGTGCTGGGGCAGGGAGAGCACAGCTGGAGAGGGAGGAATTGATGTTCTGTGGATCTGCCATGGGGCTACCCCAAGCCTGGACACCTTGGGAACAGAGCCCTGAAGCTCGCTCAGGCCACAGACATAGGGTACCCACAGCCAACAGGGCACCCAGTTCCCCCCCTCCAAAACGAGGGTGCTCTGCAGCCACCCAGCACCCCACAAGGCTCCCCCAGCATCTCCCTGTGCCCCCAGGGGCTGCTCTCCGTCATCCAAAAGCTGAAGGGCTCGTCAGAGCAGGAGCTCCGCATCGTCCTCCTGGGGCTGGACAATGCAGGGAAGACGACACTGCTGAAGCGCCTGGCGTCCGAGGAGGTCAGCACCATCACCCCCACTCAGGTAGGTGCTGCTGGGGGACATGGGCAGTGGGAGGGGAGTGCAGTTCCCAACTGTCCCTTGGGTGATGCCGGGTTTGTGTTCGTGCTCAGGGTTTCAACATAAAGAGCGTCCACTCGCATGGTTTGAAGCTGAATGTCTGGGATATCGGGGGGCAGCGCTCCATCCGCCCGTACTGGAAGAAGTATCTGGGCAGCACAGACCTGCTGGTGAGTGGGGCAGCCCCCTCAGCCCTGTGTGTGGAGAGATGTGCCCACTGTGTGGGGCCACCAGAAGTGGTGCGTGGGCCCTGCAGAAGGGCTGTGCAGCCGGGCAAGAAGGAGCCCCTGACTGTCCCTTTTGTCCCCTTGGCAGATTTATGTCATTGACAGTGCTGACCAGAAACGTTTCGAGGAGACAGGGCAGGTAGGAAGGATCTGGTGGGGGGTGGCTGGGGAGTCCTGGCACTTGGAGATCTGCCTGGCACCAACTCTGAGGACTGGAGCTGGGAGCAAGGCTGCTTTCTACTGTAGGGCAGTGCTGCAGTGGGGGCCATGCTGTCTCCAGAGCTCTGTGGGAAAGGCTCAAGATCAGTCCCAGCAGGCAGAGGCACCACCCTCTATGGCAGATCCGTGCCCAGCAGCTCCCCCCAAGCCTGGTGTGCTGCCCAAGGGGTACCTGGCACAAGGGTGACTCTGCCCCAGGTGAGAGTGACCCCTCAGTCACCAGCCCTGGTCCCAACTCCCCAGCACCAGGTTAGGGATACAGCCTAAGGTTTATGAGCAGCAAATTCAGTTACAAATCCTGGGAATAAAGCCCTGAAAGGGGAAGGTGAGACTGAGTGCCAGCCTTGGCTGTTCCGGCACCAGACGGCGTTGTGGGTGTGCCAGACAGCACGGGACTAGCAGCAGCCTCCTGCAGCTGCCCTTTGCCCAGGGCCCTCAGTGCTGGGAATACTTCAGCCCTCAGGGAACCCTGTGTGTGGCTCCTCAGCCTATGGAGCTTCAGGCGGGTGCATCTCTTCCTTGGAATGTCAAGATGTCACAGCTTCTTTATCTGCAATAAGAGAGAGGGCATGAGGCAGTCTGGGAGCTGAGGTATCCAGCCCACCCTGGCAAGGGCAGCAGCCCTGGGAGAAGTTTCTCTCTTGGCAGGAGCTGGCAGAGCTCACGGAGGAGGAGTCCCTCACAGGGGTCCCGCTGCTGGTGTTTGCCAACAAGCAGGACCTGGTTACTGCAGCCCCTGCAGATGAAATCGCAGAAGGGCTGAACCTCCACACCTACCGGGACCGGGAGTGGCAGATCCAGGCCTGCTCGGCCCTGTCTGGGGAAGGAGTGCAGGTAGAGATGGGGACCTGCAGGCTCTGCAGAGGTGGGAGAGGACCCAAAGGCCCTGCCATGCTCTTGGGGCTGTGCTCACAACCTCTCTTCCCTCCAGGATGGGATGAACTGGATTTCCAGTCAGATCATGAACAGAAAGAAGTGAGAGCTGCGAAGTGCCAGATGGGACTGAGCTGCAGGTCCCTACACCACGGCCAACCCCCTTGGTCCCTCGGCTCCCCCCAAGGCTCTGCTGGGCCCTGAGCCTCAGACTGTCATGCTCAGATGATTTTCTCACCCAGTCTTCCACCAACCAGCTGGCTTCCCCTCTCCCTGCCTCCTGGGCTTCCACTGGCTCCTCGTACCCCCTGACTCTCCTGCAGCCCCTGTGATGTTGGAGGGAAGCACACGTCCCACCGGGCTCACACACCTCTAGCACGAGAACCTGCCCAGGATCTGGGGCAAGCACGAAGACAGCAAGGACGTGGCTGGGCAGTCACCAACGGAAGGCTCTCCTTGCCAGGTGCCAGCCCTGGCTGCAGCCACTCCGCGTGTGCCGCCGAGGGGCTGCTCCACCAGAGCCCTTGGGACATGCGTCGTCCCAAACACACCCCAACCAGGGCTGCCGTCGCCTCGCTGCCCATCCAGAGGGATGGGAGATTCCGCCCCCTGACCACCACGGGGTGGAAGGATGGGGTGAGACCCTCTGCGGTGGGGCAGGAGGCGGCCCTGCAGCCCTCAATAAAGCTGCTGTGACCTCCACACTGCCTCGGCCAGTCCTTCCCATGGCTCCGCGACGCCGCTTCCCATCGAGTCCCGCGGGGCGATTCCCGGGGCCGATCCCAGTCCAGTCGGGGCCGGTCACGTGTCCCGCGGGCGGCACGAGGCGCGCACGTGAGCGGCCCCGGGGGGGGCGGGCGGACTACATCTCCCGGCATGCCACCCGCCCCGCCGCGCACGCGCAGTACACACTAAGAGGGTGCTCAGCCCCCTCCTCCCGCCTCCCAAAGCGCAGCGGGAGCCGCGCGCCCCCTCTGGCCCCGCCTCCTTCTCCTTCCATAGCTGGGCAGCGGTGTCGCTCACCTCCAGGGGCGGGACCGCGGCGGTGTGTGCATTTTTGATTGGTCAGTGCTGTTGCGGGGCGGGGCCAGGGCGGGTCGCCGGAAGGCGGAAGCGGAGCATGGCGGCGGGTGCGGGCGGGCTGGTGGCGGTGGCCGCGCTGCTGGTGGCGCTGGTCGGGCCGCGCCCGGCGCCCGCCGAGCTCACGGACGGCAACAGCGAGCACCTGAAGCGGGAGCACTCGCTCATGAAGCCGTACCAGGGTGAGCGCAGGGCCGGGCGGACGCGCCGTGCGCCCCGAGAGCGGCCCGGGCTGATCCGCGCTCTGTTGGCCCCTTTGCAGGCGCGGGCTCTGCCGCGATGCCGCTGTGGGACTTCCAGGGCAGCACCATGGTCACCAGCCAGTACGTCCGCCTGACGCCCGACGAGCGCAGTCGGGAGGGCTCCATCTGGAACCACGTGGTGAGAGCCCGGGGGGACACGGGCGGGGGTCGGTGGCGGCCCGGCCACCTCTTCCGGGTCTCGTTCTGACGCCGCTGGGGTCTCTCCCACAGCCCTGCTACCTCAAGGACTGGGAGCTCCACGTCCACTTCAAGATCCACGGAGCCGGCAAGAAGAACCTGCACGGGGACGGGCTGGCGTTGTGGTACACGCAAGATCGGCTGGTGCCAGGTCAGTGCAGGTCGGCAGCACACGTGCCCTGTCCCGGAAGGCAGCTGGGCAGGGAGGGCCCTGAGCTCCCTCCGTCTGGTCTCACTAGATGGGCTGACGTGTCCTGTGTGGGAGCAGGTGCCCTCGGCCACCTGCCTGGCACTGAACAGCTTGTACAGCTCAGGAGTCTGAGCATAAATCCTGACCCAGAGCCTTCTGTCTCCAATGTTTTGTCCTGTTCCAGGTCCCGTCTTTGGCAGCAAGGACAAGTTTCATGGACTGGCTATTTTCCTTGACACGTATCCCAACGATGAAGCGACGGAGGTGAGTGGTCCAGGAAGCCTGTGCAGTGCCCGGGAGGCCATTTCCTTCCTCCTCCAAGAGCCTCTCCCCTTACTTGAGCATGGTCTGCTCTTCCTGTCCTGGGAGCTGAGGTCTGTATCACCAAAAAACATGACCCTTCAGTCATAAAGCACCTGGAAATGACCCATCTCCCTGTTGCCTTGATGCTTATGGAAGGTGAATTCCTATCTCCAGGTGGCATCTCCTGGTGTATGAAATCTACTGACTACAAAGCCCTGTGTGTGGTTTTGCTGCTTATGTGGGATTTCTGCCCGTTCTGGGTCTTGTGCTCAGTTCTTACACTTCTTGTGTTCGAGGGAGGACTCTGGTCTGGTTGACAAGGTGGTGATGGGTCACAGGTTGGACCTGATGATCTCAGAGGTCTTTTCCAACCGAAACGATTCTGTAATTTTTATCCAGCCACTCTGCAAGCCTGGGGCTGTCTCTGCTCTGGCCATGTGCTACAGGGTGGGCTTATTCACAGAATCACAGAATGGGGGTCGTGATGTGAAGGTCAGAAGTGGCAGCTTGGCTTTAGGCAGAACAAGCTCTGGCTCAGCTTA
This sequence comes from Empidonax traillii, assembly GCF_003031625.1. NCBI lineage: Eukaryota > Metazoa > Chordata > Aves > Passeriformes > Tyrannidae > Empidonax > Empidonax traillii. Next base: position 66,529 of record NW_020955215.1, read on the forward strand.
GAAGCAGCTTTGTGTGGAGAAGCAGCCTCGACTTCACGGTCCTGTGCTCCATCCCTGCTGTGCTCCCACCTGCTCTCTCTGAGGGCACGGTGGCCCTGGCAGTGCAGCCCCCCCGCAGCTGCCATGTGTCCCCCCGCAGCGAGTGTTCCCCTACATCTCGGCCATGGTCAACAACGGGTCCCTGACGTACGACCACAGCAAGGACGGGCGCTGGACGGAGCTGGCCGGGTGCTCCGCTGACCTGCGCAACCAGAACCACGACACCTTCCTGGCCATCCGGTACTCTCGGGGCCGGCTGACGGTGAGACCCGCCGGGCACCTGGGGGAATCCTGTGTGCTCAGTGGGGTTGGGGTTGCCTCTCCAGCACCTCCAGCTCTGAAAGAGCTGCAGGATAGCCATGAGCATTCGTGTTGTGACCCTGCCCTGGTCTTGCAGGTGATGACTGATGTGGAAGACAAGAACGAATGGAAGAACTGCATCGACATCGCAGGGGTGCACCTGCCAACTGGATACTTCTTTGGTGCTTCTGCTGGCACTGGAGATCTGTCTGGTGAGAGGGGGCTTTGCTCAGGGGAGCATTTGGTGGTTGGAGCCTGGACTAGGTGATCCTGCCTTGGCAGCGGGGTTGGACTAGATGATCTCCAGTGGTCCCTTCCAACCCCAACTATTCTGTGATTCTGTGACTGTAACTGTGGATGCACTGGATAGCTTCCATGGCTTCCTTTCCCTGAATTGTTCACTGGGCTCTTGAAACCCTCTTGAGTAGGGACCTGTGGGCAGGGGAAGGAGGCACTTGAGAGCCAAGGAACATCATGGGATTGCAGTTTGATACCTGGGAATGAGGGTGGCTTGAGAGGGAAGGAGACTGGACCTGGCAGAGCAGGGTCTGAGGGGTGCTCCGAGTGCCTGGACAACTCTCAGAGTTTCTGACAGCATTTGCTGGCTGTTCCACAGACAATCACGACATTATCTCGATGAAGCTGTTCCAGCTCATGGTGGAGCACCCTGCAGAAGATGAGACTGTTGACTGGACCAAGATCGAGCCAAGGGTCAGCCTCCTTAAGTCCCCCAAAGGTGAGTCCGTGGGCTTCAAAGACCTACCATGGGGGATCGGAACACTGGGGCTGTGACACTCTGCGAGACTCCGTGGGAGCCAAGCTTGGGTCTGTGTCTTTAGCTGTTCTTGCTCTTACAGATAACGTGGATGACCCAACAGGGAATTTCCGGAGTGGGCCCCTGACGGGCTGGAAGGTGTTCCTGCTCCTGCTCTGTGCACTGCTGGGCATCATCATCTGCGCTGTGGTGGGTGCCGTGGTCTTCCAGAAGCGCCAGGAGCGGAACAAGCGTTTCTACTAATGGAACACCTGTGCCCAAACCCATCTTTTCTATGGGGAGCTGTAAAAACTGTGGTTTCTAAATGCTGTTTCTGAGAAATACCAGAAGTATTTTCTTACCTGTCTGTTTGGCTGTAACCCCTTCCCGGCCCTTGGCCTCCAGCGGATTGGATCAAGGGGGGCCCTCTGAACTCCCAGAACTGTGGTGTGGGAGCCTGGAGGTTGGTCCCCAGTTTTTTCCAGTGCTCTCCCCACCAGATGGGACCTGCTGTGCTGCCTTGGGCAGGTGTGAACGTGAGGTGAGGGACTGTGGGGAGGGGGCTGTGAGTGGGGCATTAAAGGACTGACACCATCTGCGGCTCTGGCTCTGTCTGAGGGGGAGAAGGTGGGCTTTACTTGGAGAGAAGATGGGAAACGCTGGTGGGGGGGTGCTGAAAGAGCTGAGAGTGGGTGGGGTCCTTTTCCCTGGAGGGGAGGGTCCCAGCTGGGTGAGGAGGCAATCTTGGGAGGGTCCCGAAGGAACTGGGCGGGAGGGGGGGTCGGTATTCTCCGGAATCTTTGGGGGACATGGCATGGAAGAGGGGATGTTCCTGGAGGAGAGGAGC
>NW_020955215.1:69080-175203 GCF_003031625.1 Empidonax traillii
GTGGGAGGAGGGATGGGGGGATGTCCTCCGCGGTCGGTCCCGCCCCCGTCCCGCCCCGCCGGCGGAAGGGAAGCGGGGCCGTGTTTCCGGGAGGTCGGGGGGGAGCGGTGGGTGCCGCCAGCGTGTCCCCCGGGCGGCGGGGCCGGGCGGGCGCCATGGGCCCGGCCCGCCGCAGGGATGCGCTCCGGCTGCGCGGCGGCGGGTGAGCCCGGCGGGGCGCGGGGGGCGCGGGTGGCACCGCGGGGTCCGGCGGGGCGGGGGGCTGGGGGGGTCTGGGGTGGGGGTCCCGTCGCCCGCTGACCCCGCGCTGTGCCCCAGGTCCCCGCCGCTCCCGCGGCTCTTCCCCGGCCGTCTCTCCGCCTTCCCGCTGTTCCTCCTGGCGCTGCTCCTGGGCTTCGCCTCGCTGCTCTGGCTCCAGCTCAGCTGCTCCGGCGAGGGGCCGGTGCCCGGCGGGCAGGACCGGGGGGCTCCCCGCCAGCGCTGCCCGCCCCCCGCCCCGCTCCAGCCCGCCCAGGACGAGCCGTCGTGGGGCCCGCACCGGCTGGCGCTGCTGGTGCCCTTCCGAGAGCGCTTCGAGGAGCTGCTGGCCTTCGTGCCCTACATGCACCGCTTCCTCAGCAAGAAGAAGATCCGTCACCACATCTTCATCCTCAACCAAGTGGATCATTTCAGGTAGCGTCTCTCCCTGTGCCAAGGGACGAGGGGTCCTTCCCGAAGCTCTCTCCCTGCCATGAGCTGTGGGAGGGTCTTGTGGAGAAGCAGAGGGCCAGGGCAGTGGGACATCGTGAGCAGAGTGTGATGGTCTCCTCAGAGTTGCTCATTCTAGAGCTTAGAGAGGGATGAAGGTGTTTTGCTTCCCTCTTCCTTAGCAAGAATCACAGAACCCTATACTCCCCAGGTATTTTGACTTTCTCTCCCCATGTCACTGGTCTGCAGCAGCAGACATCTGGGGACTTTGAAATTCAAAGCAAGACAGTGGGGTGTTTGGAAACACTATTGCTTGTCCTCAGCTCGCTCTGCATGGAGAAGCAGGGGTGCAATTTCAGGACAAGGAGTGTTGTGTTTGTGTGTCCCTGTTTGGGGACTGCTTGGACACTGAGCGTTGAGGAGCCTGACAGAGGGATGTGAAGGGACAGTGGCTGCTGTGTGTGGCACTGAGAGGCCCCGGTCCTGTGGCAGGTTTAACAGGGCGTCCCTGATCAACGTGGGCTTCCTGGAGAGCGGCAACGACACCGACTACATCGCAATGCATGACGTCGATCTCCTGCCCCTCAACGAGCACCTGGACTACAGCTTCCCGGAGGCAGGGCCCTTCCACGTGGCATCCCCGGAGCTGCACCCGCTCTACCACTACAAGACCTACGTTGGCGGCATCCTGCTGCTCACCAAGCAGCACTACGAGTTGGTGAGTGCAGGGGTGGGATGTTCTGGATGCTTTGGGGCGGGGGCTACAACATTATCAGGGTGAAGAGTTTTGTGCTACGTGCTTGGGAAACAGGGAGAGGAGTCAAAATGGTTTGGGACAGAGCCTGTGGTCTGAGCTGGTAGTGGGGGCAGGAAAGGGAAGGCTGTGCTGGTGCTCTGGTGCTACTGGTGTCTGCTCCTCTGAGGCTGTGGAGCTGTGCTGGACCTTGGCCGGTGCTGTTCTTGTTCCAGTGCAATGGCATGTCCAACCGCTTCTGGGGCTGGGGACGGGAGGACGACGAGTTTTATCGACGTATCAAAGGAGCTGGTCTCCAGGTAAGGGGTCTCCATTACCTCCTGGTTTGGAATTGCCCTTTTTCTTTTCTCATTGCCTGTGCAGGCAGGGGCCTGGGGAAGGCGGCCCTGCACTCCCTCCTCCAGCAGCAGGTGCACAAGTTTTCCAGTAGCTCTACAGAAGCTTTGCTCTTTTCCCAGGTTCGTCGTCCTTCTGGAATCACAACTGGATACGAGACTTTCCAGCACCTGCATGACCCAGCCTGGAGGAAGAGAGACCAGAAGCGCATTGCTGCACAGAAGCAGGTGAGAGCTCTGGTCAAGGGGAACCACATGAGGCTTGGGTTGTGATCACTACATGCTCCAAGCCTCATTGCTCATGTCGTCCCCTGCCAGCTCTCTGCTCCCTCCCCAGGCACTGGGTGCTTCCCACTTATAACATGGGCTGAACAGTCTTTCTATTCCCCAGGAGCAGTTTAAGGTGGATCGGGAGGGAGGTCTGAACAACGTGAGGTACCGAATCGAATCACGGACAGATCTGAGTGTGGCAGGAGCCCCTTGCACTGTCCTTAATATCTTGCTGGACTGTGACACAAATGAGACCCCCTGGTGCACGTTTGGCTGAGCCCGTCCCCGTGTGCCAGTTGTGTGTGCTGTGCTGATGCCAAGACTCCAGGGCTGCCGTAGAGCTGCTTGGAGCAGGCAGGATTTTGGCAGCAGATGAGCATGGCAGTGCTGGTGAGACACAGAGGAACAGACAAGGCTGAGAACTGGGTTTTGCTGGGACCAACAGGAAGAGACTGAGAGTGGAACTCGGTGGTGTTGCTGCTGACGCTGGTGCTGCCTCCTAGGGCAGGCACAGGAGGTGGTTTTCCTGTGCTGAACATGCCTGAGCTGCTACTCAGCTCAGAGGACAATAAAGAACTGTCAGGGTAGTTGTGAGTTGTGAATGCCCTGGGCTGTGCTGTACCACTCTGTTTTCCTGCTCCCTTTACCTTCCTGGCTTCACTGGCTTGGCCCTGAGGGTGCTCCGTGTGACAGGCTGGGAGCTGCTCTGGTTCAGAGGCCGAGCCAGTCTGAAATGGGCTCTGAGTGAGATGGTGCCTGTTCCAGCTGCCAGGTACCCCCAGGGCTGGGCTGTGGTCACTCCACTGCGGGAAGTGGTTGTGGTTAAGCTGTGCCCTGAGCCCCAGGATCCACAGCCCTGCTGGATGTCAGCAGGTCCTGTAGGCCAGGACCTGTCTTTGGAGTGAGGAGGAGAGTCCTGGCTTGAGCTGCTCCTCTTCTTGTCTGCCCTCTGTGGCATGTGCTGCCTCAGCCTGTCTGGAGGGGGTTGGAGAACTTGATGTCTCCCTGGAAGGGCTGAGGGGAACTGGGATCTGCTCTGGGCCCTGCATTCCCTGTCCTGGGAAGGACTGGCTGCCAGGCTCACCGCAGTGCTGGTGGAACTGGGGGGATGGTGTGGGTGAAGTGTCAGAATTGGAACAGTCACCCCTAATCCACCCCTGAGCTGAGAGTAACAAGAGCTGCTGTGGGCAAGGCAGAGGCTGGGCCGTTCCTGCTGAAGGTGGGAACAGGGGGCTTTGGGTTGATGAAGAGAAGGCAGGTCTGGGGGGGAACCAGGCTGCAGCTCCCATCTGCTGAGGATGGCAAATGCCTGATGACTCTCAAGGGAGACCCCTGCCAACACTGGGCTTCTCCATCACCAGCCTGGCCTGGCCATGGCTTTGGGGTGCTGTGTGGATGGAGCTGTGCCACTCCAGAGTGGAGGGTGCTCAGGCTGGCTGACTGATGGTGCCATGTGTGGGCCTGCACCGAGCTGGCTCTGGGGTTTTGGCACATATTTTGGGTACTGCTGCCTCCTCAAGCTGGGTAGACCCCACTGAACAGCCAGTACCCCTCTGTTCAGCCCTGTCACCAGCACTGGCACCAGGCCCTTTGCATTTCCTGGCCCCTTCTGTCCTCATACCCTGCCTGGCGCTTCCCAGAGCGGTCTCTTTGCATTCTCAGACAGAAGCTGTTGCCATCTCAGGAAGACAAGCAGCTCTGGGGAGGAGTGCTGGGATGAGGGAGGCAGAAGCATCAGAGCCAATTGAGGGGGTTGTACACTATGTAGGGATGGGGTGTCTGGAGAGATCTGGTGCCATTTGCTCTCTGTGCTGCTCTGGAGCAGAGGAGTCTGGAGCCCTCAGAGGGGGTGTGAGGGGGCTGTCTCCAAGGCAGGGGTCGTGGTGGCAATGCAGGGTGGTGAGGATCAGGCTGTGCTGCTTTGCATCATGGAAGGGGCAGACCCAGCCTTGAGGTGATGTGGAGATGTGCTGCCCAAGAGTTCCCATTGGCCTCTCCAGTCCAATCCAGTCCAGTCCAAGCCCCAAAGCAGCACTGATACCTGGCATGAAGATTGCTGGTCAGCTTGGGCACCCAGTGTGCTGCTCTAGAGGTGTTCCCAGCACCACTCATGTCCCTTGCCGTGGGCAGCCAGAGGGAGACATCAGCATAGCAGCCCCACTCCTGTCTCTCCATGGAGAGAGCGGGTTTTGGGATTGGCCACCTGTATTCCAGCCACTTCCTGGTGCCTGAACCACAGCCAGGGCTGGCAGAGGCAGATCAAAGTATTTCTCTACACCATTCAAAATAGATGACACAATTTCGGGCAGGTTTCATGGAGATGTAGCTGTGCAGAAACAGAGCATATGTGCACCTCGCACTTTGCTCAGCGCTACAGGCTCCTCTCCTGCTGCCTGGCAGCTATTTCTCAGCTCTGCTCGCAGCCCCCTCACCCTCCAGTTGCTTTTGTGGAAAAGGCGCCGTGCTGGAGACCCGGCTTCCTTTTATAGCCCTGAATGTGACTTGGAGGTCGCTCAGCTCTGCTCCCCCCACGCACTTCAATATCAGCAATAGCCCAGCGGGAAGGGATGAAGTTTTTCCCCGTTGCCTTCCTGCAGATGGATAACACTGCCTGCTGACCCAGGAGTCCTGCAGAGCTGAGCCAGAGGCCTCCCAGCGTTCTCAGGCTCTCAGCAACCCTGAGGAGAGCATCAGAATGCTCAGGGGCAGAGAGGGTCCCTGGAGTCCCAGCCCTGCCCCTCTGCGACCCCCCTTCTGGGGTCCCAATTGCTGCCAGTGAGGCTGTGTGGGGGCTGCTGCAGGCGCAGCAATTGAAGGCTTTTATTGCTGGTTGTTCTAAACCAGATGGTTCCGGAGCTGTTTGCTGGTGAAAATGTGGAATTGCTTTAGTATCATGGTGGGGAGGATTGGGGGGTAAAGTGAGCAGAGAGTGGGGACTGGGGAAAAACTAATGGGAAGCAGGAGCATTTCTACCCCGAGAAGGGGGCATGGAGTATCTCAGGCAGTGTGGGAGCTGCTATCCCAGGGAGATGAGGTCGGGACACGGTGGAGCAGGAAACGGGGCAGACGGGAAGGAGGGGTGCGGCTGTGACCAGCACCCGTTGCAGTCAGCCCGGCATCACTGGAACCTGCCCGGTCCAAGCCCCGTGGGATGATGCCTGTCTCCGCAGGCTGCCGGTGGGGCCCCGTTCATGGCTGAGCTCCAGGCAGAGAGCTGGGGCATCGCAGACACGTTCCTGGTACCAGCAGGGTGGGAAATGGCACCGTTGGGAAGGCCCCCCCATATTCAGAGGCCATATGTGCTGCCGCTCCGGCGTGCGGTGGGGAACAGGGGGCCGGAGGGAGCAGAGCGTGCCTTGGCAGCGCACCGAGGACACTGCCAGCATGTGAGCCCGGCGAGCAGGGACCGGGGACAGTGTGTGTGTGGGAGAGCACTGGCAGCACAGCTTGAGGACTCGGGTGTGCGGGGGGAGTAGCGGGGGGCTGGCAGCGAGGGGGCCCCAGTGTGCGAGAGTGCCGGGTGCGTGCGTCCCCCATGCTGGGGACGGTGCGGGTGCGATCCCTCCCCGGGGATAAACGGGCACCGCACCGTGGGGACGGGGCAGAGCTGCTGCTGGTGTCCTGCTCCACGAGGAGGCCGGGACGCCGGTGACCAGGTCCAGCCCGTGGCGAGATCCGCGCTCCCTGCGGCTGCCACGCTGCAATAGGCGGCAAGTGACAAAACCGGCTCCGGGCCAGGACGTGGCAGCGCTGATTCACAGGGATGGAGCGTGTCGCGTCTCGCTGGCGCCAGGCCAGGTGCTGGGGCAGGTGGGGTACACACCATGCCCCCCGCGGCTTTGTGGGGCTCCTGCCCACCCGTGGGTGCTGTGAGGGGGGGCACGGGGTTGTCCTGCAAGAGGAGGGTGCAGGGATTGTCCCACCGTGCTGAGACCCCTCTCCACTCCTCAGGTGTGAAGCAAAATATTTCTCTCCACCCTCACCGGGTGATACTCGTTGACTCCAGCCCCGCGCTACGGTGAGGGCCACCGGGGACCGACTGGGCACCGCTGCCGAGCCTGGAGCTGTAGCTCAGGGGGTTTGCGGGGGTCTCCCCGCGCTTCAGGCGGGGGTGTTTGCACAAGGAGCGCTCAGCGCCGCACGCAGCCAGCCCGGCCTGCCCCGCCCCGCTGGTGGGCACGGCCGGGCCGCCCCCCTCCTTCCTCCTCCTCCTCCTCTTTCCTCCTCCTCCTCCTCCTTCCCGCCTCTCCCGTCCCACCGCCCCCGCGCCGCGATTTGCCGGTGCCGGCCCCGCCCGCCGCCCCGCGCGGCCGCGGCCGAGGGGCGCGTTCAAACGCGGCGAGGGAAGGATCGCGGAGCGGAGCCGTGCGGGACCGCAGCGCCGCCGGCATGGTGAGTGCGGGGCCGGGGGTTCCCAGGGCACCCCATCTCCCTTCCCCAGTGCGCTCCGGCGAGCAGCGCTTTGTCCCGGGCTCGGCCCCGGGCACCGACCGCCCCCTCCGCCTTCCCCCGTGCCGGAAATTCCGGCGGGGCTGCGGGAGGCGCGGGGGGGGCTGTGCGGGGACCCGCGCTCGCCTTCCCGCAGCACCCCCTGCGCCCCCGCGCAGCCCCCCCCCCCCCCGTGCCCTCCCGCGTGGAGTGGGAAGGGGAGAGGATTTGTGGCCTATCTTGCCCGGGCACGGCCGGGGTTGGGAACAGAAGGAGCCAGGCTGGCCGGACCGGTGTTTTGCCGCCTGGAGGGTGATCCCCTCCCTGCCGCAGGCAGGACGCCTTCGGGCTTCCCCGGCGTTTCCCAAAGCTCCCACAACCTGACCTACTTCCTCGGCCGCCTGTGCCGGGAGGAGCCGCTGCGGGGCTCGGCCGAGCTGCTCCCCCATGCCGGGGGCTGCACGAGCATCCACTCCCCTGCTGCACCACCATGGGAACATCCATGTCCCTCATCCCCGTGCACAGCCGGTGGCACCGCAGGCATGCTAGATCCTTCCAGAGGGTCTGTCCCTCGTGCCCTTCGTGGGGTGCCGATGCCCGGAGCAGGTGCTGGGCTCGCAGAGGGAGGTGACAGCGCAGGCCGGGAGCTGTCAGACAGGTTTATGCGTGGCAGCAATTAAAACCGGGGTGTTTGTTTACGCGGCGCGTGGTGCTGAGAACCAGGGCAGCTTCCTGGGTGTAACCCGGCCCCGGAGCCCTCGGCGAGGCTGGGAGCCGTGCTGGGGGCTCTGCCTCGCCCCTGCCACGCTCGCCGTGTCCCCTCCATTGATGTGAGGCCATCATCCCCCTCCCTAGCGCTGGGGAGCCAGAGCCAAGGCCGAAGGCATCCCCTCATCCTTCCTTCCCTGGCCACCTGCGCAGGAAGCTTCATTGTCCCGTCAGCATCCTGCCCCTTCCCACCGCCCTCGCGCCATGTCCGGCCACGGGGTCCCCAGCACGCACACCACAGCTGGGCTGTGGCTGCCTCATCCCTGCCTGTTGCTGGGGTGGAAATGCCTGTGGATGGAGCGGGCCCGTGTGCAGCTCACCCTGTGGGGTGCAGGAGCCTGTGCTGTGTGGAAGTGACCCCTTGGTGCTTGAGAGGTGCCTGTCACCTGCACACCCTGGGGAGGGCAGGGTGATGGGCATCCCCAGGGGCGTTACGGGGAGTTCTCCAGAGGGTGTCCGGACCCAGAGGTCCCAGTGGGGCGGGTGGGTGCCGCTGGGCTGGGGCTGGCGCCAGGCCCGGGCAGGTGCTGCCGGCTCCCGAACTCGCCCGCCTGGCTGGGCGGCAGGTGCCTGTTCTGGTGGCAGCCCCGGCCGCGGGCGGGAGGTGGGGCTGGGTGTGGGAGGGAGGCGCTGCACCATGGGGGGGGGCAGCAGTGGGGAGCCCCCGCCCTGGTGTGTGCCCTGGCACCCCTTTGCTCGGCTCCCCCAGGGAGCTGCATGGGAGATGGCAGGTCTGTCCCAGTGCCAGGAGCTAAGGTGGGCCCTTGGGGCTGGCTGGGAAGCGGGGGTGCAGGAGTTTCGCAGTCCCGATTGCCCGGCATCACTGACTCTGTCTCTCCCCCAGCAGTGCTGGTACTGGGCTTTTCTCTAATTCTCCATGGCAGCAGCACAGGGTCCTGTGACCTGTGAGCCTGACACCCGTGTCCTCGGCACCTACCTCTCCTCGGAGCCCGTCGGCGTCGTTGGCAGCATGGGCAGCGTGGGCAGCCTGGTGGAGAAGCAGGATCTGTCCCCTCTGGAGCTGCGGGCCCCACTGGGGGGCTCGCGGGGGCTTCGGCAGCCTGACGGCTTGTTGCGGAAGGGGCCGAGCCAGCGGGAGCTCTTTGGGTACCTGCACGGAGCCAAGAAGGAGATGCGGTCGGAGCGGAAGCACCAGATGTCGAGCGCCTGCTACAAGAGGGACTATGAGAGTGACCGCGAGAACCGATCCCCCGAGCGCTGCTCCCGGGAGCATCACCGTGGGGCTGACTTCTCCAAGAGCTCCCTGCCGGAGCGGGGCCGCTTTGACAAGGTGAGGCTGTGGGTGCTGTGCGGGGTTCTGGAATACATCCTGGTTTGTGAGAGGATGGGTTTGGAGCAGAACGGTCCATGCCCCCCTGGATGGGATGTGGGGATTTGAAACCCCTGGCTGTGGGGGTTGTTGGGCTCATGCTGACTCTATTCTTGTTTTTCAGTGCCGTATCAGGCCCTCGGCCTTCAAGGCGGTGGCTGGGAAGGGGCTGGTCTCCATGCAGGGCCTGTCCTCATCCAAGGGGCAGAAGTTGTCCAAGAGCAATGGGAGCCTGCACACGCTGCTGTCGCAGAGCAGCACAGCAGCCCCACAGCACGGCCCACTCCGCACCCACCTGCTCCACGCCATCAGCCTGGATGAGGCCTCCGACTCCAGCCACAACTCCATCCAGAGCTTCCCGTCCTACGGCTCCCGCCTCAAGCCTGCCCAGAGCCAGTTCAGCGCCTCCATGGGCCACATCAACCACATTGGGGGCTCCTTGGACAGGGTCTCCCGCAGCCCCAGGGACCCCCTGGCCCCTGAGAAGGTGCCCCTGTCCTGCAAGAGCATGGCCACGCTGAGCCGGCTGCAGAGCCCTGGCGAGCCCCCGCCACCCTATGAGTTCTCCTACTCGCTGGAGGATGCGGTGAAGCAGCTGGAGGATCGGCTGCAGGAGACAGGAGGGGAACTGCGGCAGCTCAAGAGGAGCCTCAGCGAGACCGAAGACCCCTTCACGCAGGTGAGCTGTGGGGCTGGGGCGGGGCTGGGGCAGTGCTGGGTGCCCTGGGCAGGGCTGTGGGACAGTGATGTCTGGATGGAAGGAGCTGCTGTGGGGGGTGATAGGCTGGGAATGCCCAAGTACCGGAGGACCCAACATCATGGGGCCTTCTAGGGTCCCTCCGTGGGGCTGCGGACTCTGACTGCTGTCCACCTGGCAGGTGTTTGAGGACAAGCAGCGGCTGTGGCTGGACGAGCTGGAGGACCTGAAGCAGATGTACATGGCCCGGCTGCAGCAGGTGATGCAGCAGGCGCAGCGTGGGCAGCGGGCACTGCAGCTGCAGCTCTACAAGGCACAGCAGGAGAAGAAGCGGCTGCAGGAGGAGTTGAGCCTGCAGCAGTGCCAGTGCGAGGAGCCCAAGCTCCGGCAGCCCCAGGGCGAACGTGGCAGCCCCAAGCTGGAGGAGACCAAGTGGGAGGTGAGTCCCCTTCTTTTCCTCCCTGTTGCCACCCTCCTGGCTGTGGAGCCAGGATGGGCGCCAACGGTTCCCTGCTCCAGTGTCACGCGTGGCCACAGGATGGGGGGCATTAGCCAGGTGTGATGTTCATGGTCTCCCAGGAGGACAATCTGGGGTGCTGCCACCCCTGGGGTCCTGCTCCCACAGCCCTTCCTCATGGCTTGCCTGTGCCCTGCAGGTGTGCCAGAAGGCAGCAGAGATCTCCCTGCTGAAACAGCAGCTCCGGGACACCCAGGAGGAGATGGCTCAGAAGCTGGGTGAGATCTTCAGCCTGAAGACACAGCTGCGGGAGGCCAAGGCGGAGGTCCAGGCCAGGGACTCCCAACTGGCACAGCTGGCAGACTCCTTCCAGAATCCCCCAGAGCCCAGCACCTCGATGCCTCTGGGTGACGACCCCATGCCATCGTGCCAGGACTTCCCTGGCTGCGAAACTGATGACTCCAAGTGCCGGGGCCTCCACAGCGACTCGGCGGAGCCCCTGGAGCGGCAGGTGGAGTGGCTGTGGGCAGAGCTGCTGCGAGAACGGCGTCAGGGCCAGCTGCAGGCTGTGAACTTTGAGCTGGAGAGGAAAACGTGGCAGGAGGAGAAGGAGAAGGTGCTGCGGTACCAGCGGGAGCTCCAGGCCAGCTACATGGAGATGTACCACCGGAGCCAGGCGCTGGAGCGGGAGCTGCGACAGCTGCGGTCGGAGCCCAGGGATGTCGGGACCGACTCGCCCTGGATCGAGCGGGTGGAGTCCTCGAAGATCTGAGGGATGGGATGCCAGTGGAACTGTGAAGGGGGAACATCTCTTGCTGCTGCAGCGGGACGATCTCAGGGTGTGCACAAGGACTGGCCGCTCGGCGCTGCCCTGGGCCAAAGGACTGATTGCGACAAGGGAGCTTTTCCTTCTTGCAGCACTTCAGGCCCTTCTGGTGGGGGTCTCTGGAGAGCAGGGGGGCCATCTGTGCCAGGGTGGGGGTCTTGCATGTGCCCCGTGCTCTGACTCCAGGAGCGTTTGCCCTGTGATTCCTTCTGCCATGGGGGCAGAAACCAAGCACCCTGTGAAACATTCCCTGTCCCTCCTGCTCTGCTGTCCCTGTTCCTGCAACCCATAACTTAATGTCTTTTGAGGAGGGGATTGAGCCCTGTCCCCACCCCACTGCCTTGCTGTGGGACTTCCACCTGCTGCTTGCAGTGGCCACCTTGTCAGCATGGCCCTAGAGCTGCTGGTGCCACTAGGAAGGCAGAGGAAGAAACCTGATGAGTGCTGGTACTGCTTGGAGGGGGCAGCTGCTCTAGCACCTCTGCTGGGGCTTCCCATGTCCCCAGTGTGGCTCTGCAATGGAGGTGGTTGATGCAGCTTCCCTCAGGCTGAGAGGGGCGAGTGTGCCTTGTGCAAGGAGGGATGGGAACTGGAGCCCTGTCGCACTGGGAGGAATTGCGGGGGGAATAGAACGTGTGGGCAGGGATGTGCTTGAGCTGGGGAAGAGACTGAGGTCTCCCCTTGCAGGGTGGGTAAGGGAGAGCTAGGGGAGCCCCAAGGCGCTGGGAGGAGGGAGCCCTGCTCCGTGTCTGTAACAGCAGAGCCACATGAAGGCCAGGCCCGGCCCCACACCTCGTTCCTGCAATAAACCTGTATTTCTCTCTCCCGGCCTCTGCTTCCCTCGGGGTCGGGGGGGGATTCCGACTGCGTGGGCGGGGGCTGCGGGCCGGTCTGGGCCTGCCCAGCGCATGGGCCCCGCCCCAGCACCGCCTGGCCAGGGTGGGCGGTACAACCAGTCGAGACCTCGAGGCGCGGTGAGTCACACCAGGGCCGGGGGTGGCGCCCCTGGAGCAGTTTAATGCAGCTGTGGACCCCCAGCCTTCCTGCCCCGAGCACCAGGACCACGTCCTACAAACCCACAGACATCTTTATTCACCCGCACAGTGCTTCCCAACCCCCCCAGTCAGTGCTCTCGGTGGTGTCCCCACAAACGGCCATGTGGCCCCGGGGCAGGGGCGCAGGGACCTGTCACAGCCCTGCAGGGCACAACCAGTCCGCGGCTCTTCACAGTGGTAGGGGAAGGGATGACACCTCCTCCAGACACTCGTCATAGGCCTCCTGGTACTCCTCGTGGGGCTTGATCAGGATGGCGCAGGTCGGGCGCTTGGAGCCAGCCGCAGCTCCCAGGTCCTGTGGGAACAGTGAGGCTATGCTTGCCAGACAATCAACCCAAAGCCCTCTGGACTTGTGCTGGGGTTCAAGAGCCCTTTTCTCAGCTTGTGTCCTACAATCTGGAAGCAAAGCCCTGGGCTGGCATCTAGCACAAGGGGCTGGCACTTGGCTCATGTGCCATGCTTCTTCCCCAGAGCAGGATCTGCAGAGCTGCCTGCACGAGGCTGACACTCCAAAGACACCTCCCCCTGCTCCCAACTTCCAGCCTACAAAGACGGTACTGGTTGCAGCTCACAACTGAGGAAGGAAAAATAGTCCTGGCTGTGGCCCAGAGAGCTCCTGTCCCTGATATCCCACAGGGACCGTGGCAAACAGTTCTGTGATCCCATGGTGAAACATTCCTGCACCTCCCCCATGTCCGTTCTGTGGCAAGCACCAGGTTCTTTACTTGGTCCCTGGATCTTCACCACCCCAGGATGGCTCCAGTCACAGCCTGGAGTCCTCACGGGGGCTGCTGCCGCCCCCAACACTCACCGATTTTGAAGGGACGTAAGCGTAGGGGAGGCTCCTGTCCTCGCACATGATGGGAAGGTGGCAGTACACATCGATGGGCAGCGTGTCCCCAGCCAGCACCGTGATCCTGCGGGGAGAGCCGTGTCAGTGGCGGGGCTGCGCCACAGGGACCGCGGGGCTGGGCCTGCACTTACCCCTTCTCGCCCTTGTTGATGAACTTCTGCACCTCCTTCACACCGCGGCGGATCTGCTTGTGCTTGGCCGCTGCAAGAGAACCACGGCGTGAGGGGGCTGCCCCACGCCACCGCCATGCCCCGGCCCGGCCCCGCCCCCGCCATGTCCCGGCGCCGCCAGACCTTTCCTGATGCACTTGTAAAGCTTCCGCGTGAGCTTGCGGGATGCGAGGGGCTGCGCGATGGGGTTGAGGAAGTCGAGCTGCTCCCGGTACGAGCGCTCCGGGGCCGCCTCCTCCTCGGCCGCCGCCTCGGGCTTGTCCCGCGCCATGGCTGCACCGGCCGCTTCCGCTGCCGGGGCACGCGCCACGCCGGGGCGGGGCACGCGGCTCTCCGCTCCCCGCTAGCCAATCGGCAGCTGCGCTGGCGCTGACAGACAGCCGCACTGGCCAATGGCAAGGCGGTCCTTTACCGGCTTCTCCCCCACGGGCCCACCCTCCTCCCCACAGCCCCGGCTCCAGCCCCGGCTCCAGCCCAAATCCCAGTCGCAGTTCCAGTCCCAGTCCTGGCCCCAGTCTCAATCCCCGTCCCAGGTCCGGCCCCAGTCCCTGTTCGAATTCCAGTTTCAGCCCCAGTCCTGTCCCAATCCCAGTCCAAGTCCCAGTGTCAGACACGCAAGTTTCACACGGAAACACAAGTTTCAACACGGGCCTTTACTGGGTGTGGTCGGTGCTGGTGACGCTCAGCCCACCCCGAGCCCAGCACACCACGGGCACGCTCCGGGCCGGTGCGGCCAGCCACCCCAGGGCTGTGCCCAGCTCATCCACCCGGCCACAAACTGCATTTTCTCCCTTGTTTTTCATCCCAGCGAACTCTTTTCCCTGCAGGGCTACGTTGCTACTTTCCCCAAAGAAAACAGGAGGCTTCCAACATGGTGCCCCTCCAAGAAACCGCTTTGATCCTTACTGCGGTGACCCAGCAGCCACCACTGGGGATAACGAGCTCTGCCCAAGGCCACGGCGACACATCCCCCGAGCCCAGCACATCCTGAGCCACAGAGACAACACTGCTCCAAATAAAAGTGGCCTCAGGCGTGGCTTGTTACCTTCTCCCTCACTCCAGCCTGTCTCTGGAGTACAGGAGGGCTTCAGCCAAAACCTGCAGCTGCTCCATGACCTCTCGCTGCATCTCCACAGCGATGTGGAACACATGGTGGTCAGAGCTGTTGTACATCACTGCGTTCTGGAACATGAGCATGAGGTCACACTGGAACTGGATCATGGACTGAATGTGTCCCTTTGCCAGCCTTCTTTTTATGCTAGTTAAATCCATGGGTCTAGAAAAGAGAGAGAGAAGGAGAACTGAATTGCAACCCAGGGGAAGGCATCCTTTGGGGTCTGCATGAACGTGATTATTCTCATTTCAGAGTGGCCCTGAAAGCAGAGCTATTTTCAATCAATTCTATTGCTCAAGACAAAGAGGGAGAGTGAGAAAGGCTTTTCTTCCAAGTCAGACAAAAGTTAAGTTTAGCCAATGCGACACTTGCTGTCCAACCAAGTTGGCAGGTCATTAGCAGTCACCTCTGAGAAAAATGTAATGCTGAGCTCCAGAGAAGGCAAGCAGTAATTAGTCTTCATGAAGTCAGTCCAGGTCTTAGTGGAGAAAGAAAGGTTACTAAAATAGGTATCTATTAAACCCCCTTAAAATCAAATGGTGCTACCAGCAAAAATAGCAGTGCTGGTAAGGGGAACGCGACGGGGAATAAATATTACTTCCCTTATTTTGACAGAATGGGAAAATGAATGGCTGCAGAGAGGACAACTGTGACCAGAATAGAACATGATTCAGCTCTGAAAAATGCCCTTAATCTCTCTGGGAAATATTGTTATGACCCACTTCTGTGCTGAGAGTGAAACATCTGGGTCGCAAGCAGCGAGTGAGGAGGGGGCATTGCCTGAGGCACATCCCAGCATGGGGAGAAGAGACTGCTGAGCTGCAGGAGCTGGATCCCCTGCCCAGGGACTGTGCCTGAGCTAAGCCATGCAATGTCTGCATGGTAGGCACAATTCCTGCCAGGTCCAGAGTCAGTGCAAGCCTCCAGGTTCTAATTACCCAGAAGGGAGTTTTAATAAAAGAAATCAGTGGGAAATGCTGGTGACAGCCAAACTCTGGAAAAGGAGGAAGGAAACCATCCCACTGGGCCTTTGGAAACCAAAAACAACAGAAAAGAACCAGAGAGAAATCAACTAATGAGCACTTGCTCCACAAACTCACCTCTTTACCACATCCCTGTATCCAGGGGCTTGTTTCTCTGACACCGGTTTCAGGAACGGGCTGCTGTATCTACAGGGACAAGGACAAAGACTGTTCTGCGCTTGCCCTGTGCCAAAGGCAGCACTAGGACATGGAGCAGTGTTTCTCTCTCCCTGCCTGCCGTGAGGGCCACAGCCAGTGCTGTGCCAGCTGTGTAGGAAGCAGCTCCTGGGCTCTGCCACATTAAGCAGAGAAAATAAATATGCAGTGTTCTCTCCAGCTCTGCAGTACACAGCTGTTCCTAAAGCAAAGCCCAGGAGAGACAGCCCAGCCTCTGGGGAGGGGAGGACAAGGCCTGGTGACACAGGAGCTGGGACTCAGGGCAGTGTGTTCAGGACATGTTGATCCAGCCCTCTGCTCCCACATACCTGTGACTGGCTATCATCCTCCAGATGGTCAGGAGTGTTTTCTTGAGGAGCAAATGCTGGAGGGGGTTATTCCAGCTCGGCTGCACCCTGTGAAGTGAAGGCATTGCCAGATCATCACACTCGAGAAGAAGTGGGAGGTGACAATTCTACTGGCACCCACCACATCCACAGCCTTGGAGTGTGACGGCGGGAGCATTCTCCATGGGAATGCACAAGTAAACATCCAGAATGCAGGAAGATGCAGGGCAACAGGTAAAACCAAGGGCAGAATCAAACTGGATAGAAAACCACTGCTGTTTAGAACTTTACTGAGGTGGTTTTTATGAAGTTTCTCATCCCATCTCCCCATGTTTTTCCTTTGAAAGGCAGCCCAGATGATCATACGTGGCAGAGCCTGCATGTGACAGACATATCTGCACCTGCTTAAAGGGGGTTAGTAAAGCCTCTCTCAGAAGCTGCACTATGCATTGCCTGACAGAACCTGATGCCCAGTCTACCTGCCTTGAGGAGATGTGTATTTTCCATTTACTCTCTTATTTAATCTCTACTCTTCTCACTTCAGCTTAGGATTGATGCCTCAAAATGCTGGCAGATCCACAGAGATAGCACAAGTTACCTCCTTCCCTCCTGTTCTCCTTGGCTATCTCACCTTCCTGGATGTGACCTGTGCCATACACTTGTTCTCATGTGTGACAAGGCAAGTGAGTCTGTTCTGCTGCACCTGCAAGAGAGCAGAACCAGCTACTTACAGGTGTGTGTCGGGAGGGCTTGTGGAGTCCGGCACCGGGGCTGCAGAGGTGCTGCCACTGTCATCTTGGTCCTGGGCTTGAGCACTTATCTCCTGTGCATGCTGCTCACCTAAAGCTTGTTTTCCAGGTGTCTCTGGAGTCTTGTCCTGAGGAGCACAGAGGAAAATACATCTAAAATGGCAGCCTGAGATAAAGGACCTGAGTCATTTATCTAGAAGCCAGCCTGCTGCACATCCCTTTACTGCATCCAGGCTCAGCTGGAAGCTCACTTGCTCTCTGTTATTCTGAGGATGATGTTTGACCTTACCGAGACTTCCCCTGTGCTGCTCAGCGCTCAGTAACAGCTGGGTCTGATCTCTTGGATCATATCCACCTCTGGCTAACACAAACCCTGTGGAGCTGCCCAGTGTTGTGTCTGTCTGCTCTTTGGGAAGAGTCATGGATGTAGAGAGGGCAATCAAGAGCTGAGGTAAGACTGCTTCAGGCTTGTTAGAGCTCGAGATACAGATAACAGGATCCCCTAGAGCACAGCAAGGTTGTTTCCCCAGAAACTCCCACATGAATATGACAGGGAATAGACTCATCCAGGAAGGAGAGTGGTGCTGTTGTTGTACTAATTTGCCAATAAAATGTAGAGTGGCAGGAAAGGGAGGCTTTTTGAAGTCCAGGATGTGGGATTATATGCAGGGGCACCTCAGAATCCTCAACAGATCTGAAGCATGGGCAGACTTCTCAGGAAGAAACTGGACACGGTGCTGTGTTTGGCTTTGACCATTGGGAAAACGATGAGGGAACTGCTGTGAATAACAGCAGTTAAGAACAGAGTAACTGCTGGAAATAACACTGTTCAGCCTGAACAGGTGAAAACCCTGAAAGTGATTTGACTCCAGTGTCTGAGTTTTCAAGGGAACAAGTGTGAGTGTGGAAAAATGACACCATTCTTCCACTGCTTTGTTACCTGTCCCAGGAATACCTCACAGGCTGGTGGAAGACCACAGCCCCCTAGACACAGAACTGATGCAAACCCAGGCTAAACAGTGCCTGCTTCCAAGACATGACGGCCCCCAGGGGCAGATGGTTCTTGCTGGCACAGCCACGTGGGCCTGAAACGAGCCAAGCTGTGCTGCAAAACACAGCAATTAGAACAGGGCAAGTATTCCAGTCTTGCCTTAAACCTGAGAGCAGCCTGCCAGCTCTCATGAGTCACCTTTACACTGCCAAGGAGCAATTCTTCCAACTCACATCTGAGGGTTTGATCTGTAAAAAGCTTCCTGTTTATAAAGATACACAGCCATACATAAAAACACCCTTCCCTCTTACATTTCTCCTGCGTTCCCCTCCCTGCTGTCTCCTCCTGTGTGTCCCTGCCTCCCTGGGACTCCCCTATCTCCTCAAGAGCTAGTTTCCCTCACTGTCTCTTGTCTCTCATCCAGGACCAGAGGCTCTTTTAGGACCACCACTACCCTACCCCTCTTGCCAAGAAGTGTTCTTTCTCATCTTCTGCCAGAATGTGCAGTTGACTTCCCTCTGCTCCCAAGACTGCTGTTCCTGTGGTCTTTTCCTGGCACCTCACATCTTCCCCATCACTCTGCTTCCCTAAGCCACAATAATCCCACTGAGTCTGTGATGACTCTGTGCTGCCAGTGCGGAGAGATTCCAACATCTGGGTTACCTGCAACACAGTGATTTATTACTTCAAATTGTGAAGGCAAAAGGGAGGAGAAATAAACAGCACAGATGCTATTTTTGCATTCAATCATGAATGCCTTTCCATTTTTAGGAATCCTTGCAAAATCTTCCGATGAAGCCCTGTGTTATTATTACAGTGTCAGTTCACTGACATTTCTATGCTTTAGGGTGAGCTGTGTTTTAGCAAAACAGCTCCCTTGTTGCAGTGCCAGCTCCAAATGGGAGGAAGGGCTGGGCTTGCGCCAGGGAGTGAGTGAACCCGGGGCATCTGCTGTGCCCCCCAGACTGTTTCTGTGTGTTAGGGATGGTGGAGGCCCTAAAAAACCCCGATGTTTCAGGAGGGTCTGAACTATGCTGCCAACCTTCCTGTCATCCAAACAGCCTTACCTCCAAAATGAACTGGAGATGACTGTTGCTTTCATACGGCTTCTCTGCTTCTTGGTAATCTTCACTATGATCCTCACAGGGAGGCTCACTCAACCTCAGCTCACAGTCTGCCTCTTGGCTGCTCTCCTCTACCTTCCCCACAGCCATGTCTTCAGTATTTCTCCAGCTCCTCATGTCCACATCCAAGCTTGAATCCCAGCTGGGAGGAGACTGGAAGCCACTGTTCTGTGACTCGCAGGATTGGCCCATCTGCAAACAATAAAAAGAGAAAGCAATTTCTTTGTACCAAGATCCAGAACTGCCAAGACCAGCTCGTTTGGTGACACTCCGAGCCCCAGCGCGGGAAGGACTCTGAGGTGAGCAGTCTATGCCTGCTCAGTCTATACCCGAGCCCTGCGCACAGCATGTGGCAGGGCTGCAGCTCTGCAACACAAACTGCTGCTTCAGAGCAACTGCATTACAGGTTTTCTGTGCCCTCCCCCTGCCCAGGGGTTGGTGGGTCACTGTGCTCAGGGCATGCTGAGCTGGCTAGAAGCACGTGGCTTTGCTGGATGTTCCATGTTTAAGGTGCCGAAGGCACCAGCAAGGTCAAACTGAGTCCTGACAGGGCTCCTCAGCTGCTGACTGTTGTGAACAACTTGTGACTCCAAGGACAACTCACTGCAATTCCCTTTGCTGCCCTCTGAGATCCTTTTATACTGGAAATAACTTATTACAAAGCTTACAGACTTTGTTTTTTTAAGTGACAGATGTGATTTAGCTGGATGGTGATATCTTATGTACCAGAGTCAGAAGAATTATAATCCTGCACAGATACACACTGACAGAGGAGAGTTCTACATATTTCAGAAAATAAAAATTAGCAATCTCTTAAGAAGCAAGAAACCATTAATTTCATCTCTGTTCTTTAATCCATGCCTAACTATCTTCTACTGCACTAGTCCACTAAGATTCCTCTAAGCCTGGGGAATTGCTTGCGGAGTCACAGTAACAGTAAATGATGTTAGAAAATCTGTATCTTGCCCCTGAACGGAGTTGTGTGGATGCTGTACCTATGGAGAATTCTATGCATTAGTTAACAGTGTCTTCAGAGTTTTCAGTTAATTATGTACAACCTAATTTTTTCAGAGTTTTGAACAAGCACATTTCTCACTGACTGCCTTTTGCACTCTCAGGACTGCTAGCACAGCTCCAAATACAGCTTACGGTGCATAATTGAGAGAAATAAAGAACCCACTGGGTTTGGAGATGAGAAAACTGGTTTGCTTATATCCTGAACTTGCAAGCAGAGTTAGGATCTGAAAGCCTGTCCTTCCAAAACCTCTTTCAAAGTTAACTTCAGAGGAAGCAGAAGAAATTTGATGAGGTAAGAGATAACATTACCTGCTCTCAGCTTCCAGAGTTGGTGCTGGGCAAAGAGCTGAGCAAACTGAGATTTCATCTGAAGAAGAACTCTGTGCCTAAAGAGCTGTCCTGCACCTTCAACAGAGCTGGGCACACACAGAACCAGCCACTGCAGCTCAGGGAGGAACAGAAAACCCTTACCCAGGGTAATCTGATCCCTAGTGATCGTCTTTCTGTACTCCAGGTGAGAGGGTTTAAAATCAGGAAGCCTGGGGAATTGGGGCATAAACATCAATTAAGAGATCTTCAGCCTTATGTTCAGTTTTCCCAAATCTTGGAAAACTCAAGATGCCAGAAAGCAGAAGAGCAGCTTTACTGCAAGACATGATGAGGGAAATAATCCCAGGCTGCTCAGCTCCACACCAATTCTGGACCAAATGATAGACTTCAAATTTTAATTAAGAACTGCCTGACAGTTCTTAATTATGTTGGCCACATAAGTCACCAGCAAGGAACCTTTCTCAAACTGGAAAGTTTTAGTTCGCTTTGCAGAGATCAGACACTGCATAACCCTTCCTGATCTGAGAAAAAGCTGTTAGAAATCAGGAAGACAGTCTTTAAAAAGAACGTACATGTCAAAACAAGAAAAATGATAAAAGCCTGATCTCTAATAAATGAAACATAGAATCCACATAAAGAAGGCAAAAAAAAAAAAAAAAAGGAAAAAGAAAACCAGAACAATTTACTAAAGACATAAAAGCAAATAAAAACAACAAACCTCATCAAAAACATCAGAAGCAGAGAACTGACAGATGATCAGTGGCGATGACGCATGATCAGTGCCAAACATCTCAGTGGAAAATAGGGCCAGTTGGAAAAACCAAATTAATCATCATTATCAGCAGAGCCACAGAGGAGATCACATGAGACCTTCTCTTGGGATGGGTCTGAGAGACAGTTTCTAATTAAAATGTCAACAGGGGAGGTTTTAGAACAATTAAAGGGAGCGGGTAAACCTTAGAACCCATTGGGATTCACTTGTGAGTCTTAAAGAAGCTTAAATACAGCGTGACCAATCCTACGCTGTGTAACCTGTCATTTAAGTTTAAGAAGAAAACCAGAAAGGGGTGATTGTTTTATCTGTCTGTAAAAGGGTGGGTGTTGAGAGATAAAGCACAGTAAAACATCAGCTCTGTACCAGACAGATTAGAACAAAGTATTAGGAAGAACAGACTTAGTAGTCAGAGCACGAGATGATGAATTGGAAAAGAGGCAATGGGGCTTCGTAGAGAAAATCATATCCTAAAGAGTTTTAAAGCTCTTAAAACATCATTTAAGACTATTAAAATGTCATAGGACAAGGGAAAAGGCTGAAAGAAAAATACCTGGTTAAGAGAAGAAACCAAGGGTAGGAAGGAACAGCAATGCTTGCCATGATGAAAGCAAGTTACGTGGTCCTCTCATGTGCTGCACCTTCGGTTTTCCAACAACGGCAGGTCAGAGGTGTTACAGGGGAGATGGAGCCAGACTCTTCTCAGTGCCCAGCAGTGAAAGGAGGGGACAGTTATGACAAGTTGCATCAAAGGAATTTCAGGCTAGGTAAATATTTATTTCAGGAGGAGTGGGTAAGCACTGAGCTTGTCCAGAGGTGCTATGGAACCTCCATCCATGATTTTCAAAACTTGACAAATCTGCCTTTGAAGCTGGCCCTGCTCTGAGCAGCAGGTTAGAGGAACACACAGAGATCCTTTCCAACTTAGAATAATGGAATGGTTGGGTTGAAAGGGCCTTTAAAGGCCATGTGGGTCCAACACCCCCTAGCTGAAGCTGCTCAGAGGCCTGTCCAACCCAACCCTGAACATTTCCAGGAATGGGGCATCCAATGTCTTTGGGCAACCCGTGCCAGTGTCTCACCACGCTCATTTAAAAAAAAAAAAATTATCTAGTCTAAACTGATCCTCTTTTAGTTTCAAACCATTACCCCTTGTCCTGCCACAACAGGCCCTGCTAAAATGTTTGTCCTTAAATAATTCCATAGCACACACTAAGAACCCTGTAACTTTTTATGCTGTGAAAATAACAACCTGTAATCTCTGGAAACTGTAACACAAAAAATCAAATAAGAAACTTGTTCCCAGGTTTACTAGTGAAGGACAACTAACCAATAACCAAACCAAAGGATTTTCAGCATTTCCAAATCAGTAATGTGACTCTGTGAAAATACACCTCAGTGATACACAGAACTCAAAAGAGCAGGCACAGCCAACTTCAACACTAAACCTGTGAAAATAAAGAGCTCTTACTAGGCCAGGTAACAATGCCTCTGGTCTTAATCCCAGTGACTCACTTTCCTGAATCCTGTGTAACAGAAAGCTGCACCCTGTACCTGCTGCAGAGTGTATATCACTCCTGGTTGCTGCAATGCATCAAGGATGATACTGTTTTGTTGGTGTTTTTTTTTCCCCCATGAAAGGTTGTGGGGGCAGAAAACACGCAAGTTTCATCGCACAGGTCATATGAGCAGAAAAGAAGGTGGCAACTTGGAAATTCTCACAGAGAACTTCAACCTCCATGTTGCTTAGGAAAAGGACTGTAATTTCCAGTATAAACAGTGCACAAGCTCAGATGCGAAACTGGGAACTGGCAATCCTGCCTGCAGCTGCTGGGATCACGGACTTTCACTCTCACTAGTGTAGCCTTCAGAGATCTCAGGGGGAAGAATGTACAGTACTTTTCGATGCACTTTCTCCTAAGGGAAGCTCCAACTAGATTGCAGTATTTAACTTCTCATGCTTAGATTTCCTGTATCATCACAGTGGTGCTGTATCCTCACACACTCCACCAGGGAATCTTCCTCTCCATCCAAGCACTATGGAACATTCCCATGATTAATGGATAGTCTGTAAGGCCAAAGCTCTGCCATGTGTGTGTGCTCTACGGAAAACTGGAAGAGAATTATACTTGCAGATATTCAAGGTGGGTACACAGGCTTCTTCCACAGGGTTGCTCCCTGCAGAGCTGGGATGCTCAGTACACTGCACACCGGTTTGTTCCCAGATTTTAATATACATCACATTTACACATCACTAGTAAAAATCTGTACACTTCACATTACAGTACATACGAGCCACCAGTTGCTAGCTAACACCAGGACACTGATGAAGCCCAAGACAACTGCCCTAAAACAGGCAGGGGGGCTAGTCTTTCCCTCTGGGGAAGTTTCTTTGGGATACATATTCCGACGAGACAGCGCTCTCCAGAGGGGCAAGCGAAGAAGGTGAACCAGGTCCCAGAAATGGACCTGCAGCTTTTCTTCCTCCTCCAACAGCTGTTAAGAGCAGCCTGCTTGCACTCCAGCTCCAGATGCTGAGTGCTGGGATTCGGCTGGGATTCTCTGTGTCCCTGCAGCATCATTTCTTCATCTTCAGGTCTGCCTCGATGGCGCAGCGCCGCCCTCTGGTGCCTCCGTCCTGCTCACAAGGCAAACAAACACAGTTACACAACCCGACACCAGCGCTCTGCTCCCTTCAGCACAGGGGGAGGGAGGGAATTCTGCATCTGGCGACAACTTTTCATGCCTTCCAATCAGGAGAAAGGGAAGCTGTCCCTAAGGTGGTCTGGGGCGGCCTGCCTGCAGACCTACCTAAAGATTGTTCTGGACACAGCAGGGTGCTGGGCGTGGCAGCATGTGTGCACTGCTGGAGCCAGGGCACAGAGAGGCAACATGACTCTCACCCAGACAAATGCTTTTGGAGCCTGGACAGCACAGGCTTTCTCCTAAACAGCAGATTCTAGCTTAAGGTGGGAAGAGGAAACTGCTGACTAACCTACCTTATCAGCTGCTGATCCCTATGGGAAGTGCTCCTCCAGTTGAGTGACCCTGGCACTAGCTCCCTAGTTTCTTGGCATAGCTCCTTTCCATGAGCAGGTGAGCTGAGAGCTTCCTTTGATGCGCTGCCCTCTCTCTCTGGCTGACATGCTGAATCTCCTGGAGTACTCCTCTGTCTTTAGATACACGTGAGAGATAAGAACAACTCTCCAACTTCCTCTCCTCTCTCCCCGCAACTCAGAGACTTGGGGATTCCCAGAGGGAATACTTTTCCAAACACTTCTGGATCACCACAGGCACAGAGCAAGGTATTTCTGCAGAGTGTCTTATTTGCTTTGTGGACCAGGAATGATAAAGGAGTACACAGCTGACTGCTCACTCTCCCAAGACCTTTTGTACTGCTTCCAATGTATAAACATGAGAGATGTAGGAAATACAGGTCTTGGTTTGTCTTCCCACTTACATGGAAAGAAAGCAGGAGAGAAGTTGTGGAAAAAAAGCAAAAGCAGATGACAAAAAGAAAACTCTTGGAACCAAAAGAAAAGACTGAAGCCCCTCCCGCTCACCCACGCTGAGAATAAGGGACTGAGATGTTTCTTCTCTAAGGATCGCAGTGGTGCAGCCCCCAAGTCAAACACACCCCTTGCAGTGCTAAGGATGCTGTGACAGTACAGTGATCACCCAGACAAGGAGCAGAGCACCTGCCAGCAGAATCTGCTGGAGCCTTTCAATACTTACAAAGAGAGAGAGAAGGAAGGCAGGAGAGCCCATTGGGACACTGTCCTGTTAAAAGGCCAAACAGAAGGACTTATCAGGCATCAGCTACAGAAATGCACACACCACACAGAAGCACTGAGCCCACACATGAGCATAGAGAAACTTGTGCCCCACTCCCCTTCCCGCATGGCATCAGTCTTATGCAGCAGAAACATAAAAACAGACAAAAGGAGGGATACTGCAAGAGTCAGAATGCTAGGAAAGGGATGTTCCCTCCTCATCCATGGCAAGGCCTGGTCTACCAAACAATTTCTGCAAGGTGCAGTTGCTACTAGAACTAAGCAGGCAGTCCCTGCTGTCACAGTGTTGTGTGCACCAGCTGAGATCACCTGAGACCACTTCATTGTGTTTGGATGTCTTTACAGAAGAAAAAAACCAAACAACCTTCACTGCTTAGATCAGTGTGAAATTCAGAGATTCTCCGGTGTGTTTTACACAGCAAACCAGAGTTGACTAATTCTCTCTCTCTAAAAACCTGACTAGAAAGTGAAGGACATGGCAATTCCCTTCACCTTCCTGCCATTTCACACCTCTACCAATACTCTCTTCATTTCCCTACAGTTTTTATCACCTGTTTTTAAAAGGTGATAGAACTATTGGGATTACAGAAGAAACTCATGAGACCTGCCTCTTGAATGCTGTACAGGTCCAGAACTGAAATCTTATCAATGGACACATATGAAGAAATTTTGTTTACATGAAGATGCTGGAATCCCAAAAAACATTCTGCCTTTCTTGTGTGAGAACTTCATGCAGTATCTTGGGATTCTTCAGAAGATCCCAAGTGCCCTTCCAGAGGGTGCAGCATTCTCACCTTCTCTGAAGCATCTTGCTTGCGAGTGGAGTCTCGCCCCCGCAGGCTCTTTGCACTGATCCCTGACTCTGATGTTTGCATCATCAGTTGTGTGGCCAGAAATTGCTGCAAGAAAACCACACTCTGTTAAGATTGCCAGGCAAAACAAGCTCAGTAAGTGCATGTCAGTTAACTATCACAGACCACAGGTTGGGAATGATTGGGTCAGAGGCAGTTTCAGTTCCTTTTCTGCTGCTCAAAATAAGTTCCCCTATTTACCTCAGAAGCCACAAGTCCCGAGGAACTAGAAAACCTCAGTTCAAACTCTTACTCCTGCCAGCTGGGACGTCCTGCTTCACAGGACATTTTAAATGGCATAAATTCACAGGATAGTTTCACATAAACTTTATATCAACATAAACCAGCACAGCCACCCAAAGCAGCAGTCGCGTCCCCTGTCATTCACTATTTTGTTGCTTGTTTCTGTTCCTGAACCACACCCCAGTTCCTGCTGGCCTAAGCATTTCCCTGAAGGAAATTACATTTGAAATTGGTCTGGGCTGAACCTATAAAAAATTTTGCTGTGTTACTTTTAACTCGCCCACAATCTAGTTCAACTCAAGCACCTGAGCAAGCATGAGAGAGATGCAGGGAAGGACAGGACTCCTGCATCGAACACATGGGGAGTGAAACTACGGTCTTACATCCATGGACCAAGGCAGATGCTCAGCCCTCAGCTCAGTGCTTTACCTGGATCTGCTCCAGGACATCTCGCTGCATCTCCACAGCCATGTGGTACACATCATGGTCAGAGCTGTTGTACATAACTGCATTTTGAAACATCAGCATAATATCACGCTGGAACTCAGCTGTGGTTCGTATCAGCCCATTCTCAATGTTCTTTTTGATGGTAGACAAATCCATCGGTCTATGAAAGAAATGCAAGCAAAATTGCAACAGGCACACTTAACTCTTTTCCCTCTCTTTTGGAAACAACCTTGAGTCTGTAATGTTGTCTAGTTAGAGAGTCTGTTTAATTTAGCTGAACAGGTTCTGCCCCAGACAGGCTGTGCTCCTGAGTACCAAGGCCTGGGTCAGAAGACAGAATCTGTCCAGGAATGTGACAACAGCCTGAGCAACGCCTCAGGAGAGGCACCTGCCTTCTCCAGGCATCATGGAGGAAGTAACTAAGGAGCCAGAGCTGCAGCCACTGAACTTGAACTGTTTAGGGGAGAGTTTCAGGGGCTAGCAGGGGATTCTGGTAATTCTTCCAGAAAAGTCCACTATCTGGGATAGTAAAAAATGCTGATTAAAAAAGACAGCTTTTAGGAATTTCAAAGGTTAATCCTACTCTTTGATAGAAACTGGGAAAAACGGATCAGTCATGTATCACCTTACCGATAAAAATGTTCTGTGTAACTCAGTGTACTTCACTCAAGTCAAGGTTCTGTACAGACATGTGCCTGTTACTGAAGACCCGCTTCTCGGGGAAACCTGCTTCTGATTGAATCATGTCAGGAAAAAAAATGTTTTTCCAAGTATTCCAGTCTGCACAGCAGGCAAAACCTACATTGTTCCTGCCAGAAATCCCTACACAAATTAGCAAATATAGAGTTTTAGTGACAGAAGGCTGCTGAAACTCACCTCTGTACGATGCTGTGGTAACCTGGTGCTATATCATCAGTTACAGGCTGCAGAAAGACATTGGCATATCTGCAAAGAGAAAGAGTCCACTTAGTGACCATCCTTGATGGTAAATATTTGTTTCACGCTCTCCTGTTTATTTGTCTGTAACAGTATGATTCATCATCTCCTGGTACCAAGAGATAAGCCTCTGAGATGGGAGAGTGGAGACTTGTCTAGGATTAGTCACTTCTTTCTGTCAAGACATCAAACTCACTCACCTGTGATTAGCTGCTGCTCTCCAAACTAGCATGATGGCTTTCTTCCAGATCTTCTGGGCCTGTATCGCTTCCTGATCCTCACTGCACACTGAGCTGGGAAGAGAAGAACATACTTCCTTTAGGAGTCTGCACAGTGCCTCAGAGCAGAAAACTCGTGGGTTTTTTTGCCTTTGACATGCCCATGCTAATCCATGACAAAGACAGAAGGAAAAAGTGGGAGCTGGTAGTGGGGTGCTGTCTGCACACTTGCCCTTGTAAGCAAGGAGAACCAGAAATAATCATCAACAAATTCCCACTCAGCAAAACAGAAATGAGATTCCTACGCTCCCTCCACAACTCCCTGACACTCACAACTGTGAGGAGGCCGGGCTGCTGGGGATGGAGTCGGCGAGCGCGTGGGACTGCAGAGGCGCATTGTGGACGCTGAAGCCGTCGTCACTCTCACTCACGGGGGGCTCATTATCCATCTCTGACAGATATCCCTCACCCTGATCTTCTTCTTTGGGTTCCTCCAAACTGGCAGCCTCACTGGCACCGTCCTCATCGTCCTCCTCACCCTGCCCATCCTGAAACACAGAGTCCATGAGCCAGCATGGCCAGCTACAGCAGCAACTCAAGAGCCTCCAAAGCAACTGCGGTTCAGCGAGTAAAGTGATTTTCTTGTTACCCTGCTGAAAACTGTACAGTCACTTCCACAGAACCCCAGTCTCTCTGGCCCGCCCTGCCTCCCCCTGCAGACCCACAAGCACATACACATATAAGCTTTACAGCTTGAAGCAATCTCTCCTTTAGCTCTGACTGCAGACTGCTTACTTCTCAATGCAGAAAAGCTGAACATAAGCTTTGCTTTTCAGCAGAGAGCAGCAGCAGTGAGATGTTGCAAACAAACTCGGGATGACTGTAACTGAGAATTACCTTCATCTGACTCCTAAACAGGGCTTGGGCCTCTTCCTTCATTGAGTCTGTGAAAGAAAGAAATGCAGAAAGGTTGACTCTCCAAAGCAGTCTTCCCTACAAAAGCTCCTGCACCAATGCCTACTGTCCTGCAGTAATTACCGCTGTTCCTACATGTATCTTTTGTCCCTCCTCCCCAAAAATCCTGAACCATATCACTGGCAACTATCCAGCTAATAATGTTGCATGTAAAAGATTTCCTAGCTGAATTAAGTTACCTGACAGCTCAAATTTGTGCTGAACATCAGCCTGTGAGGAGTCTTCACTCACATTTGGGACTTGTGGAGGGGATGAATCATCATCAGGTGGGGTCTGGAGGGAAGAGAAATGCACAAATCTAGATGTTTGTGTCAGCTTACTTCAGTGAAGGTGTGGGCACATCTCACTCACCCTAACCTAGCTCAAGGCAATGAGGTTCACTGAGCACCTTCCCAGGAGCAATTCTGCACATGGGCGAGGGGAGATATACAAAGGTACTGCCTAAAGCACAGCTGCTCTGCTCATCAAGCACATCAGCAGCACGACTCCCAAGAAAACAGTCAGTCACATCCACTGAAGGGTCACCTTCAGCCCAGCAGTCATCCTTCCTCTAAAATTTCTCTCCTACCTGCCACAACTGCTCCTTTCTTTCCCCACACCAGTTCCAGACAGCTTCTCTGCTCACATACCTCTGTCTTCACCGGATTGAGCACTGCATCTTCTCCCTTGGACGACTCTATATTTATTTCAGGAGTTTCTCCTGATGTTAGAGCTGCTCTTTGATCTTCTTCTATCTCTTGACTTCTAAGCTCTGGTGTTTCTGTCACTCTTGCAGTTGCTGGTATGGTTTCCTCAGGGCCCAGCTGACTCTGCTCCTGCTCTGCAAGTTCGGTTTTTATTTCTGATGCCAGCTCTCCAATGCCCATTAGGTCTCGAATTCCCTTTGCCTCTGGCTCCTCACACTCCAGTCTCTCCTGCTTCACAGTCACAGCCACTTGGGGTATCTGGGCCTGTTTCTCGTGCTCCTGACGAATTGAATGTTCCCAAGGGCCAGGAAGGGTCTGAGGGTCATCGGTATCTTCACAGAAAGAAGACAGAGCAGCTTCAACAACTGCTGCGTCCAGGACTTCAGGGTGGTCGTCTACCTTTATTGTCAAAACACACAACAGAGCAGACCGAGGTCAGCAAGAGGGATTATAGAAAAGTTTAAAGGGATTTTAAAAAAATGTTATTTCTGAGACAACTGTGGAAAACTCCATGTACTGGTACTGCATTTTGCAGCCAGACTTGTGGAGCCTCCCGTGGAACTTCAGTTTCAGAAATATGGCACTCCTGGAAAGGATGTTGTGAGCAGCACTCCCCTGTCTGCCAGAGATGTGACCTAAACCCTACCCAACATGAGAAAGAAAGAGATTTCTCTGTGCACTCTGAAGAGGAGCATCAGGTTAAGAGGAGTACCAGTGTCAGACTGACAGCAGTGGTGTCATAGGGTCATTTCCTATTGTTCTGGAAAACTATGGTGAGAACGTGCACTTTGGAACAGCTATTTCCTGCTTTTTTAAACTAACTAAATTGGTGAACAGCAATCATTTGAGATTAATCCAATTGAATGTGGAGCAAGAGGCACTGGCACTCTGCTTTGCCCATTTACCTTGTCCTCAATGATGGCTATAATGTTTCCAACTGTATCAAAGTCCAGCTCTTCCCCTGTATAGGACACTGCAATATCCATTTTCTCAGCCAAATCCAGATCTTCCTTCCCGTCCATGCAGTGATCTTTGGAAGATCCTGCAGTGCTGCCACCCCCAGAACCCAGGCACTCTTTCTTGATGGAATCAATGATCATGGATATTTCACTGCTGTCCATGGCCACTGTCACAGTGTGGGAATCAGACACTGCTTCCATGGAAACACAGGCTTCTGGCTGGCTCACTGCACAAGGATGAGAGGGACAGTCAGAGACAGACCAAGCTGGAGAAGTCCAGCCCACATAAACACTGCAGTGGATAAGACCAAGCACCAACTGCAACTATCCCAGGCCCACCCACACCACCACAGCTTAGATAAATAAAAGACAAATACGAGTTTGCTTTCCCACAGGAGAGACAAAGCGAGATTCCAACCCTTGAACCACAGTCCAGCCAACCACCAGCACCCCCACCCAGCAAACCCTGTTTAAAACCACCTGCTTACTCCAGAACCCAGACATAACCATCCCTTTGGCCAGGATGGCAAGTCTGAGGTGCTAAAGCCCAGCTGAGAGATCGCCGGGCGAGGATCCCACGGGAAGTTCTGCTTTCCAGCAGTGCGTGTCCTACGAGTGCTGCGTTCAGGAACGCACCTGTGGCTACGCTTTCTGGAGCTGCAGCTGGTGGCACAACGGATGGTGCTGACAGCGTGGGCATCATGACAATAGTTGCCTGGGACACAGGCTCTACGGGGGGTGGCAGGAGCTTAGCTGGAGGTTCACTGGCAACAGCGGAGAAGGAAGCAAGAGGTGAGGTGAACTGTGCAGGACCAGCTTCTAAAAGCCGGGAAAGCGTAGGAGCACCTAACAGAGAGTAGAAGGGAAAAGCACATGAGCAAGAAGCAGCCACCACTGAAGTCCACAAAGCCACCACTGGGTTCTTCACTGCCTGGTGGCTTCTTCTGGGAAAAGACACTGAGAGATACCAATAAACAGTCCCAAAAGCTGTACAGAGAACCTGCACCAAAAACACCCGACCCCACTGTGTGTGCAGTCTGAGGCAGAATCATGCAGTTACGGAACACTGTTCACTGTAAGGGTTGGACAGACTAAGCCACACATGCACAGAGATGCCCTTCCAAAGGCTCATCCCAATATGATTATGGGAGATCTGAAAAAAAGTGCTGAGAGAGCCACACAAGGTAAGCCAAGACAAACAGTCATCACAGGAGCTGGAAGGGAGCAAGGGGGATCTCTTTGCACGTTTTTCCTGGAGAATTCCTTTTATATCGAAGATTGTCACTCATTTTAGCTGTAACTTCCAGTCTGCATTGACTCAACTGTCTGGACCAAATTAACAGGTCTTAAAAGATGTCGATAAGGAAAGCTGCTTACTTGTATAGAATTCGATATAAATGAATGGCATAAAACCTCAGTTGCAGACAATGTGATTAAACCACTGGTCAGCAAGAGATGAGAAAAAACCCTCACCTCAGGAAGGTTGTTCTGAAAAAGCCCAATGCAAAGAGTCCTGCAATGTCCCTCTCACCCTCACTCTGGGGAACTCACGCTGGAGCTCATAGTCCTCTGTGGTCTAACCCTCAAAACACCTCTGAGGTACAGCAGAGGAAAGGCACATGAGTTCTCCAGATCCACAGGGAGCAGAGTCTGACACATTAAGAATCAGATACTAGATCATTTTTTCCTCAACTCCCTATCAACAAACCCTTTCTCTCTACAACAAAATGCTATTAACCAGTGTCAAATCCAGAAAACCAGACTGTGCAGATCAGGATCGAATCATGTTTAACTGTTTCAGTCACTCTTTTTTTCCTTAAGGATTAGGGTCTTATAAAAGTAGGGGTGAGAGGGATGTGGGTACAGAAGGAGGAATACAAGTCATAATGTAGCCCCCAAACCCGCCAGGCTAGATGTCCTTCATCTTTCTCCAAAGAGAATTCACAGAGCAGTCTGAAGGACATCTTAAGAGAGAACTGTATAGGGAGAGGCCCGAGTTACCTGAAGCAGCAGGAGATGCAGGGACAGCACCAGGTGTCGACTGCATTTCCCCACTGTGCAGTACTGGAAGGACGCTTCCTACCTCCAGCAGCACTCCTGAGCTGTTCATATGACCAGAAGCCACTGCCATTTCATTTTCACCGACCTGTCAAAGGAGGACGAAACTGAAGTTTTGGGAGATACCATCACATCAGTGATTGTCTGCCAGATGTGCATTTCCATGAACAGGTCCAGCATTTGCTGTTTCAGCATTTCTTCTGCACTCTGCACCCTGCCTGAGGCCCCTCATACAAGTGCACAACATAAGAGTCTGCAAATAATTTGTGTTCTTCAGTTACAACACAGCTGCAGTGCCAACTTCGAGGTCAGGCCAAATACATCATGACCTCAGTTCCTGTTCAAGGACCTCACAATCCTTTACAGATATGAGCCTCTTAAGACCCTGAGATGCCACAGAAATATTCCTCATTTTGAATTGAAACAGAAGTACCAAGATGGAAAGTAACTCATATCAAGATCAGACAGTGAACCTATGATGGACCTTGAAACAGATGTAAACCAGTCTTATTCCTACAAAGAAAACCCAGTCTTCCACAGCCATTACCTTTCCCTGCTCCACTTTGCAAACACAGAACCCACCGAACATTTACCCAAGCTAACAAATAGAAAAGACTGACTAAATCTGACTACTACAAAAATAAAGTCAACAGCCAACACAGCTACTTCCTCGTACAAACACTAACACAGGGAATCTGTGCCACGGGCAGGCTGATGGCTGCTGTTTACAGACTGGGCTGTGAACAGTGTCAGCACCTCCCAAGATTTCCAGAGTCACCACCACCACAAGTGGGTTCTTATTACAGTGATTTTAGTAACTTTCTACAATGAGGAGAAAACTGAAACACTTCAATATAGGTCATAAAACCCATTAAAAGTATTCCCTACTCTTATGCTAAGACACATTACAGGTCTTGAAACGCAACTTCCTGCCAAGATGTAAAGAACTGTGGGCCCAAAGTAATCACCAAGAACAGCTCCGAGGAGGCTGATGGGGATGATGCTGACTAACAAGTTCCCTCCCCTGAGGAGAACAATTTCCTCTGGAAAAGCCTGCAACTCCAACTCCTTACGACTGATGGGAGACAGCCAGTCTTACGTGCTGCACAGTCCCTGCAGTCCTGCTGGGAAAGGGTCCCACCTCTGTGGCTCACAGGGTAATTATACCTCTCAGACATCACTTCTGCTGGGACTCTCACAAAACTGCACATTTTAAAAAAGTCTTTGCAGATCCCCCTTTTTCAGTGGGAGAGTCTGAAGCAAATTGTTTATGTGCTTGCATATATGAGCAGAGAGCTCCATACCAGCCTGGGGCTTGTGGGCAAGAGACTGCCCTTCTTCAGCAGCTCTGAGAGCAGAGGGGAAGGAGGCGGAGTTGCTTTTTGTCCTAGCATCTTTTTCTGGGGTGAATCATCAGTGACTGGGGTCATGGGGGCATCCAGGGGAGCAGAGCCTGGAGGGGTGTCAGGGATTCCAATGAAGGAGGCAACTGGGGTGCTGGGCAATGTCCCTGGCGTGACCTGAGAAAGAGAAAAACCACACTGTTCAAAGCCACACTCCACCACACGGACCAGCCCCACTTGCTGCTTCCCCCAAGAGCATTGATCCAGCACACCACAGACACCTACTCCATTCACTCACTGCACCTACTCCAGGCATGTGCTTTCACCCTTTCCCTGCCCTGTAATGCCATTCCCCAGGCACTCACAGACTGCCTGGTCAACCCACTGACGCCCCTACACGGCCTTTGATCCAGACACCGGATCACCACAGACATGGAAGAGGACATGGATCCCGAGCAGCACTGTACACCAACCACACTGCAGCACTACGGCAGCCAAAAGTCCGCAAAGCAAGGCAAGGGCTTCTCGCCAGGCCCATTCTCCGTGATGGACACTGAGCCCCATGTCCCAAGCTGGTCTTTCCCTCCTATCTGGGATAAGGATCCTTACCCCCGGACTGGCCTCATCCCCAGCAGGCTGGGACAGATCTCCCAGTGCATATTCCCCCCCTGGGGAGGTCGAGCCAGCGGGAGAACGAACCATCACACCCGTCAGTCGTCGCGGTGGATTTTTAATGGCCTGACGAGCTGGAAGAGAACAGAAACTCAAGTGAGATTCCATGACACCATCTTGGACAGTCCCTGAGAGTTACCTATGACTTTATCCTGAAGAATCTTAAGAAGACAGTTTATGTTATAGGAATTTCTTGCACCACATTAGGCTCAGTCCCCCAGTAATACCAGGTTTGGGTAAGGCACCTCTATTTCAGGTTTCTTTAGCGGTTGGGTATTCAACACCTCCCACCACTGACAGGTCAATTGAATTAACTGCCCCAAGAGTTATAAAGGAATTAAACATTCAGAATTAATGTCCCTTATTTTCATGACACCAGTGAAACTATAGGAAAAACTAAAGGGGTGAAAAGCCTGACATTTTAATACAGAGCTCCTGGCTAATCCTGTTTCCTCTTACATACACCTTTCCTACAGATTTTGTTCCTTTCTCAGAAGCCTCTGCATTTTGCCCTGTTACAAATAGAGTGTTGGAAAGAGAATATAACCTTTCTTTCCAACTGCAGGGTCAAGGAATTCCTATCATAGCTCTTAATAAGATAGAAGTATTTTCCAAGTGTTCCTTATGAATATACAAATCTCTCAGAGGAAAAGGAAGGCAGCTCATCTCCAGCTTACCCTGATAAGCAGCATCTGTAGCCTTCCTCTTGACTTCTGCCTCCTCCTCCTCCATTTTTTTCTTTCTGTATACAGAAACAAAACCTGTTACAGAGTGTCTCAATTCCTCCTTCACAATCAGTTTACTGACCCCCCGCCCCGTTATCTCGGGACAACACTGAACAGCCCCTGTGGATTTGGGCTCAGTTCCCCTGTGGAAGGAAGCAGAGCCAGAGAATGACACACTGGGCAGGAAATTTCACTTCCAGCTGATTATCAAAACGGAGCAGCAAGCACGATGCTGCAAAGCATCACCAAGCTCTTTACTGAGCAACTCCAAACAACGTTCCACACAAGCTGGCATCCCCTGAGCCAGGCTAAGCACCCCCTCAGAGGCCAAAGCATCTGCCCGGCTGCCCCATTTCTCTTCACCCAAAGTACACGAAACAAGAGATGTCTGACAGTGTCAGCAAACTACTATTTCAGAAGAAAGCACAACATGGAAATAATCAAATAACCCACATCATAATCTCATTGCACAGCTCCTCCAGTCTGTTATCCATGTGTCCGGCCTGGATCAGCTCTGCATCCTTCTTGAGTTGCCTGTAATAAGAAAACCTTCTTACTTACTGAGCACTGGACAGGACACCCGAAGCAGCATTTTCACCCCATCCTACTTAGACAATCTTTTCAGGACAAGGCTCTCAGATGTGCCACAGTTTAACACCTCTGCCATGCACCTGTATTTTTCCTGTGTTTCTTTAATAATTTTCTTCAACTCCTCAACCCTTTCTGCAGTCAGTTTCCGCACAATAACATCTTCCACAGTTTCCACAACTTCTCCCTTCTCACCACGTTTTCTCCTATAAGGAAAGATGAAAAAAGCTATATACAAATCACAGAAAACTCAGCTCTCATTTCATAAATGGCTGCTGACTGTCACTCCTGACACACTCATGTACACAAAAAAAATATCTACTTCCTCCAACTCCCTTAAATGATCTTGCATCATAATCTCTTCTGAAATTTTTATCTGCTGCACCCAGTGCTAAAGATTTCAGGAAAAGATCAAAGATGCAAGTCCACTAAAAATTTTCTACCTGAAAAAAAATCAATTATTCCACTTCAGAGAAGATTCTTCTCTACCCATGAAGAAACATCTATTTTTTTTCTCACTAACTCTACTAAAGTCCTTTCAGCTCCAGTGCTGAAGATCATTCAGCACTATTACAAATACTACTTTCAGACATCCCATCTTTAACTTAATTTGATGTGAAGTCCCCAAACAAAACTACTGGAATTAGTAGCAATAAATATCTGAGACCACAAAGCTGTAGTGAAAGCACTGAGAAGAAAGCTGTAAAAAAACACTGCAAAGTAGGGACAAATAAAAAACATCTCCCCTTCTCACTCCTGCTGCCTTTTCTACCCCTACACTAAATGATAAACTTATGTGTAAAGCTTCTGATCAGTAAGACCAACATGAAGTGTTTTATTCCAGCCAGATAAATGTTATCTTCCCCATCTGCCACACCTCAATCTCACTGCCCACCCACAAAAGCTGAATTTTCTCATTCCTGAATGTTCCTTTAGGGAGGAGTTGGTTGGGAAGTTAACAGTAACAAGGACTTTGCTCTAAGAAGGGACGAGTCCCCCCAGATTGCTGCAGATTGTGCTTGGGTCAGACTTTGTACTCACTTGGGGGTCTCCGTGGTCTCCAAGAGCTCTGAATACTGAGATGCACAGTGCTGAGAAAAAACAAAGGAAGTCAGAGGACACTAAAGGGTCAGCTTGAGCTAACACCTATCAACAAAGCCCACAGGGCACTCACTCCCACTTCTTTGGAGGCCCAATGTTTTATGAACAGATCTCACAGTTTTCTCCAAAGTTTCCCCCAAGGCTATAATTTAGTGGAGGAAGCAAAAACAAAGCTAAAGAACAGATGCTCCCAACTAGCAATTCAGAAATCAAAGCAAGCAAAAGCTGCAGCTGTAATGTTTCCGCCTGTGAACACGAACCAAAATATTTAATCAAAGAAGACAAAATAACATGACATCAAGGCCAGTTCCACAGCTCAACAGACACAGTAAGCAACATAACAACTCCAACGTCTCCTCTCTTGAGTCTCTATCTCTTTCTGTCCCTTACATGGAACAATTAATCCTTATTCATCCTCACCCTGGCACTTCTGATTATGCAGAGATCTGGTGTGTTTCTGTTATTCATCTTTTCATGTTAAGGGTTCTACCTTACTTAGCCAACCCTCACAAGGAAAGCTGTTTCATATCTTTGACCATCCATGTCTTTTCCTTAACTTTATCCAACTGTACTGTGAGCTCAAGTTTTATTTCAGAAACAGAAAAACAGTACTTGATTTAAATAAAATTGTTTTTTTCAAAATTAATTTTGCTATCTGTTTCTAAAACAACAAATACATTCTCTTAGGCACCTGCTTTATATATCCCTTGCAGAACTCATTTATTTCCAAGACTCAAATATCAGTATCTTACCTTTTGGGAAAACCAGTCAGGTGGGCGCCCTGGTTCTGCAAAAGGCTTGATGGCTCTGCTGACTGAGACCCTGCAGGAGGGAAATGGCAAGTCACCGTCAACATACTTTCTTCCCCAACTGCCATGCAGAGAAAAATTGACAAGCTGTCTCGACATCAATGAATAACCCCCTAAACATGATAAACTCACAAAGGAGCTGTTATGTTTGGGAATTATTACAGTATAAAGTACAAGACTCGAAAATATTTGCCTGCTCCTAATAAACAATGCCTTTGCTCCTTTGCTTTGAAAAGCAAGTTTCTAGCTTCTGATTAAATATTTCCACAAACACTTTACTTTTGTGAGGGGGAAAGGGCAGTAAAAGAGAGCTACAGGTTCAGTGCACAGGAATGTTACCAAATATCCTTCTTGACCCCAACCCACCTCATCCAATTTATGAATACAGAGAATCACCTAATGGTGTGGGACCTTTAAGATCATCTCATTCCAACCCACTATCATGAGCAGGGACACCTTCCACTAGACCAGGTTGCTCCAAGCCCCATCCAACCTGGCCTTGAACACTTCCAGGGATGGAGCAGCCACAGCTTCTCTGGGAAACCTGTACCAGGGCCTCACCACCCTCACAGGGAAGAATGTCTTCCTAATCTCCAATCTAACCTTTCCTCTGTTGGTTTGAAGCCATTCCCCCTTGTCCTGTCACTCCATGTCCTTGTCCAAAGTCTCTCTCCAGCTCTCATCACTTTTCAACACACCTCTGCTTTTACACAGTAGTTATGAAGGCAGCGAAAAGCCTGTCCAGGTCCATCTCTAACCCTTTGACACCCTATCTTTGTTCTGAACAGAGGCGGGGGAGACAGCCCCGCGCTTTGCCCCGGGCACCCGGTGCCTCGCACACGCTCTGGTTCCTCGCTCTGTGCTCTCGTACCAGTTCTGGTCGCCGCTGCGCATGACGGAGGAGGCCAGGCAGAGCTTCTCGCGGATGGACCAGGGCTCGGTGGGGCCGGCGCTCAGCAGCTTGTGCTCTGCGGGACAGGGCATGAGTGCGCGGGGGACGGGAGCCCACAACAAGGACTGGCCCCGCCCCTCCCCGCCGAAGCCCCGCCCCTGCCCCGCACCGTTGGCCCCGCCCCCCGTGCACTGTTTGCCCCTACCCGGAAGGGCCCTTGGCAACCGCTCCGTTCCTCTCGGGCCGTTCCCCTGCTCCCCTCCCCGCCACAGCCCCGCTGCCGCTCGCCCCCCGCCGCCGCTCCCGCCCGGTCCCGCACTCACTGCCCGTGCCCGCCGCCATCTTCCCCGCCCGGCCCCGAGCGAGGCGGGGGCGGTGCCGCGCGCAAAGCCCGCCGGGAGGGGCGCGAGCGCCACTCCCCCCTAGCACCCCCTCGCCCCGTCCGCAGGCCGGTTGGTCGGGCTCCGCCCCCGCTGCCCCGACGGCGGTCGCTGATTGGCCGCAGCGCGCGCGCGCCGCGTTCCCATTGGCAGAGAGGGCGGGCGGCGAGGTTTGAAATGCCGACGGTGGGAGCGGGGCGGCCACGAGGGGCCGGAGCGGCGTGAGGGGCGGTCGGCGGGGCTGCGGGTTCGTGTGCGTGCCGAGAAACCCCGTGCGGCAGCTGTACCTGTGCGGGCAGGCCCTGCGCGGTGCTCTCTGGCGTGTGCGTTGTGGGGGGCGGTCCGTGAGGAGCTGAGTGTGAGTTTGTGTGAGGTGTCCAGTGTGGTGGTCGGTGTATGCTTAGCTCTGATGGTGTGTGTGTTTGGGGTCTCACGTGGTGGTCTGTGCGCATTTGCGGTCCTAGGTGGTGTTTGTGTGTGCAGGGGGTGTATTTGGGGTCCCGAGTGGTGTCTGTGTGTGCAGGGGGTGTATTTGGGGTCCCGGGTGGTGTCTGTGTGTGCAGGGGGTGTATTTGGGGTCCCGAGTGGTGTTTGTGTGTGCAGGGGGTGTATTTGGGGTCCCGAGTGGTGTCTGTGTGTGCAAGGGGTGGTTTTGGGGTCCCGAGTGGTGTCTGTGTGCAAGGTGTGGTTTTGGGGTCCCGGGTGCTGTCTGTGTGTGCAAGGGATGTTTGAGGTCCTGAGTGGTGTGTGTGTGCAGGGGGTGGTGGGGTTGTGCACGTTTGCAGCAGCATCTTGTGTGTCTGTGTGTAGGGATGGTTCTACAGAGCAGTCCATGGATGGATGTGGTAGTGGGGTGTATCCGCGGGGAGCAAAGCTTGGGCTGCTGTAACATCATCCTTTCCTGTGCCTTTTTTTCCCTAGGAGCTCTGTGAGACGTCATGGCAGAAGCACTTACCTCCCCAGGGATGTTCTCTGACGATGAGGTTGCAGCCTCCCCTGTGCTCGAGTCCACAGCAACTGGGTTTGGGGCTGATTTGCGCAAGGACCTGCTGTCAGAGTTCTCTGCCATCTCCCCAAACCTGGAGAGCTCTCAGGTGAGATTGGAGCTCTTTTGTCACCAACAGGGCAGTGTTCTCACTTGCAGATGCTAGTCTCTGTACAAAGCTGATATTGATGCAGAAGCAACAGAAACTCTACAAAAGAGGCTGGAACTCAAATTGTTGCATTGGTGGGAACAGTTCCTCTTAGGAGCAGTGAACTGTGAAGGGCATAGTCAACGAATGCCTCGTAACAGTTGGGAGTCTCTTGGGGTGGTGCTTGGTCTGGGCACTCTTTTTCGTCTCAGGTGTTTGGGTTGTTGGTCTGATTCATTAGATAAACAAAAAAAAATGCTGGTGTGCTTGGAAATGCCTAAGAAAGCTTCTGGCATTCCTGGTGTTTTTGGGACCAGAGAAGTTCCCGAGCCCTGACTGGGGTAGCCAATATGTGTGTAGATGCTGTGGTCCCCATTATCTGTTCTGATGGGTGGTTGTGTGCTGCCTCTCTGGCTGCCATGCCTAACCTGAGCTGATTTTTGCAGGCTGTAGCTGATGACAATAATGGCAAATTAAAGGTCTATCTAAGAGTTCGACCTCTGAAATCTACAGAAGTGGAAAAAGGGGAAGACCAGGTGAGACACCTAACAAAGCAGGTTTTGAGATGGCTGTGTGCCTGCTGGGAGAGGCTGTTGTCCTTTACTATCTATGCTGTGACTACTACAATAATGGGTTTTATGTGTTCTTTAGGGCTGTGTCTGCATTGAGAACTCAGAGACCCTTCTTCTAAAAGCTCCTAAGAACTCCTTCACCATGCGGTGCATGGAACGTGGAGTGGGACAAGCATTGCACAGGTTCTCTTTCACTCGGGTAGGTGATTGGGACAAACAATCAATCCATCTGAAAGTTTTCTGAGCTTAAACCAGCCTTACAGCTTGCAAAGGTGCCCTATTGATACTCACTGATCTCAAGGCACTGTCTGAGCTCTGCAGTCTCATACAATCCTTGACATCAGTTTTTCTCTTGCTATTAGTTTTTCTCTTTTAAAGCTGCTCCTGGTAGCTTTTTTTGGCAGCAAATGCCAAACTCTTGTTTTGTTCATGAGCCTGTAAACACGCTAGAGCCTGCAGTGATATCAAATGTTACTGGATTAAGCAAAGGAACAGCTTGTTTTTGTAAGGGGCTCAGCTGGAATTGCTGGTGAGTTGGTTGCTCTTGGCTAGTGGAGGGAAAAAGGACTAGGTAATATCACTTGAGCAACTATCAGCAGTCAAAGGACAGGAAAGATCTACATGAAGCTGTTTTCTGTGTCTTGTTTGCAGATCTTTGGACCAGATGTGGGGCAGAAATTGTTCTTTGATGAGACAATGAAACAGGTGATTAAGGATGTACTGAATGGGCAGAACTGTCTGGTTTATACCTATGGCATTACCAATTCAGGGAAGACTCACACGATTCAGGGTAAGGAAAGCACCAGGTGTTAGGAGTCTGTTGAGGGATTGTCTTCTGCTATATGTGAATCCTCAGCTTGCTGCTGTTCTTGCCTCAGGCACCAACCAAGATGGGGGGATTCTGCCTCGCTCCTTGGCAACCATCTTCAACAGCGTGGGGGACAAGCTGTACCAAGCCATGGACCTGAAGCCTTCCCTCTCCAACGAGGTGATCTGGCTGGACAGCAGGCAGGTGAAGCAGGAAGAGACTAAGAAGCAGATGATGCTGCAGGGGGGTCTCTGGGAGGTAAGCATGGGGCTTCTGGGAGGCTCGATAGCAGCAGGAGAGGGATGGTGTCATGCCACCTACATGCTCATGTTCTCCGTTTCCATCAAGGAGGAGCTGTTAACGCCACTGAAGAGGAGTTGCAGTGCTGAATCTCAGCTCCAGGCCACCACCAGTGGCAGTTTTGACAGTGGAGTTGCTGGCCTCTCTTCATCCAGCCAGCTCACCAGCCGTTCAGACCTCAGCCAGACTGAAGGTATGTCTGGAAGCCTGTTGTACACTACCTGCTTCTTGTTGCTTGTGATGGAAGAAAGGGTGATGGCTGTTTGGATGCTGTGTTGTGGGTAAGGGAGCAAAGGCG
This sequence comes from Empidonax traillii, assembly GCF_003031625.1. Classification (NCBI taxonomy): domain Eukaryota; kingdom Metazoa; phylum Chordata; class Aves; order Passeriformes; family Tyrannidae; genus Empidonax; species Empidonax traillii. The sequence continues at coordinate 110,121 of NW_020955215.1, forward strand.
CTGTAGACTCACAAATATTCCCGTTGAAAAAACATGGATGTCAGGGCAAGAAGAACTTTGTGCATATTTTTTGCCAATATCAGAAGAATACACTAATGCCTAATAACCAAGCCATGTGAAATGAAAAGTTACTTGCTACTCACTCTCTCCATTCAAGGAATGTGGTTATTGAGCAGCTGTTTGCTAATTGCAGCTGATTTAGGGTGCTAAAGTGACATGCTGCACTGAGCACTTGTGCCCAGACTTTCAAACCCAGGAACTACCAGATGTTTAGGCATCCAGACACATGAAGTGATTCAGGTAACAAGAACTAAAACTTCACTGATGCTGGAAGGAGTTCATGTTTGAAATATCATGTAATTCTGGAGTCAAAATCCGGTATACAAAAAGTCCTTACACAGAACAGAAGGAAACTTCAGGCTGTCTCACTGGAGACAGGCATTAGAGTAGATACAAATGGGAAGAGGTATATAGAAGAAGTTGATTCTGGGGTGGTTTTTCCTGCTAAAGAATGTATTTCATTCTACAGCTAAACCATTCCAGTTGCACCTGTGAAAAGCTGCAGTCAAGATTTTTCTTCTTTTTTTTTTCCCCAGAACTGGGCCCTCTGTGGGCTGATTTGGATCGGATTTCACTCACCAGCGCAGGAAATGTGCAGTTCTCCATCTGGGTCTCCTTCTTTGAGATCTACAATGAGTTAATCTATGACTTGTTAGACCCAACTCTCTCTGGACAGAACCGCAAGCGGCAAACACTGCGGCTCTGCGAGGACCAGACTGGCAACCCCTATGTGAAAGGTAGATTTACCTGGAAGGCATCTTTAGTGGCTTTCTAGGAAGACTTTAGGACTGAGTGAGTGGGTGGCTTAGCACTGACGCACTGGGGAGTCCCACAGAGACCTCTGATGTTTGGATTATAAAATGTCAAGCTTAATGTCAGGGAAAACTGATGAAGTTGTGGCTGAGATAAGTTTTCTGCCAGTCTCCTAAACTGCTGTGCCCAATGCATGCTTGCTTTCCCAGATCTGAACTGGTTCAATGTCCAGGATGCTAATGAAGCCTGGAAGCTCCTGAAACTGGGTCGGAAAAACCAGAGTTTTGCCAGCACCCACATGAACCAGAACTCCAGTCGCAGGTCTGAGGGTGAACGGGGGCTGTTTAGGCAGAAATGCAATTCTGAGGGACTTTTGGAGGTTATTTCATTTTTTAAAAATATCTACTGTTTTCTTTACAGTCACAGTGTTTTCTCCATTCGGATTCTGCACTTGCAAAGAGGTGGCAGTGAAGTTGTTCCAAAAATCAGCGAGTAAGTTTCGTGCTTTCTGGGATTTGGGGGGGCTCTCAGTGGATTCAACTTTCCTGTCTCTTCTATTGAGGACCTAGGGTATGGGAAATATCTTGATAAAGGTCTTGTTGAAAGGAAAGAAGTAAACATTCCCAACCTTAAGTCTGGGAACTGACAGGAGTTTGAGGACTACTGCAAAACACAGCTTGAGGTAGTTCTCAGCCTTTCTGAATGAAGGTAAATGTGAGTAACCCTACCCTTATAGCAGGAACATGCCTGTTCCTGGGATGTAGCTACCTGGAAATGGGTTGTCTCAGAACATGTTTCATAGACTGGCAAAGGATCTTTGAACTTGACACCACAAAGCTTGCTATTGTGTTACCTTGTGTAACACCTACACTAAGGGTAGGCCCTTCCATCCAGCAACAGCCCAGGCACCCCAAAGGAATGTTCCGTGCCCTTGTGAGGAAGCTGGGAAGGTGATTGCAGAGTGTCTGAACTGTAAACCTGGAGAGAACAGGACAAACTCAGCAGATTATGTGAAAATCACTGTGTTTCCTCCAGGTTATCCCTGTGTGACCTGGCGGGGTCTGAGCGCTGCAAGGACCAGAAGAGCGGGGACCGAATGAAAGAAGCCAACAACATCAACACCTCCCTACACACGCTGGGCCGCTGCATTGCCGCCCTCCGCCAGAACCAGCAGTCCAGGTGAGCATCCAGAGCTCCAGAGGGAGGGTGTGGTGAGGCTGGTTTGCTTTCCCAGCTCACCCCCAGTCTCTCCCAACAGGACAAAGCAGATGGTGGTTCCATTTCGGGACAGCAAGTTGACCCGTGTGTTCCAGGGGTTCTTCACCGGGCGCGGGCGCTCCTGCATGATTGTCAACATCAACCAGTGTGCGTCCACTTATGATGAGACTCTGTATGTAGCCAAGTTCTCAGCCATTGCCAGCCAGGTGAGTAGCGCACACCAGGATCACAGCATGGTCAGGGTACATCCTGCTTCTGTGGTAATGGGCCCTTTTCCACAAGAAGAGGGAGGCACAAGTCCTTCCTATGCTTCTCCAGTGGGTTATTTTACTCTGGAGTATTCCAGATTCTGCTAAACTTACAGTTTAGCAGAATCTAGCTTACAGAATCTTAGAGTTACAGGTTGCAGAGAAGGGCTGTGTTTAAAGATTTACACAACTTTCAGGCTTTGCACACAGCAATGATGGTCTTTTCCTCTTCAGCTTGTTCAGGCGCCTCCCACAAAGCTGGGACTTCCATCCCTACAATCCATCATCAAAGAGCACAGTAGGAGAACCAGCCAGCAGGCAGAGGCAAAGGAAGAAGTGGACTCAGAAGAAGATGAAGACACTGAGGATGAGGCAGATGTCTCCATGTATGAGAAGAAGGTGAGTTGTGATTTGGTTTACAGCCTTTATGGACGGAAGGGCAAGAACATGACTGTTAGTTTGGCCTAGGAGGTGGGATTGCAGCTTGGCAATATGCCAAGAGAGGTGACAGAGAACCTCAGAAGGTTATAGGACCTAGGAAATTGGGAATCTATGACAAAAATATTTCATAGTTGGTCTAAACCTGACACACACGCATAATTTGGAAACACTGTCATCTGTGGAATAGTGACAGTAAGAGTGGGGGTGCAAACCTTAAATCTAGAGATCAGAAAACATGCAGAACAGGTGGCTAAAATGAGGAAAAACAATCAGCTTCCTAGATACTCAGGCAGCTGGGAGAGATGGAAGTCACACACCTACAAGAGACTTGAGCTGTCATGTGTCAAGGTAGCAAATCCTGGCAACTTCTCTTTCCAAGTGACTAAAATAATCTTAAATCTAGATCACTGCAACCCGCAGACACAGGATCACTTAGTTAATTCCAGGTTTTAACTCTGTCGTGCAGTGTGGGCAGTGGAGCTGTGTCCTTCTTGCAGGACTTGCTGCGTGCAGCAGAAGCTGCACGAGAGCTGCTGGTGCAGGAGCGGCTGAAGAAGCTGCAGCTCGAGATGCGCCTGCGCGAGGAGATCTGCAATGAGATGATGGAGTACATGCAACAGAAGGAACAGTGGTGGAGGTACAGCCTGTGCTGATCCCCCTCCCTCTGCTCAGGCGCAGCTGCAGCACCCAGAACTACCACACCCTGACATGGAGTTGTTTGTTCTCTTTGTAGCCAACATGTGGATGCTCAGAGGGAGCAGCTGGAGGAACTGTATGAGGAAAAACTGACTATCCTGAAGGAGTTATTGACCGACCATTACCAGGAGAAGGTCCAGGTTTGTTCAGGGCAATGAAATAACATCAGGAAAATGGCAGTGGGTTGGGAGAGGACTCAGGGTACTTGAGTCTAGGACAATGTTTATGCAAATTGAAAGATGTTGCTTTCTAAGGTATTTTTTTGTGATATTTGATTGCTGGATCCACAATTTTTGCTTCTTGTCTCTTCCTTTACATAGTTCACTAGGCTTCCTAATTTTCAACAACTTAGTCTGGAAGCTGATGTGCAATCATCCTGACTCTTCCATGTATTCAACATGATTTTCTCCCCACCTTACTCTTTTCACTAGAGGCTTGCTTTGCACTCTTCAGGTTCACATCAGTTGTGTGAATTTCTCTTCTTGCTCTTAGTTGTGATGATGGGTATAGGCCTCTCTGTTTTTCATGCTATGGCATTTGGGTGGCCTCTGGGACTTGTTGCAGACCTCTTGGAAGATGCCAACTTTCAAAAAAATCCCCTTTCTTTAGAGGCTGTAAAAAAGTTGTTCAGGCTCCCAGGAAGTGAGTTTACTGTGCTCACTTAAAGGCTGGGTCCAACGTGTGAAGTGTGGGATTGAGAAACTCTCCAGGAAGACACAGAAAGTTTCAGAAAAGTTGTGGTAAGAAAATCTTGTTAAATATTTGAACAAATTTCCTTTCTAAGGAGCGTGATGACGAGATTTTGGAGCTCCAAGCTACTCTGCGGGAGACCAAAGAAAAACTGGAAAGTCTGGATACCAAGGAAAAGGACACGGAGCAAGGCTTACGTCGATCCAAACGAGTGGCCTCCTCCTCATCTGCTGTGCAGAAGGAGCTGGCAGATACCAAAGCCAGACTGGAGCAGTGTCAAAGGGAGTTACAAACCACGACTGCAGGTATGGCAGCGATGTTGCACTGGTTCTGAACTGTGCCTGAGAGATCCTTGTACAAGGTTAGAGAGACTTTCTTCAGAGTACATTGGATTCAGACACCCTGAAACCATTATTCTGAGTTGTAGATAATAGGAATTTTGTGCTGGATGGGCAGTGTTTCTCTTCATTTTCACATGAAAATGGACTTTAAGGCAGGATAATCCCCCTGTTCAAATTCTCGAGTCCCTTTGTGTAACCGAAAGGGAGAAGCCTGGAATGTTTGTGCAGGTCTGTACAAACTCAAAGCTCTTCTTGGCTTGCCTGTAGCAGCTTGTCTCAAGGCAAGTCCTGAACTTCAGGAATACTAAAAGCTGATAAACGTCCTGTTGCTCACTACTTTTTGTCTGTTCCTAGAGTTGCACAGGTACCAGAAATTAGTGGAGCCACCTCCCTCTGCCAGACCCATTACTATGGACGTAGATAGGAAGCTGGAGGATGGACAGAAGGTAACTCCAACTGTGTTACAGAAAGAACACTTGCAGGGCAAGGTGGTTGCCAGTATAAAAATGTTTGGGGCTGCTGTTTCCAGGTTTTTAAATAGATGGTTGAAGTTGAAATGGGCTTCTTGAATTTACTGGAGATGTTGATAGTTGTGGTATCTGTGATCTCAGTGTATCTCACGCAGATGGCATCCCCCCTCAGTGCTGCATGTCTGAATTACCTTGGAGTGGCTTTGTTTGCAGAGCATTGCCAAAACCACCTGTTTTGAATCTCTTTCCTGCAGAATGTCAGGTTGCTGCGTTCAGAGTTACAAAAGATTGGGGAGTCTCTCCAGTCTGCAGAGCGAGCGTGCTGCCACAGCACAGGAGCAGGGAAGCTCCGAGAAGCCCTCTGCACGTGTGATGACATTCTGGCCAGACAGGTAATGTGTCTGTTTTGTTGGGGGTTGCACGAAGGGGGGTGTTTAGACAGAGTAACCTCAGTTCTATGCTGCAAAAAAAAATTACTTATTTGCTAGTGCATACTATTACATGAAGGAACTAGTGAGTGAATTTTTGCAACGGGCAGTTTATCCTCCTCAGTTCATAGTAACCAGGGAGTTAGACAACTTGTCACAGTACCTGAAGGGAGTCTACAAGACAGATGGAGAGGGACTTTTTACAAGAGCATGGAGTGGCAGGACAAGGGGGAATGGCTTCAAACTGACAGAGATTAGGTTTGGAGCAGATATTAGCAAAAAATTCTTTACCTGTGAGGGTGTTGAGGCCCTGGCACAGGTTGCCCAGAGTTTTGTGGATGCTCCACCCCTGCAAGTGTTTAAGACCAGGATGGACCGGGTTTGTAGGAACCTGATCCAGTAAAAAGAGTCCCTGTCCACAGCAGAGGGGTTGGAATGAGATGATCTTTAAGATCGCTACCAACCCAGATCTATGATTCTATGATATCTATATTTTTTATATAAATATAAAAATATATATATATATATATATTGCCTTCCCTCCATCAGGACCAAACCCTGGCAGAACTGCAGAACAACATGATGCTGGTCAAGCTGGACCTGCGGAAGAAGGCGGCCTGCATTGCCGAGCAGTACCACACGGTGCAGAAGCTCCAGGCTCCTCCAACATCCACCCTCAAGAAACGCTTCTGTGCCAACAGGGAAAACCTACAACCTAATCAGCCCCCTGGTAAAAAGCCCTTCCTGCACAACCTCCTGACACGTTCAGCCACCCGTCCTGCTGCTGCCAGAGGGTGGCAACTTCGTTCAGTCGCTCTATGACTTTTCAGAAAGAGATCCCTGCCCTTCTGTTACTGGAACAGGTGGCAAATCCAATATAATGGTATCTGGTTTTCATTGTGCGCTTGTTTATTGTTATTGTAGCTGCTTGAGAGCTTATGTAAACATTTCTGGGTATGTATCGATAAACTTTTAATCAATACCAAAGTGGACAAAGTGACCTTTTGTAATTTAAACACTACACTGAGGAAAGTCCTTAACTATAAAATAACGCAGACGATCAAACTTGTTTAACAAACAGACAAGTTAAAGGTGAGTTGTCATCTTCAACTATGTTGGCACACAATTCGAAAATAAGTTCACAAGTTCCTCCTTGAAAGATATTTTGCCTTCCTTGAATTATAATCCTTTATTAAAGTATACACGTTCTAGGCCGGGGCTGCTCTCTCGGATCTGGGCTTGCAATTCTGGCTCCAAGCGCGATACGGACATAGAACTGAGCAAAAGAAACGGGAAAATGGTTACATAAAACAAGCACTTGAGGGTAAAATAAGATGGACGATGCATCTGGTTAAACTTCCTGGACTGTGAAAGAGTTTTCAGATATTTTTATATGTCTTATAAAGGAAGCAAACCAGACCCAGGGCAAATGAATCCCTGCTCAAACAGCAGTAAGACAGTCTACAGAGTCAGGAAATGGTGTTAGGATCCACTTGCTCAAGATTGTTGCTGGCAATAGAAACTTACCTTCCTAAAGGTGTTTTTGTTAAATATAATGTATTTGCCTATTTAACTTACTACCTGCTTTTATTCAGTAGAATAAAAGGTTTATTTTTATGAGAGCCAGTTCACAGTAAAGTGAATTAAGCTGCCAGGTCATTTGAACAGCTGCAATTTCCTGAACACAGTTCAAGGTCTTCCTCTGAACTGGAGGGCCCTGGCTAAAATCAAGACCTGTACCACGTGTGCTAGGCTGGTTTGTCAAGTCATCTCCAGGTAGCCTAGTGACACTTGTTTACCACAGCTCTCTGTCCTAGGCCAAGCAGGGAAACAGATGGTGTCAGATGGCTTTGTTGTACTCAAACAATTGCATCTGATGAGAACTGGGTATTGTTTTCTGGAAGTCAAAGCTACCTTAGTTGTTCAGTGTTTTTTTTTTTTTTTTTTTTTTTTAAGGGATTCAGCTCCAGCTTGCATTGTTTAAGCTACCTATGGCAACCTGTTTAGACAACCATTATTAATATGAGGGACAGCTCAGTTGAATTTAAGGCCCTGTCCACACTACATACCAAATTGAGCTAAGTTCGTTTGTAAATAACTCATTCAGGCTTCATAATTATTTCAGCTAGAAACAATTTTCACTATAAGACAATTTTCAATACTGAGCTATTTTTGTATTGATGAAAAAGTCTTTCTCAAGAAATATTAATCAAATTACAAATAAGCACAGATAGTCCAATGCTGTTCTGTATAACTAGAAGAGTTCCTAGCTGAAAATAAAATGGGCTCTGACTGTATTTAATGCATCTGTAACCTTCCTGGACAGAAATATATTGTATAAATCTCATCTTGAGCTGCTAGGAGTTTGTAAACAACTATTATATATTACTGATGAGTAACATAGGTATTACTTTTCTGTATATTCTCTTGTTTATCACCTTTGTTATATGGGAAATAAAACTGTGTGCTTGACCAGGCAATGACCACTCGTTTCTGTCTGTGCATGGATCTGGAGCGTAACATTAAAGTGAGAATAATAACAGCAGTACCCACCTTTTCTGAGGAAACAGTGCACAACATAGGGGAGTTGCAAACACGAGACTAGAGGAGACAAAAACGGGATTACAATAGTTAGGGTGCTAAAAGAGACTTCACAGCAAATTAAAGTCTCTATTAACCAAATGTTTCAAGAATTCATCAGCCTCCAGGATTAGACTCCACTGACTTTATGTAGGGAGCAGCCAAATCAAGCTGCCACATGCCTTTTTTTGCCACTCCTTTTCCTCCTCCCTCTGCTTTCCTTGGCAACTTCTTCCTTGCTAATCCCTTTTTTGTTTTTAACATGGTATTATCAGTTACAGAGATGGAAGTGAAGTTACTGCTGCAGCCTCATTAACCCTCTCAACCTTTTTTTCTTTGAACAAAGGGCATATATTGCTACTTTCTCAAAAAACCTACAAGTATCTCTTAAAACAGCAGACCCAACCCAAAGAAATCACTTACCAGACTCCAACTAATCCAACTTGAATGGGAGCACTCAGCCAAGGATATCTCTGTTGAAAATAAACACAAGTGAGTATGCTATCTTATCTTCTCCCTTCCCCTCTTCTGGAATTCTTGTTTTCTAAGAGATAGACTGCACCTAAAAGACCCTGGGACATGAAGGGAAACCCACAGCCAGTGTACCTTAAAGCTAAGCTCCAGTTTGAGAGCCAAATCCCTTTGAAAAGAAGTAACAAAATTCCCAGTAAAAACAACATACATTCTGATCCTGAGTATGTGCCCCTTAGAAACTCCAACAGGTCATTGCTTTAGGATGTGATCCTGAGCCCCTGGGCCTTCTCTTTGAGTCACACAAGCCCACAGTGGCAGGACATCTGAAATTTGGCATGGTGCTACCACATCTCTGAAGAGCTCAGTGAATTTTGCCCAGGCATTCCAAGGAAGAGCTTGGTCTGGTTACGGCTCCTTTGGTGACATCAGATGGTTCTAATGTGCAACTGGAACCACCAGCCATAAACAAGGGAGATATCAAGGAAAAGGTAAGTCTGCCTCTCTTAGTCTTTTGTCCTGTCATATGATTTCCCTTGATGTGTAGGAACTTGTCCCTGTAGCAACACTCCAGTTCTGAAAGAGTTCACCTTTCATTGAAAGAAAAAAGGGCTGAATGATCGGCAAAACATAGCTGAGAAAGCAACTAACAACCTATGGATGCATTTTTAGTATAATCTTCATTACTGTAACTTTTGCAGAACTTGAATATATGCCAAGAAATATAGCTTTTTTTGCAGGCTTTTAAAATCCACTCCCCCACATGTTAGAATTTTAGTTGAAACTCATTACTAGTGAAGCAAACCCAGACCTGTTCAATGGACACTGCTGGGATGCCCAAAGCAGTGTCTCAAAAGCAGGACATAACACAGCTGCCATGAAAACACAAAGGGGATTTTAAAACAAAACAGTTCATGAGTTAAAAATCACATGATGCAGTGGACGATGTTTTCAATGAAGATGTTTGTTTCTGCAAGAAGCATTTCTCAAGATACAGAAGTTAGAGGGGAAGCTGGTGAACAAAAGCTGGGCACTAGTTGAGAGTAGAAATGGACAAAGGAAATGTAGAAAGCTCAGGGGGACAAAGCTGCGGGCTGAGGAAGGTCACAGCAGCTGAGGAGGCAGAGAAAACAAGCCTGTTTGGAGTAAACTTTCTCCATGGCCTGAGGGAGAAGAAATGATGTAGAAGACTGCTTCTCTTTTATTTTTTTTTTTCCTGGAGTCAATCTGTAATCCAGAAATGAGTGTGGGAAGAACTGTGCAATTCAGCAACAACCTGCAAGAGATAACAAATGGGAACAGGGAGAGCAGGAAGGGTAAAGAGTGAAGGCAGCAGAGCTTTGCTGTTCTGGCATTCCCTAAACACCTTCATTTGACTCTCAGCTGAGATAATTCACCCAAAATTCTTTACATTTTATATACCAGGAGAGTCCATGACAAGAGATGTGAACACAAAGTCATTTGTCTACTGCACATGACTTCTGTCTCCGAGAAGGAAAGGAGAGGGATGCTACACATTGCAGTGGGAATGTGGGACCTAAAGTACATTAACAGAAAAGCCCCAAATATAATTTTATAACTGAAAAGGCTGTTGGAAGGTACCACGAGAGGAACAGACGGCTTCATGCCTTTGTCAGAGTCGGTCATTGATCTGAAAGAGGTGTTGTCTAGTACAGACTCTATAAACAACATCTAGTTCATGTGCTGGAACAGTTTTTGCCAACTTGATCTGAGTAACAGCCTTGCTTTTTCCAGAACGTTACCAGACTGCACTAATCAAGAAAGATGGTGAGGAAAAACTCTTTAACACTGTGAGATCAATATTAAGAACTGGACTTGCCCAGGAAACAAAGCAATAAAACAAAACTCAAATGCAGGCTGCACACCTCTACAAAGAGATAAAATGGAGAAGCACACGACAGCAGAAGAACTGACTGTGTTAGAGAACTACCCTTTAACTCCAGAAGAAGGCAGCTCCCAATGAATTAGGATCTGATTTCCAGATGTCTTTATGACACTTTAGTGGTTAGTGTAAACAGAGAAAACGGATAAATGATAATTAAGCAAACAAAAGCCTTAAGGAGAATCATCTTTTTTCTGTTTCCTTTCATTGTTGGATCTAAATATCTGCCAGCTTTCCCAGGCCAGCTCTGCCTGTTTTCAAAAAAATAAATAAATGAAATGACAGTGAAATTAGGAATGTATGGAAGACTGCAGGGCATAAAACAGTCAAGAACAATGCTTGAAAAAAAAGCTCTCTGTTCTGGTTTTGTAACAGTTTTGAATACAGATTTCAGCTGCAGACTAAGAGACCCCAAAGAACTTGTTTTAAAGATATATGAGGAAATTTCTGGAAAAACTTGGATGTTAATACAGTATGCAGAACAGGAGAGAAATGAAGCTGAGCTGTAAGAGTAATAACAGAAACTAAAACTTTAGTGTTTGAGTTTTCATAAGTTTTTATGGAAAAACCCAATTTCTTGCCTTAGGAGAAAAGTTACTTGTAAGTAAAATCTATAAATCCTGTGCCTCAGAGCAAGGTTGTTTACGGATCCTCCTGCTGCAGCAGGTAAAATGCCTCAGTTTTACAAAGAGCTAGTCAGGTGTATGTCAGTAGGGATCATGAAAATAGACATTATGCAGCCTAATCAACTACTACAACACTGCATAATCACCTAAAAGGGCCCCAGAGCTGCTGCTGAAACCTACAGCAAAATCAGATGTACATATAAAAATACTCTTTCAAATCAGACATAATTAGATGCTTTTTGAAGCAGTATGTGCTTGTGTTCTAAAACTATTCTTGAGTCCCTTTGTAGCAATAACTTTGGGGAATATTGTTAATTCACACCAATGTCTTAGTGTAAAACACTGTGGGAATGTGGGGGAATCTACATGATCTACATCTCATTTCAAACATCAGAGGATGACAGGCTGCTATTACAGACCAGCATTCAGGGAACATTTCCTTCTGTTTGACTGCAGACCATCGTTCTATTTTTTTTTTTTAATCGTTTCACAACCATTTGCCTATTTTCTGGCCTTGTGTGCTGCTTAGTAGGCTTTGGCAAGCATTCAGGAATTATTTCCAAGGGTGGTAGTGTGCAAAGCAAAGGCCAAGGACAGTGAGTTAGAAAAGCGTTGCGGGGATGGTGTTGGGAGGGCTGTGAATGGGATGGTGCTTCTGGAACCTCAAGAGGACATGCAGAAGCTGTTTGTTAAAAGTACAACTCATTCCTTAGTGGTTTAATACTAATCTCTACCAAGTGTTACCACTGACTACCTGCAGAGCAGTGTTTCACCTGAACTCACAGTCTCTGAGGCTGAGGGAGAGCAACAGGTGAGCATAAACGGTCATGATGGTACCAAAGACCACCGAGTAGTCACCGAAGAAATCGCTCATTTTTGCTGATCTGAAAAATTCACAACACCCTTATATTGATTATAGCACACAAAACCAACAGATATTTGCCTCCAAACCCTGAGGATTGCTGCAACTTCTTCACAGTGTTATGTGTTTGCCAGCTGAACTGATAGCATTAATTGATGGACACCTTCCACCACACCAGGTTGCTCCAAGCCCCGTCCAACCTGGCATTCAACACTTCCAGGGACGGGGCATCCACAGCTTCCCTGGGCAACCTGTTCCTCTTTTTTATCTGGGGAAGCACTTTCAAATGGTGTGTTTATGTAATCTCACTTCACAGGTAAAAGGAAGCGCAGAAATAGTAAGACATATAATTTACACATTTTAGAAAGCTTTACCTTAGACAAACAAAACAGGCAACTTCCCCTGCTTGTCCTCCCAGCCTCCTCACAGAAACCACTTTTCCAAGGGAGGGTCTGAAGATTCAGACCATGCTTTTTTCCCAAACTTTTTCTAACAGGAAGGAGACAGATTCTCTTAAGCGTGTTGGGTGGGTTTCACAGGCAGAGACTTTGCCTGGAGCTACACAGTAATTAAATCACTGGTATCAGCTGGTGAATATGAAACTCCCTTTACTGGTAAAAAATGAAAGAGCTCCTCCTCTGAATATTATTTTTCTTATGTTAGACAACCCTATGACTCATTTCATTATTGTTCTTTACTCTCTCACGCACACAGAGTGCATAATGTTGGTGCAGGTTATGGGTTTACCAACACCAAGAGTTAGGCTTCACCCTAAATCAGCATAAACAGAATAGAGGAAATAAGTAATCTTTGATGAAGAATGGTCATTCCATGCCTATACTGCACTTTAAATCCAGTAAATTTTAAGGGACGATTTTCAAAAGAGATTTTTCAAAAGAGAGTTTTTGTTTCCAGCCTCAGATTGCTACTACAGCAGCTAAGCAAAGACTCCTCACTGCTCTCTTGGAAAAAACAGCATTATTAAAATGTTCATACTTTCCCCCCATAAACTGTATTCCAAGATTGAGTATAAGAAAAGTTGATTTCACAGGAGGAAGTGTGCATTTTAAGAACAATCATAAAATAACAAGAAAAAACTTCCTATTTTCTGAATGTTATTTTACATTGTGATAAAAAGAACCAAGTTATCTCTGAGAAAGGCAGAAAGCAAGCGATGGCTGTAAAGCAAGTTCTACAGGGATGTGCTCCCACAGTGTTTGGGAGGCAAATAAGAAAGCTCAGGAAGTATTTTATATTCATTTAAATATTAGCTTAGGATCTGAAATACATATAGATAGATTATCTAAGACCAACCTTTAAAAAGGCTCTTTTTTCCAGTGTATTCATTATGAAGGGAGGAATTGCTGCAAGTAAGATAAAAAAAAATGCATTAACCTTGGAGAAAAAAGCAGTTTGTTTTCATTTTCTGTTTAGCTAAACTAATAACACAATTTTCACAGCCGGTTGTCATTCACTGAGTTTTCATTTCACATTGCCAGTTCAAGATGAAGAACTGGTATTTTTCAGAGTCAGATTCTCCCAATAAGCAAAATTTGTAATTGCACATGTAACTAAACCTGAGCTCAGTAACTCAGCACTGGTCAAGAGCCCTAAATCAATTCCAAAAGTGGAATTTGCTACCATTGCTTCCCTATCTGTATTATTTCAGCAAAAGCATCCCAGGAGCTTTCCTGTTGCACTTCAGTGTAACACACTCTGGATGTTTTCACAGTGAGAAATGCACATTTCTCTGGGGAACTTCTTACCAGAAAGGCAAACACTGCCTGGGGAACTGTGAGGCAATTTGGCCTCTGAGAAAACTCAGTTAGGACTGAAGCTCTCTCTCACATTAGGAACTGATAACCAGGAGCTGCAAAGGGCTGCAGTTATTCTTACCCATTCCAGGAGCAGCCATCAGAATCCTTGAGATAACCACCTGGGTGATTGCCTGCTGAGCTGCTTTGGATGATTCACCCACTCTGTTCCCATCCTCATCTGTGACGGGGATTCCAAACTTGATTTCCCTGTTGAATAGGGAGTAAAAATAAAGCAGTGATTAAGGTGAATTTACTCACCCTTTTTTGTCACCTTTTGTCCCTTAAAATTGTCACTGTTAAGACTGATGTGTTTTGTTTTATTTTATTGTCTAAGTTATCCTGTTCGTAATGCTCTTCAGCATAAAAAATTTTAAAAGGTAGAGAGAAACCTGGGGAAAAATATGCGGGAAAATTATCCACTGAATAACAGCAATCTGCTGCTTGAAGCTGGTCACACTTCCAAGAGAGAGAGAGAAAAGAGATGTTTTACTCCGTAGTACACAGAAAGGAGAAGTTCCCTGAAAGAGCACTTTAGAAAAATGGAATTTCCTGGATTCTGTTGTTTCTGACAGGCAGCTCAAGGAATACAGGAAGATTAGTTTCACTGAAACAGAAGTCTATGTGAAAATTCCCCTCTGGTATTCTAGAGTCTGAGTTTTCATTTCAACCACTAAGAATATATTTGCAAGTATAAAATGATGCACAAACCAAACTACATTTCTGTAGTTGCATTATTCTCTATTAGGTCTTCTGTTCAAGAGCAGGGTTAGGTGTTCAACTCACATACTGGGAGAAGCAGAGAGAACTGCAGATATCCTGACCGCTTTTATTCTTCTCTTCATATTTTATAAAAGACAAAATACTACCAAGGAACAAATTCCATTGTAAATACAGAAGTTAAATATTTCCTTTTTTGCCCATAACCTTGTGTCTATCAGAGGACACTTTTAATTTGTTTTCCCCTACTACTATTCTTACTCCATGTCAAATCAGAACACATGAAAGTTTATTTCTGACAAACTGCATATTTCTGTAATCTCAGATGATTGAAAAAAACTGCAGAGCCTGACTTCTATGATGAAGTTCTGCACATGGGATTGAAGCACAATTTTGAAATCACTGTATTCTTTCAAAGTGGAGTCTGTGCTCAAGGATTCACGTGATCAAATTTTGAAGGATCAGTAATTGGCTTCTGAGATCCAAGACTGAAGAACTCTATGGATATTTACCCACAGAGAATGAGCATACTCTATTTTATACCTGTCACAGACAATCAGTCAAAACAAGAACTTGCATGAGGTTTTTGCAAGGTTCTGAAACAAGCTGAAGATATAGAATGTCCTTATTTAATAACCTGCTGATCTACAAACTCAGTAACATCCTTTCTTCCAGCATGAGTGATCTTTGTTCTTTTTCCTACCTTTGTCTCATTAGTGGAATATTAATGCAGTTTGCAGAAGCAACAGCAGCAAAAGGAACAAACCGTCCTATAAGAGGTGAGACGCGCTGTAAAACACAGAAAGGGGGAGAAAAGGAAAACAAAAAATTTACATAATCCTTGGCTTTTCCAAAGGTCATATTCAAATGCTTCATGTGATAATCATAGACCAGACTTACTTCCTTTACATGAAAATTCAGTGAAAACTCACTGGTGGGGTAGAGGTAGAAAAACAATGAACACGAAATAAGTCACAAATGCTTCTCTAAGTGAGTTAGCAGTGGCAGGAGAGTGGCAAAACCATTCTGAATTTAGTAGCATCATGGGGAAGTGTAATTACATCTCCACTCCAATTGACTTTCAAGTACTATTAAATGCCTTTGACATGTGAAAGAGAAACTGCAAAAAGGTACCTTATTAGACATAGTTTGTATTAACCAAACATGAGGCTGTTTGACACATGTGAGCACAGGCTAGTTGAGAAGCATATATAGAACCATCTACACTGGGAAAAAATAAGGTTGTGATGTAGAGAAAGGAGCTGCCAAAGGTCATTACAACTCCATAGTGGGAGCTGTTCACATGACACAGATACACCAAAGGAGGAATGAGCTGCAAGCAGCTCACAGAACACCACAGTCTAGTGAGAATGGAAAAAAATATCAGCAATACCTTTGCTAGTGCATTAAGTCCTAAAGCTGTTGCGACAGCACCGGTGGTGGCAGAAACATAGGCTGTTCCCAGCTGGCTAAAAGACAAATTAAAATGTTTGCACATGCACAACTGCATTTATGCATTTATCTAAAGATAATTACATTTTACACATGTAGTTATGAAAGTTAAGAAGTTAAGAAATAGACCTTTTTGTGCTACTGCAATAAGATGTGGAGGGAAGATCTAAAAGGACCCTAAATTAAACAGTTTTTATTTCACTAGCAGTAGAAATCATGTATCAAGCAGCATTTTAATATTGAATCAGGTTCTGCTGGTTGTGCCTGTTCAGCATTTTCTCATGTGTCTGAATGAACATCTTGAAGGATTAGTTCTCTATTTAATTTCCTAATTGCTTAACCTAATAAAATCAGTTTGGGTTTCTAAGGCCATGTCTAGGATAGTAATTAAAATAAACTATATCAAACCCCACACATGCAGACAGCTATGCTGCAAACACTGCTCTAAACAACACTGTACATACTTCCCAGCTAGGAGGTGTTTGTATATGCTTGAATCCATCATTTTCTCCTGGCCATCATTAAGCATGTCAGCCCCCAAACCAGAAAGTCAAGCACTGCAATTCCAGTTTTCTATTCAAAGAATCACAGAATGGTTTGGGTTGGAAGGGACCTTAAAGTACATCTTGTTCTACCACTGTGCCATGGGCAGGGACACCTTCCACTAAACCAGCTTGCTCCAAGCCCCATCCAACCTGGCCCTGAAAGCTTCTATGGGGATGGAGCAGCCACAACTTCTCTGGGCAACCTGTGCCAGTGCCTCACCACCCTCACAGGGAAGAATTTCTTTTGTGCATCTAACCTAAATTTCCCGTCTTGCAGTTTGATTTCCCCTTTTTCAGCTTGAGATTTCTAGCTTTGGGCATCTATTTAGTCTCTCTTTTTGGCATCACACAGGAACAAGCACAGATTCTTTCCCTGAAGGAACCTCTTTTTGTAAATAAGCCTCCCGTGTGGTGTGTAGTGGGCACCAAGAAGGTGGCACAGTGACACACCTAAAGGTCCAAAATATCAGCTTAGAAATACCCTGGTATGACACCAAACTGATGAGGCACTTGCAAATGGCTGAGTGAGCCTACAACACAGAATCCTACTAAATCCTACACTATTAAGAGCTCATGATCAAGGTGCTTGGGGGCTTGTCTTTCATGGTAGAAATGGAGTTCTTGCCTCTGTCATTCTGAGAATTCTCATTTGTGCATACCAAATTAATAACTAGTATGGATGGGAAAACTTAGCCCCCTCTCACTCCAAACTTTAATGCCCAACCATGTTCAAGTACATCAGAGACCAACTCATAAACTCATCAGAATTATGTGGTTCAGTGTCTGACCTGACAGTGATTGGGGCATCCCCGCTCCTGTTCGTGTAATTTACCACAGCATTGAAGGACTGGTTGATCCACTGCCAGAAAAGCACTGCTGGTGTCGTTCTTGAAAAGAGAAACAATTGTAATTATTATTATTATTAAAACCACAGTTGAATCAACAGCCCAGAAAAATGATGGCAAATCTAATAAACCCACTGCAAGGAGTAACCATGCAGAGGTTCTTTTTTATTTGAATGAATCGATACAGTCATTGACATACTGTCTTACTATCAAGAGTTCTTCTAGGAGAAGAATTTAGAAACATTGTAATTAACTAGAAAGGTTCACTTGGGACAAAGGTTTGCTGTAATAACAAAAGGATTATAGCAAACCTCTCTATAAAAAACACCCAGAGAAACAGGGAATGCTCTAATTTCCAGAATGCTTTTCCAGGGTCATTATTCCTCTACAGTTGGATAGTTCTTTTTGGAAGCTCCATAAGTGATTGAGAGGTGGTTTTTAGGAGCCAGGGTTTATCCCTTCAGTTTTCAAAAAGCTAATATGATATGATGACATCGTTTTAATAAACTCCTGTGACAAATATTCAGTCGCATTTACAACCAGATTAAAAGACCTGACTCCAAAATGAAAAATTATTTTCATTAAAATATCTGCATGTTTAGGTAGAGATACAGAACACAAATTAGTCTGATTCAATACTGCATGACAAAAAGGTACCAATTAGTGAGCACAGGTAGGAGGCAGTGAAAAAAATATGCCCTGTACCAGTTGCAGAGTCTCCATTTAACAGGCTGATGTGGTTCCTGTTAAACTGCAGATATAATCATTTTACAAGGAGAGTATATCAGGGGAAAATTGTGTTTGTGCACTCAGACCACAATCTCTGTCCACAGTGGAGACAGCACTGAAGATTCTCTGCTCCACCAAAATTTCATTTGGGCGAAACAGGCCCCTAAAAGTAAGAGTTGCTGCTGAAAACTATTTCTTGATCATTAAAATAACATTTCATAGGACACTAAAGCTTACATTTAATTAAATTATTTAATAATAAAGGCAGTAGCTGCAACAGGAATGTGATTTTCCTCAGAGGGCTGATATGGAAACTGAGGACTAAAGCAGCAGCAACAGTTGTACCAATTATTCTGTAAAAGGATGAAGCAAAGAAAAGATGCTAGAGC
The DNA here is from genome assembly GCF_003031625.1 of Empidonax traillii. Lineage (NCBI taxonomy): Eukaryota > Metazoa > Chordata > Aves > Passeriformes > Tyrannidae > Empidonax > Empidonax traillii. The sequence goes on from NW_020955215.1 coordinate 128,402, forward strand.
AGAAGATGTGTGTCTGTCGTGACATTCCGAAATGGGAAGGTATGTTATTTCTTTAAATTGCAAAAAATTGAAAGATTCAGGAGATTTGGGAATGTATTATTATTATTCCCTATGGTTTCCAGTATCTGAGATGCTAAAGCAGCAGGGATAAACCAGCTGGATTTTTTCCATCACTGCAGCTGTTTCTTCCTCTTTTCCTGAGTCACCTTTTCCTTTTTCCTTGCTACTGGCGTAGAGAGGATGTTAGGCCTGCTCTAAGGTTTAGGTGTGACTCACACTGTCCTACTGCACATCCAAGAGCCCCCACAGGTATAACAAGGAATTTGCTTCTTCCTGTGGCCAGCAGTAACCACAGCACGTGGTGTGCAGTGAGAGAGTGGATACACTGCATCATCCAGGGAATTCTAAACAATCCTGTTTGCAGTGCTGAGGATTTGGTCCAAAGGAACCAATGCCTTATAGGCTAATAAATCACCTAGTTGTGAATGTGAGCAATAATGCAAAGAAAAGATACAGAGCAGCTCTAAGTGTTACAATAATAACAGAACGTGTAAGAGAGCAAGAAGTTAACAGGAGGCAATGCTTGGAAATGGGCAGCTGCACTGAGGGTTTGATTCATATTATTGACTGTTTTTTATAACACACACGTGTTCAAAAGAGCTAGGCCTATCTGGGGTGTGTGTCAAGAGTTCATACAATCTCAGCATTCAAAACACTACTGCTATTTTCTCTGAGCAGTTCCTGCTGACCAAACTCTGTGCTGAAAAATATTTCTAACATAGAGGCTGCTAAAAGATCACACTGGCTCCTGCTGTGGACTTCACTGGATTCCAGAACCTCTGAGGAAATGTAGGGATCAAAGGGGAGCTGGAGGAACTCGATGACCGATGGACCAAAGCATACTGAGTACTCACGTGGCAGACAGAACATCCTGCATGCCAGACCAACAAGGTTAGACATTCCCAGGAATCTGCTCCTCTTTGTCCTCCACACACCTCTCCTACACAGATGGGACTTTGGAACATTTCCCAGTTTGAGGAAAAGCGGGATGGTGAAGGAGGCTAAGGGCTTATTTCACAACTACTTCTAGAGGGAACCGTTAATCAGTGTGAGGGAATGTGGAGAGAGAAGAGAAAAGGAAGCAAAAATTTACATTTAAAAACAGTTATTATAAAACTTTTGACAATAACATCGACTTTCACTTATCTAATTCGTAGGCAAATGCTTCATGTGCTATATTGCCATCACTTACCTATAAAAGGTCATCATACAGCCTGTGATGGTCATGTTCATGGGCACCTGAGCGGACATTCGGCCAATCAAGACCATCTTTTCACCAGTGTCTGGGTGAAAGGCTGAATCGTAGATGTATTTGGCTCTCCACAACTCATCTTCTGTCAAGCCAGGTGCTACAATACCTAGTCTTGGGACAAGTTAAAAAACAAAATAACACAACAGCAAAAAGCACGACTGTTATAAAATGCTGCAACCTTGCGTGAGAAGTGTGGCACCAGAGGATTTTGGGATGTTACTCAAGCCTCACAGTTAGTTTGTAGATCTTGTCTTTTAAATGGACTGGCAAAATAAAACGAACCAAAGCCCCCAGCAGTGGTTGTGTTGGCTTAGTCAATATATTCAGCACCAAATAAGTATTTACTCAAACCTGTAGTAGATTTGGGAGCTAAAATCTCTGGAGCATAAGTGTGAAACTTTAAAAATTCACTTGGTGAGTATTTAAGAAACCACTTGCTCCAAACAATGCAACACACAACAGGAAGTTTTAAGCTCTGCTGTCATATTAACTGTTTTCAGAATCAGACACTTTGGTATTTCAGAATCCTTAACAGGAGTCCTCAGTTGACTGAGAACAGCCACCAGCAAATTTGTTTTTTAAAAAAAGGGTTTCAAGCTCTGAAGTAAGAATAAAGAGTGGTGCAATGAAAACAGTGTTTTAAATATTTCCTTTTAAATACATCACCATGTACTTATCACTGACATGGACGTTTTTTGGGTCAGCAGCAGGAGCAGCCAATGCCATACCTGTAATCATGCACAATTTTTCTTGCATTTTCCAGTTTGGCATCAGATAACAAAATATTCCGGGGATCTGTTACAGTAAAGAAGTGATTGGCTCGTCCAGAAAAAGTGCTTTGATCCCATCGGGGCTCCTTGATATTTATATTTAATGGTATATCTCCTGACATCTTCTAAAACTCTGTGAAGAAAACAGGAACACGTGCAATTCAGAATTCTACTTATTTCCTAATGCATCTGTAAACTGCAAGAAGAAAAGGGGTTAAGTTTATAGTAAAAAGCCCTGAAAATTTGTTGAAAATACTGTATTGAAGGGAAGAAGAAATCAAATATTTCAAGAGACGCCCAAAGTGCAGTGACAGAAGAAATATTTAATAAAATCCAGTTAACTTCTCTGGCACAGCAAAACAAAATAAAATTAGGAACACAAACACAACAAGTTATTTTAATAAATGTTGTTTCTCTAAATCCATGTTTTAACAAGACAGAGATTATATAATACAACAATTTGCCCCATTATGAACACATGACCAGATCTCCTAATGATACTTCAAAGATGATTAAAGAACTACAAAGAAGGACACTGAGCTAACATAGTTTTGCATTTATGGGGCATAAAGCCCAGAAAATTAAAAAATATTTCAGGATGACTAAGTTTACTTTAACATCTAATGAAAGGAGGAAAGTTCCTCCATAGCAAAATGTGCATGAATTCTAACTTTCTTAGGAGAAATTTCTGCAACACATTCAGTAGCCAGTTAAAAAAAAAACATCCTCCAAATAATGCTTGTTCAATGGCTGAAGGAAATTTGATCTATATAAATACAGATGACATCATGCAGCTTTTTATCCAATTATCCAATTCCAATAGGAAAAACATCATTATTATGAGGACAACTAATACCTATGGCATAAGCTGCCGCTGAAGTGTGTATTCATCTTAACTCAAGAACACCATGAAGTTGTCTGAGATGATCTTTGGAGTCCCTTCCAAGCCAAACCATTCTGTGATTCTATGATTCCAGAAGGCCAGTAAATGTGGCACAGGAGGGGAAACTAATCTTCGTCCCCTTCTTCTACTCACATTTGCCTCACTGTTAAGTTCATTACTGCACAGGACCTTTTATTAGTAGGATTATTTTCATGTGATACTTTTCTCACCAGGCACATCACAGATGAACACAAATCATGGAAATGAAAAAAGACTCAGGGCAGACTTGGAGAACAAAATTCTCACGCAGAGCATCTAAACAGGAAATGTTCCTCAGGTTTCTTTTCCCTCTCTTACTACTTTATAATTAAAAATACCCTCCCGTGAACAGTTACATGTTGTGAAACAACAGTCCATCTTCTGGTCTAAAGGGGGAACTGCTGGTTTTGCAAAGCCCTATGGAGGCAAGTGCATGCATTTATTTAAAAATTCTTTTCCACTAAAAATAGAGATAAAAATCTACACCCTAGGGCTGGTAACTTACTCTATGAATGCTTCCCTATTGGTATGTCATTTGTTGGAAAGTCCAAGTATAAAAATATTTTTATAATTAAATTATCTGTTTCATTAAGAAAATATTAAAATCTGCTTAGGATAGCTTATGATAATCTGTTTAAAGCTGCCTAATGAATGCTGAATAAAACAGCCCTTACACAGAAGGTCTTTTCTTTCTTTTCTCTCTGATTAGCATATACACTACGGGGTTGTCTGTGAACTGTTTTTATATACTTCTGATATCTCTGTGCACAAAACCAAGTAACTTAGTAATAAGAAATGTAAACAATAAAGATCTTCCCTCACCGCAGATGGCTCAAAGTGGATCTACAGAACACAGAATGCAACACTTTCACACTCTGTTTTTATCCCCTCCCCACTCAACCTACTCTATGTCCGCTCTGATGCTCTTTGACCCAAGTGTGCTGACAGAACTTAGTACCTTGCCAGGAAACTAATTCAGCAGAAACAAAGCACCTGCACCTGTACAGGCTTGGTGTGACCTGCAGCACAGCAGCCCTGTGGAGAACTGGGGGGTCCTGGTGGTCAAGAAGCCCAATGAGATCCTGGGGTGCATTAGGAAGAGCATTGAAGGTCAGCGAGGGGACCCTGGCCCTCTGCTCAGCACTGGTGAGGCCACATCTCGAGTGCTGTGTCTAATTCTGGGCTCCTCAGGGCAAGAGAGATATGGAGCTCCAGTGGAAGCTACAAAGACGATGAAGGGACTGGATCATCTTCTTACAAGGAAAGGCTGAGGGAGCTGGGGCTGCTCAGCCTCGAGGGGAGACACTCAGAGGGGACCCCACCAATGTCTGTTGGTCTCTGCAGGGAGGGGTCGGAGGATGGACCAGGCTCTGCTTGGGGGTGTCCAGCAGTGGGACAAGAGGCTGTAACACACTCTAGCAAAATAAAAGCGACTCAAAGACAATAACAACCACTCTGGTTGCCAGCACAAGGTAAAATTCCTATTTCCATGCCTTTCTGCCTGCTGTTACCCAGACTAGCCAGACTAAGCCAGCAGGAGCACGCCAGCACATGCTTTGGTTCTTTTTTCTCCTTCTAAATCTACCCAAGAAGCATTAGCACTGCAGCAGCAAAAAGCAATCTACCAGGAAAATGGACAGCATCCATTAATAGATGTGCTACAACTAAAGTTCATGCTTGAAATTGCTGTGTGTGTTTAGAAAGGTGGCAACAGAAAGCACTGACTTTACTATTACCAATCTTAATAAAGGACAGTATAAGGCCTCCAATCCTGCATAGGATGTTTGGGCAGGACAGCTGTCTACCCTGAAAAAGGTTAGATCTCACATAAAAGGGGGGTAAAATTTTAGGTGAAAGCTATTTAAGTGCCCAAACCCATTTCCTTTTCTCAGTGATGTGACTGATATAATTGACTTGCACTTTCAGTAGGTAAGCAGGAACACTGCTGTCCTAAAGAACTTTAAAATGAACCAGGCAGACCACCAATGCCCACAGAGAAGGAGCTGGTGTCACATGTACAAGGGAGTGTAAAAAAGTTCAGATACAAGAATAATATAATTTGGAAACACATAAAACTTGCAGTGAAGTGAAAAAGGTGGCTGAGTTTGCCAGTCTCGGGACTCTGAGTCATAGACCTTTTATAATAGTGCCTCAGAGAACAAGGGAATTTCTGTCTTGAAAACTTAAAAGTTTTCCAGCAAAATGTTTTAAGAATAAAAGCCCCACCTCTTGTTTAAAAGGGCCTGTATGATGCTGCTCATGACCTATGAGATCCAATTAGTAAATGCTGAAAAGGGAAATAAATCCCATAAAGCAAAAACATAAGCTAATAAAATGCTGATGTACTTCAAAGGGACCCTCTTACAAAACAAAATGTCCAACTATAAAGTAAAAATGGTGACTGTACACAAAAATGGCTTCATCAATATATTATTTAACAGCCACACAGTCATCATTATGAACTATATGGCTTTTAAAAATTTTCTTTTATTTAAACAGTGAGGCTGTAAAACTCCAAGAAATAGGTACAACACCTTCAATATAAGTTGCTGCAACTGTATTTTACCTACCTGTCACCTTAATTTTCAGATACAATTTCAGAAGGGTGCTGCTGTTTGCACAGGCCATTCAAATACTCAATAACAAAACCATTGTAAAGAAACAACTTAAGATTTAATTATTATTTTGACTACAACGCTTTGTCAACGGTGTAAACTTCAGTGATATAATTTTCCACCTATATTAAGTGTGCCCAAGATTTAAGTTCTCATTATCCATTATTTGATTATGTTAATTGTGTAAAGAAAAAATAAAGGACATTTTGGTTAAATCAAATTTAAACAAATCCATCTGAACACTGAGATAAGTAGAAAGTTTGAAAAGGAACTGGAACGCAAAAGCACAACTCCTCTACAACAGAGATAAAACTGTTTGCTTTGTTACAGGCAACTAAGGAAGACAAACCTCAATAACTGCCTAACCATTATTAATTAATTAAATTAATTAAGGAGCTTATATATAAACATCTGAATTTATTGTTCCCACCTGCTGCTATTCAGTAAGTACCAACAGATGGGAGACCACCCTGAAAGAGGACAAACATTTGAATCAACAGCACCTGAAATGTTAAGGTGGAAAGGTACAGCAAAATTGCCCAAGCTGATACCAAAACAACTCTCCTCGGCAAACAATGGCGTTAACAGAGGATCTGGGAAACAACATGAATTTTACAAACACATCAGTTACTGTAATAATCCATAGTGAAATATCACTTTGAGGTCATGTTCAAACAGGAGGATCAGCAGTAATGGAAAGGATAAAAGACAGCGTTGTAACACAGTCAAACAATTAACATCCATCATGGAAAACATGCAGCAAGGAAGGAAATAAGACATATTTTCACTATTTCAATGAACAAATCAATTAGAAAGGTATTTAATAGAAGCACTAGTACCTGCACACCCTGTAGCTGGTGACGGTCCCCACCAGTAAATTAAATCAGCAATACAGAAAGGACTATGCTCTCTGGCACATTCATATCACTAAACCCTTTCAGTTTCCAAACCAGGGTGGCTGTATCCGAACTGCCCACGGAGAATGGCAGCTAAATCCTCCCTTGTGCTGCCGGATTGTCTGGGCGAGTATCAGCTGTCCTGGGCAAAACCGCTCCCCGCCGCACTCCAGCGAGTTCACAATGCAGGGGACGGCATTCCCATGACCAGGAACTGTTTTTGGCACCGTGTGTGTCCCCAGCACTGACACGGAGGTTTGATCACCCGCATTTCACACTGCGCCTCTTCCTGTGGACCATGGCATGTTTTCAGGATCATAACTGATTGTGAGTTCATAAATTTTTCCATAAACACATGACTGTGTTTTCCTCCTGTGAGAAAAGGCTGGGAGAACTGGGATTGCTCAGCCTGGAGAAGAGACACTTAGGGATGTCCTAATCGTAGCCTTCCAGTACCTCAAAGGAGCCACCAAGAAAGGTGGAGAGAGACTATTTACAAGGGCTTGGAGTGACAGGACAAGGGGGAATGGCTTCACACTGACAGACAGTAGGGTTAGACTGGATATTGGGGAAAAAAGTCTTTACTTTGAGGGTGGTGAGGCACTGGCACAGGTTGCCCAGAGAAGCTGTGGCTGCCTCATCCCTGGAATTGTCCAAGGCTAGGTTGGGTGGGGCTTGGAGCAACCTGGTCTGGTGAAAGGTGTCCCAGCCCATGGCAGGAGGTGGGATGAGATGATCTTTAAGGTCCCTTCCAACCCAAACCATCCTGTGATTCTGTGAGTGTCAAGTGAAAGAACTGGCCACGTTTGGCATGTTCTTGGCATGTAGTTCTGCAGACCAGAGGTAATGAAATGTGGGGATACAGATGGCAGATCCCAGAGAGGACACCACTGAGCAAAACTGTGCTTCCCAAGTGTTTTACAGCAAACTTCTCTACCACTCTCTCTCCAGATCTCCCTGCTGCCTCCTCACCTCCCCCCAATGCTCTCCCAGCCCCAGCAATTAGAAAATAAAAACTTAATAAAAAGCACATTAGAACTCACGGATGAGTAAGGTCCTTGGTTTATCTGAACAGAAACTCTCAACTTCTTATACAGAAGTCTTTATTTTAAATCACTAATTCTTTGACTAGCTTTTTCATCTTGTACTTTCAGTCAAAAAGAGACAATGAACTGAGCTGGAAGCCCCAGTACCAAGAATTTCTCGCCCTCTCTGATCAGATCGAATCATCTGCCAGTTTGTGGTCTAATGGTTAGTAGTAATATTAACTGGAGGGGAAAAAGGGTTTAAGAATAAGGGAGAGTGGCCTCTACTAATATAATAATTACATACAAAACTAGCACAAAGTCTGATGAACAGTTTTGGTACAAAGGCTAAGTTTAGATGTGCCACAGAACCAGCAACAGCAGAAGACTTTAAACCCTGTTTAAAGGTTAACAACAGCAGTTGCAGCAATTATACAAAATGCAGATTCAGGAGTTCAATTTTCTGCAGTTCCTTTTCAAAGTTCATGTTTTAAACATCCCACTGAAGGTCATGCAACCACTTTTCAAACCAAAGCAACAGCTAAGAGAGTAGCAATTAGTATTTAATATATTTCAGACAGTAACATACCACACAATTTTGAGTAACTCAGACACTTGCTCATTTATTTATACCACCTATAAACCATACTGCATGACCGAGTAATCCAGATGGGCACATGGTCTGGGAAATTCTGGGCAACTTAAACTCATGCAGCAGCGCACAAATGAGGAGAAGCAGCTTTGCTACCCTCCTTGGAAACATTTACATTTTCTTATGTCAGTGACACCTTGTATTTTAACCCAAGCCTCGAAAAAAAATGCACTCTGTAAGTAAGAAACTTTGTCAGTTCTTTCCAGTATCTAAGCTAAAACTGGGAGTAGGGTGACAGAAAAGGAAATGTCATGGTGATGTAACTGTGAACCCAGAGAGACATCTGAAGAGAATTCTACATCCAAAAGTAGTGCAGATATAACTGTGGTAATGCATATTGTGGCATCTCACAAACTCCCAAACTATAACCTGCAACCCTGGGTTAAAAAGCATGGAATGTGCTGAGTATTCCAGCTTAAAAGAGAATTCTAACCAGCCTGCACACAGGAGGGCAAGTGAGCCAACACAAATAGTGAAAGAAAGGTATCACTTGTGTGGTGTCCTTTACCAGGACTCCGATCCCTAAGTTCAGGTGATGCAAGGGTGCTCAGATCAGATCACGATTCACAAAATCTCCTAGAGGTAACTAAGAATTCTCTTTCAGAAAAATGAGAGTCGGGCTTTTCCCTGAAAATCCAGTAAAAACAGACAGTAACAGCAGTACCTCTTTCTTAACAGAACTCTTTAGGATTCTTTATAATGGGAATAGTTCAAAAGTTAGAGTCAGGTGCTGCTGACATTTCATGTGTAGACTCAGTGGGAGAGAGAAAAACTAGATTTGACACACTCAGGCCCCTAAATCTCTATTTTTCAAAGCAGTCCCTTAACAGCCTGATGTCCAGCTGTTCGTGCTCTGCTCTTCAAAATGAGATGTAGGCTGGAAAACACTGCGGATGAAAAAAACCCCTGCTGCTATAAAATGGGGAGAAGAAAAGCTCTTCTTCCTCCAACATGCTTATTAGCAAAGTGCCCCTTGCACCAAATTCTTGTTTGTTTTTGCAGAGTTGAGTTCTTTTGAAACACTTCCCTGCTTTTCCATGCTGCTTTCATAGAAAAATACTCAGAGGTCCTGTTAGGCCTCTTTATTCCTCAAATAACACAATGTTCCTTTTTGGGGCTCCCTTGTCTGAACCAACTCAGATTTTTCTTTTCCAATGCCCAGTTTTCTTCAATGCCCACCCAAATGGCTGCTGTGTTGGCTTAGGAGAAAAAACAGATTAACCACTCTCTCATTAGTAAAAGGTAATTTGTTCTACTTTAAAACTACAACACATTGTCAAAGCAACAGCGGAAAGGCAAAACCAGCTACTACCCAGACTTTAATTGCTCTGGTAAAGAAAAGAACACAAGGCCTTCTCCAAGGATGTCAGTCAGGGCAGTTAATTAGTTGAAATGAGAAGAACTTTTACAGAAAAAAAGCATTTTTGTGTGGTGGCAAAAGAGCACATATCAGACTTATGAGGGTTGGTAAGCAATGGTATTTGGTATTCCTCTATTTGCACTAGTTTGCTGCCACAGTTTGAAATAAGTGGCACAGCTGATGACTGGGAGAAGTATGATGAAATGTTCTTAACACCAAATGTTAACAAAGCCACTTGCCAAGTTTTCATTCCCCAAAGCAGCTTCTACCACCAAATCCCTACTTAAATCACCAGGGGAAAAAAAAAGATCTTTGCCTGCACTATGATTTTTCCTACTGCAATCCTAAATGAAACACTGGAGAAGGCAAATCATGGCAACACTACAAGACACTTTTTTTTTTTTTTTTCTTCTTTTGCTTATAAATGTACATCCCACTTGTAGCCTAGCAACAAAAGCAGCAGCCTGGGTGAAACGGATCGAGCCTGCTGCTGGGGCTCTCTCCTCAAAACAGGAGCCATCTTTGGCGTGTAACTTGACCAGAGATTTCATCATTCCGCACTAAAGCCACCTCCAGATGTTAGAGGCTCCTGCAGCCAACTCAGCAGTGTCGGCTTTCAATCTGCCACCCCTTTTCCCATCCCCATCAAACATGAGGTAGATTGCAGAGACACGACACGTGTCCACCTCATCTCCACGTTCAGAAAAATAAACCCTCCTTGCTAAACAGGGCTAGTGCAAGCTCTTATTTCAGTCCTGATTGCTGCAAGCTTGTTTCTGCTCCTTAATTTCTTACACCCCCATCAGTAAACTGCAGGAGGTTTGGCTCTACCCAGGCATGTTCATGGCCCTCTTCTGTACATTTTCACTATTTCATATATCTTTTTCTAACAGGATCCATACGGGTGATTTTCTAATTGCACATTGATACAAAGTCAGTCTTCACCCTCCCCTTTCCCATTATAATAACAATAAATTGTTCATAATTAAAAAAAAATTTAAAAAATCAATACTCATAATTAAGATCCCTATCTCTGGCTACCACGTGTCTGACCTTGAAGTTATTTGGTGTATTCCTCCCCTGGAAAGGACGATTCTGCAGCAGGGAGGCTTGTCTCCTGCAGGCCTGGGATCTCTGCAGCTGCCACGCAATCCCTGTGACACAGAGCCCATGCTCAGGGGACAGCGAGTGGTCAGGGGGAGATTTTGGGAGCAGGTGGGGAAGCAGGGAGCTGTGATGCGTGCAGGGAGGAGGCAGCCCCACAGTGCCAGCTGTGTGGCACTGCCAGTGTCCAGCCCTGCTTTCACAAGGACAGGGTGACACATGGGGCTGGGATGCTGTGGAAAGGATGGGATAGCACATGGGGCTGGACCCGGTGGAGGGGACAGATAGATTAGGGCCGCTGCAGGGGTAACAGAGGTGACAGATGGGGCTGGTCCCTGCAGAGGGACCCGGGGGTGGCACGGGGGGTTGGTCCCCTACGGAGGGGACTGAGGTGGCAGACAGGGCTGGGTGCCTGTGGAGAGGACGGGGTGACAGAGAGAGCAGAGACCCCTATGGAGTGAACAGAATGACACATGGGGCTGGACCCACTGTAGGGGACAGGGGCGACAACCAGATCAGGGCCTCTGCAGGGGTGACAGAGGAGACCGATGGGGCTGGTCTCCTTTGCAGGGGATGGGGCGATACGCGGGGCTGGTGCCTTGTGGAGGGGGCTGAGGCGACACGGGGGGCTGTGTCCCCGCCCAGCCGCCGGTACAGCAGCGGGGGTGACATCGGCAGTGGCTCCTCCGCCCGCGGCCCATCCCCGGCCCCGGTACTCACCGCGGCCGCCGGCCCCGCGCCGCCCTGGCCCCGCTGCCCGGAAGAGCCTCGCTCGGCGGCGCGGCCGAGGGCCCGGGGGAGGCGGCGGGGCCGCCCGGCTCCGCCTCGCTCCGCCCCGGCGGGGCAGGGCCCGGCAGGGCCGCGGCGTGCGGGCAGCGCCCGGGGTTGCTTCCCGCTCTCCGGTCTCCCACCTACTACCTTGGAGCCCGGAGCCGCCCGGGGTGCCTCACAGTTCTCACAGTTAATTACATTAATTATTCCATAGAATATCCTGAGCTGGAAGGGACCCACAGGGATCATCAGAGTCCCCACTCGTGGCCCTGCACAGGACACCCCCAACAAACCCACCGTGTGCCTGAGAACGTTGTCCAAACGCTCCTTGAGCTGTATCAGGCTTCCCTGGGGAGCCCAACCACCCCCTGGGAGAAGAACCTTTTCCTAATATCCAGCCTAAACCTCCCCTGGCACAGCTCCGACCGTTCCCTCAGGTCCTGTCACTGGTCACATTTGCCCCTTTGCTGCCCCTCCGGAGGAAGCTGCAGACCCCAGCGAGGTCTGACCTCAGTCTCTTTCAGGCTGCACTGGATTGGGATTGTTGTTACAGGTTTATTATTAGAAGCCTAAGCTGCACTAAAGACCCCAAACCTGGTGATGAGATGACAATAAACTGCTGTGTGTGAGGACAGCACTGACAGCTCAGAAGGCTGCTTTGAAGGTTGCTCAAGTACGAGAAGCCTTGTCACTTCGCTCTCCCCTAAAGGAGGAGATAAAAAAGTGCATTAGCAGCCAGATAAGGAGTATCCACATGTCACTGTCACTTCCTTGCTGGTCTTGCTCACAGTCAAGCAGTACATCCCTTCCTCAGCTGGGCTCCCAACCCATAACCTCGGTGTCTGATACAGACACTGGGAAGGCAGCAGTGCTCCTGCAAAAGCATCACTGTTGCTTTCCTCCTGGACTCAGCTTGTTCCCAGGCTCAAAGCAGCAACAGTCTAATCTGCACATCACATTCCTGTTATTTTGTCCATGTTTTTCAGGGCAGGATGTGTCTTCATCTTTATTTAAGCAATTCAAAGCTGCTGGTACCCAGTAATGATGTTCTGGATGCAGCTGTGGAAGAGGAAATTGGCACTGGGACAAATGGTGGCCTTGCTACTGTAACTTTCCTTCTTTCTGTTATTCCCGGGGTGGCTGGGCTGCTGTGGCAGTAGAAACACTCAGGAGTCTAAGCTCTTTTGTTTTGCTCTTTCATTTCCTGAAATCCACATCCGTGCTGTGCAACCTGCTGCCTTGTGCCTGTGGTCTGTAACTCAACATGTCACGAGAGGTGACACCGTCCCTGGGGGTGACGTGGGCACAGTGTGAGCACAGGGATGGGAACGGGCACCTTTGGGATTGGTGGGGGCACAGCCACAGCCATGGGGTGGGTGGGGGGTCAGCCCAGGCGGGATCAGGGAAGTGGGCACCTTGTCCTGCAGCTGCCACGGGTGTGGGGAGTGCCCTTTGTGGGATGACACTGCTCCTTTGGGTGCCGACCAGTGCCGGCCGGACCCGATCAGTACTAACCCGACTGGACCTGACCCGGCCAGCACTGACCAGTACTGACCAGTGCTGACCCAACCTGACCCAACCTGACAGGTCCCGACCTGGCTCAACGTGTCTCAGACCATGCTGATCCAACCCATGAGAGTTCATAATGAAAGAGTAAAAGCTAGCACTGATCCCCTTGCACTGCATTTTTCTTGCACAACAGAATTTGTGCACAATTTCTGTATTACCCTGCTAGTGTCTTTAATTCTTTTTAATCTTGTCAGTCACATCCCAGTCTCCATGACCACTGACAGATCCAACACTGAATACATCTTTGATGGTATCTGGCCGTAACACTTGTTGCTAAAAACATTGCAGTGACTGAGCAGGACAGACACCTTGTTCAGAAAATGGAAACAGCTGGATGTCATGCACAGAAATAAATTAGTTGCCTGTGGGTATAACTGGTGCTGTGGTATATGGTTTATGTTCTGAGGACTGATGTGTTCTGCCTCTAATAATTTTCTTATATGCCAAAGACACTAACTTGTTAATCTGCTTTAAAAGTGGTCGTTTCTACATCTTGCAATTGAAATTCTGCTTGCAGACTTTTTAATGTAAATGTATGAATACCTAAATTCTTTCTCTGAGTTGGTATATGCAAAGCTGCATTCATTCCTCGAGCTAATAATTTGCTCTATACTCAGTGCAGATGGTTTTGAAAACTACATAACTTCTCTTTCACTAGACGAGTAATTTCTCCCATTTCTGAGAAACAAATCTGATATTTTGCCAGGAATCCTGGAAAATTTTGAGATGGCTCTGAGCAACCGCCACCAATTGCTCATGAGCTACAAACTGCCAGACAAATGGGTGAATTTGAATAGTCACAAAAAATACCTGACCTCTGACTACACGTGTTGTTTCATCTGCAATAATTCTCACAGTGAAATATTTTTGGCTGTATTAAAAAATGCAGAATCTAAGAGGATGTGCCAGCTCCCACATTCACATGGGGGTTTTGGCCTGATCCTGTTTCTATTCTACACTGAGACCTGGTGTACTGATCCTACTGGTGCCTTCCACGAGCAGAAGGTCAGGTGGGTAGGCTAGAGGGGCTCCTGTGATCTCCAGCCAGCTCTCTGCCTTGGAGAATCAGGAGAGACAGAGGCCAGAATGTGGTTTTGAGCACATTGATCTAAAACTGAATATTGTGGTCTTGTTCTTCAAAAATCCTGGCCCCCCCAAAAGACGCCTACACAGCCAGTCTCATGTGATCCATCAGTATCTCAGGGGTGAGCACAAATGTGTGTTTCCTTACAGGTTCATGCAGAGTGTAGTGTCTTCCTTGTTAAATTACAGCCAATACTAATGGTACATACAGAAAACACATGCCTAGAGAGTATGACTGGATTAATCAAATAAGCCCTACCCCAGCTCCTTTTGAAGCATTCCTTTCAGTTGCTTTATTTGCCAAGGAATATATGAATAAGATTCCTGAAAATCCCCAGATGTATTTATTGTACTAAGGATGAATTTAATCATCCACGTTTCCACCTGAAAGAATTCCCATACTATTACAGGGCAAATTCTTCTCTACGGTTACCAGAAAAAAAGAATTTCTATTCCTCTACAATTTCTGTCTCATCTCAGAAATTAATTTTACTGTATTTCCTTTTCTCAAGCTCTCCTGTATTCCTAAATGGTCATTAGTGTTCTTTGGTTTTCTCCATTTCAAATTGGCCCTTGGGAATCAACGGAGAAAATGAAGAGCTGCTGCACATTGATTTTATGAACACAAATGTCCAGTAAGTGGCACTGCAGGACCAAGAATTCCAAACCCTGGATGATAAACAGTGCAGTCAGAGAGTAAAGGCAAGCGTGGGAGATGTCAAGACTTAATCTGTTCCATGAAAAAAGTGGTTGTAGAGCAGGTGGGGAATAATTTGGTGACATTCCTGAAGGTACAGTGCAAGAAACTACGGTGTATTCAGCTGCTGGCTCTGGAATATGGTGTCAGGAACTGGCCTTGGCACCAAGCTGGCCGTTATCAGGGGTTTGCCAGAAGAAACCAGCAACATTTCTGTGAACTCGATGGGAAGTGCCTTGGAAGGCTTAGTGCTGGGTTTTGCCATCAGGAGCAGAATGCTGGGCGAGGTGAACCGTGTACATACAGCATTTCCTGTGGTCTTCTGACGTAATGTACATTAATTTTATGTAGAAAATCCAAACCCCAGACTGGAAGGGACGTCAGTACAGTCTGGGAGAGTTCAAGGATTGTTTCTGTAAATGAGCCAGAGATGCCTGTGAGGCTGTGCCAGTATATCAAAAACCATCACCCAGTTTTTCCATTCTCAGTGGATAAGGAGTAAATTATTATCTTGGGAAATTTGATCAAACAGACAAGTAACACTACACTTTTTGGCAGTATAAATTGTAATAAGACTCTTATATAAGCTGAAAGAGTGTTCCTTACAAAATCACTTAAATGTTTTGGCTCCATCTGCAATATTTGAACTCAGCCCTAAGTTACTCATGCTATACTGTGCCAAGCTAAATTGATGTACACTCAATTTTCCTATTTCTATAGATGCATAGCTATATTGCATAAGAATGGAAGAGAATGAAGATGAAAAGCCAATCTGCATTTAAAAGGGACATAAAGCTATGTTTAAAGGGATAAACCAGCCTTTCAGGAGAATTAGGAAGCCATTTCCTCTATGATGTGGCTATTTTATAAATGGCTCTTATGGGATCGTTCGTGCCCTGAAGCATCTGTGCATCTGTGCCAGCTGCTGTTGGCAGCAAGACCCTTGACCAGATGAGGGATCTGGTATGTCAATATGCACCTGTGGGGGCAAGAAGAGGTGTAGGAATATCCCATAGGGCACATGGAACAGCCACAGGATCTTAAAACTGCTCTAACCAGACTTGACAATTTTTTCCGCAATGCTTTCCACTCCTGAGTTTCTCTAATGGCTTTATAGAATAGCAGTTAAAAATAGGAAGTCTCAGATGTTTATTCCTGCAGGCACACAGGATGGAACTTAGGATGCAGAAGCAGAAGACACACAAGGCGTTGCTTGCAGCAACACGAGCAAACAGGTGAGAACAAGGCGTGGCAGCACAACATATGACAAAACAAGATGCCACAGGACAATTTGGAATAGCACACAGCATGTCACCACATGCAGCAGCACAAACAGCATGGAACGACACTTGACACCGTGTCACAGCATGATAGATATACCTGAAAGGGATAGGAATGCCTAGAAAGTGGTGAGAGATTCATAGCAGCATGAAATTCCTCTAAAGGCAGGGAAAATGTCTAGAAAACCACATGAAAGTCGTACAAAACTGCAGGCAACTCCTGGAAAAACTGTGGGAAATTCTTAGAAAGCAAAACTGAATTCCTAGAAAGCTGTGGGAGGACTCCAGGAAAGCAAAATGTGAATTCTGAGAAGTTGGCTACAAATTCCCAGAAAGCTAGAGGGAATTTCTTATGAAATGAGGAATTGCTATAAAGCAATGAAGGAATCCTAGAAAGACATGCACAGTTCTTAGAAAGCTGTTGCAACTTTCTAAAGAGCAGAAGGGAGAACTTCTGGAAGCAGAAAGGAATTCCTATAAATAGAACACAATTACTAAAAAGCATCAAGGAAATTTCTAGAAAGTCATTAGGGATTTCTTGAAAGCATGTGGAAATTCCTAGAAAGAAAATGAAGTTTCCTGATAAGGGGAAAGAAATGCTTGGAAAGCAATGGGGATGTTTCCTAGAAGGCAGTAAGAAATTTTCTGAAAGCTGGGTGGAGATTCCTTGAAAGCTGTAGGGTATATTCCCAGAGATCACTAGGAAAATCCTACAAAGGCATGTGAAATTCCTAAGAAGATAGAATCATAGAAATCATTTATGTTGGAAAAGATCTTTACGATCATCAAGTCCAACTGTTCCCCCAGCATTCCCGAGACCACCATTAATCCACACCCCCAAGATCCATAGCTGTGTGTCTTTTAAATCCCTACAGGGATGGTGATTCCACCACTGCCCTGGGCAGCCTGTTCCGGGACTTGACAACCCTTTGGATGAAGAAATTTTTTCTAATAACTAATCTAAACTTCCCCTGGAGCAATTCGAGGCTATTGCTCCTGGTCCCAGTTGGGTCCCATCAGTTGCAGGCTCTGGTGGCTCTCTTGGCTCCCCTGAGGTTCCCCTGGTTGATGAAACTCCCTGTGCAACATGCTGGATTGTTCTGCTGGCACTGGGTGTGGAAAAATGCAAGAAAACAATGGAGAAATCCTGGTTGAGCTGTCCATAACTCCTAAAGACACGGGGAAAATTCTTAGAACTGAATGTTGAGAAAAGCATAGGAGAAAATCACTGTAAACAGTAGGGGGAAAAGTAAAACTAGAAAGTAGATAGGAACAGATCCTATAGCCTTTCCTGAAATGGAACTTTTATCTAGAAGACATCCCTGATTTTAGTGTCTTCTAAATGGAGGGGACAGGTTTGATGGACTGAGAAAAAAACAATGGATGCCTGTGTTGATGGAGCTGAGCCCTGATGGCAAAGCCCAGCCCTGGACAGCTGAGCTTTGCAGGAAGGGAGCAGGGAGAACTGGCTGGCTTGGAAGGCCCCTGACCTTGGGACAGATGTTGACAAATGGATGGTGAAACTCAGGGGAACATTTCCCGCCTGGGAAAGTACTGTCTGTTAGAGACTGTCTCAGCAACAGCTCTTTGCAACACAGGGCAGGGAAAAGCCAAGGGCATTGAGGTGGGAATGCAGAGCGAGATGTTATCCATGTTGTGGGGATGAAACAGTCCTGCCTGATGGGGTGGGACAGGCACGGAGGCTGGAACAGGATGACATATGCAGATGAGCTAGGGCGGAAGTGGATTTGGGTTTATATTGTAGTTTGGGGTAATCTGGTTGGATCAGTGGGTTTTTAAAAAGTTTGAATGAAAGTTTGTCAGGAGGAGTGGAGCAGCCCAGAGTTTACACCTCAGGACGGATTCTTGTTTGGATTATTGTCCCAGTGTTTTACTGAACTTGATGGAATGTTTCTGACTGCTGTCAAGCCCAGACTGTGTGACTTGTCTTTGACAACCAGCATTTTACCTTGGAGAACAGTTTAATCCCAGAACCCAAAGGTGGAACTGCAACATTGCAACCACAGCAGGGTCTGGGGAGCTGCAGATGGGAAAACGCTGCCTGAGGCAGAGCTCCAGGAGTGGGACATTTGGAGTGGTCTGGTCATTGCTGGGCTGCTGTTTGACCCTCTCTACCACAGCTGGACCTGATGTGCTCTTTGGGCACCCTGAGGCTGCTCCCCTTGCATAGAGACCTGGCTGGGCTCCTGTGGTTCCCTGCAGTGCAGGTCTGAAAATGCTGCTGTCAGTCTTCACTAAGGGCAAAACGTGATGCTTCTATTTTTTTGGTAAGTATTAGTTTAATTGTTGTTTATTCAAGGATTTGTAGCCTGCCACTGGCAAAGCTGTGGAGCTTGGTCACGTGGATGTGTAATAAAGTGAATTTAATATTCAGCTGTAGGGCAAACTATTGCTCACTTGCTGCAGGTACCAAACACACTCTTCATCATCACATGTCCTGCATCAGAAAACCACACAAATCTTCTATTAAATAGTTCTCCGTCCATCAATCAGAGGTTGGGCTGGAATATGGGTTATAATCTATTTGATGCTGGCAGGCAGCTCAGGAGTAAATCTGTAACACCAGCTTAGGAAGGAGAGTGCCACCTACCAAACCATCTGCTGAGAAAATTGTATTATCCACAGTCTCATCCACTGCTGCTAGAAATCACTGTCACACTCATTGCTGAAGAGTTTTGCTGATAATATATCTATTTGTATTCTTTTTATCCATTCCCTCAGAATTAATTATTCCTCAGATTAATTTCATTCTAATGAATCATTCTGTATCACTGGCTTTACTTCATTTCTGAGATACTAATTAATATGTCATCTTTAACATGAAAATTGCTGTCATTTTTTCCCATGACTTTTCTTTTGATTCATTTATTCAGTTTTTTCCTGAGGGCCTAAAATATCTGTCCAGTGTGGAGTGAAAGAAAAAAGAAAGCTATACACCATTAAAAAGAAAAAAAAGGAAAAAAAAAAAAAGCATACGCAAATAAAGCCTAAATTGGGAAGGAATGGCCCAGTCTGTATTTTTGAGTTGATTTACTAGTTTATCTGCCATTTCATATAGCAGGTCCTCAGCAATCAGCCCTGTAGGGTTTTTATATACATAGCTTAGAATACAAAATTCAGCAAATTCAGTGTCTACATTTGTCAGTGAAATGATCAGAAATTTTGAGATATTTTGTATTTGTTGATGCAGATTAGGTTTTGAAGAAAGGGTCTTGTTAGTTTGCTGTGGATTTCCTGGCACTCTTCTGCTGTGCTGCAGCGATGAGGCAGTCAGAGGCAGCATTTTTCTTTCCTTAGAGCTCTCCTCTCCTCTCAGCTATAATTTATTCTCATCTTCCTCTGCAGTTTGGCTCTCTACCCACTCTGGAGAGAAGTGTTGGCAGGGCAGTAATCCCTCTCCTACCCCGTATCTCTGGCAGATGGAAATCCCAGAAAGAGAAGGGGGGAAATTTTAGGTTTCCCTGCTTGAGCAATTTCCAGGGTGCTTTAAGATCCAGTAATGGCCTTTGCATTGATGGAGCAGGTCAAGCTGCAAGAGGAAGGTCACTCCAAGTGTTCCTTGTGGGAAACTTTTCTTTCTCTGGTCCTGTGGGAGTGAGTGGGTGGAACTGGAAAAACCCCATAAAAAGTCACTGCATAAGCTCTGCCGATTAAATAACACAGTTATTGGCAGTGTTGCACTGAGCTGAAATTACCCACAGCTCCTGGGGCTGGGGACTGTTCAGGTGACAGCTTCTGCTCGGATCCCTGGCTGCAGGTTTGGTACTTCTCTTTTTTTCCCTGTCTTCCTCATCTCTCCAGAAAGAGCCATTTTGTTGTGCAGTCTGTGGGGTTACGACTGAAAGCCCCCAGCTCTGCTCTGGGTTTGCAGGTGTAGAGCGAGATCACTGGTGAGGGAGGGGAAGGGGACCAGAACCTGAAGGGGCTCTGAGCAGGAAGGGGATGGGAGGGGAACACGGCTCCTTCCCCTTTACAAACAAGGAGTTTAGGAGTGGTTTTCCACCACTCCTAAAGCCTGTGTGTGACACGAGGCTGCTTTTTGAAAGGCTGCTGCTTGATTAACACAGAGCAGAAATCCTTTCTGCAGGCTCCAAATGCTGTGGCCCGGGGATGGAGTTGGGCTCTCCTGGCTGGGATCAGGGCTGGGCTCCAAAGAGTTGAGCATCAATGCCCTGGGAGGGGAGATGCCAGGGGAGCAGCAGTGCCTGGTCCTGCCTCCTGAGCACCCTGCAGCCAGTGCATGAGCTCCACATCCCAGGAAGCAGTAGCACTGCACAGCAAATTCTTCCCATTCCTACCCTCCTGCATTACCCTCTGTGTCCAGCTTTGCCACTGCTTGAATTGGCTGCCTCAAATGAGTCATTTAAATTCAGACTTTCATACACGGTGTTTCTGTCTGGGCTTTTTTCATTTTCCTTTTCCCTGTCAGCATTCAGATTTCCTCACACACTTCACCAGTGACCTGATACCTGGGGATGCTTTGTGCACCGGTTCCCACTGGAAATAGTTCACAAGTCAGTATTAAAAGGGCACTAATGTGCTTTCTGAGATCAGCCCTACTGAATCCCCCAGACACGGAGGGACATGCCTATAATCTACAGTCAAAAAGAAGTGCCCACACACAATACTGAATATTTAGACCTCTTGTTGTCAGTGTTTGGGGACTAGAAATCATTTCTCTCAGTGATCCTTTCTCCCTGTTGATGGATCTTTATCATTAAAGGCTGATCTTGAGATCCTTGGAGATGTTAGTAATAGTTTTTTTTCTTCCGCAATTCTTCGCTCTGCGCTTTTTTATTCACTACTGTAGTTTTCCCTATGGAATGCCCAACATGATAATATCAATTTAAACAATGTGCTTCAGTGATCTTTAAAAGAGTTCATAGCTGTTTTTTCATTTCCAGGAACTCCTGATTTTCCTGAGAATGTTACATTGAGGCTAAAGTTACCTTGGCTTATTAGTATAACCAGCTATTTACAAACCTGACAGTTCTTTTAGACATTGTTTCTGATAACATGCCTCAGCTGATTTTTAGTTTAATAACTCCCATGCATGCAGACACAAAAAGGCATTTTGAGAATGATGTAAGTACAATTTCTATCTATGTATATATTTTGTAAATTCAGTTGCCTTTCTCCAGCTCTAGTGTGTGCACTGGTTTGTAGGTTAAAGCATGTTTATCTCTGAATCTCTGATATGGGCTTTGTCCAACTCTAACTTGGTCTTCCTGTAGTTAATTGCTGTTTGGATGAACATCATTTGGATCAAGGTGCTACTCAGTATTTATAAGTTATATTTTTAAATTTTCATATGGACCAAGTAGTATCTTCTCCAAACAGAGTCCTCTGGCAGGAGCAGGTGCCTCACAGAGTGGGAATAGAGACATAAAAGCTTTCCTTTGGTAGGCTTTGCTTTGATTCCAGCATCAGTCAGGAGTGATTGAAAAGCATTACATAAAATTAGGCAGCTGTTTTATGTTGGTACCCAGGGAGAATTAAACAAGCTCTGTGCTTGTTTCTGATTCTCCAGGAAACACCTGCACCATCAGCCTGTTGCTGGCAGTTTTAGGCAAGTCCAGACCTGGATGAGAGCTGATCCTTCTCTCACTGGCTGGGGGCA
The DNA here is from genome assembly GCF_003031625.1 of Empidonax traillii. Classification (NCBI taxonomy): domain Eukaryota; kingdom Metazoa; phylum Chordata; class Aves; order Passeriformes; family Tyrannidae; genus Empidonax; species Empidonax traillii. Next base: position 150,099 of record NW_020955215.1, read on the forward strand.
TGTTGGTCAGAGAGCAGCAAAAGGAAAATTCACCCAACACTCGTGCAACTGGTTCCCAGAATCATGTCAATCAGCTTCCTAATGCCACTACTAAATTTACTTAAATAATTATAGGGGTTTAATGGATTTCACTTTTATTCCTCACCTGGGTATGACTATTAAGTCATGAAAGTTTTAAAAGCTTATAAATTAGCTGAAATGACAAATGAGTACAGCAGGGTACCCTGCGTGAACTGCTGGTGTTTGAAACCACTGTAGCTGCTGAAGGGGTTTTACTCCTCTAGTGCAGTCAGGGCTGAGCCAGACCTCTTGTTTGTCCCTGAACTGGTCACACGAACTTAAACAAGACACGGGAGACAGGCTCTGGCTTCTGAAACTTATACTTGAATTGCCAAAAAAAAAAAAAAAGGGACTGTGAGAGTCTTACAGGCTGTAGTGGGTAGGAAGCTTAATTAATGTAAAATGAAAGTTTGAAACCCTCACTCATTTGAGCAACATTAGGTTCCTCCAATGCTGAATTCAGCCTCTTCCCCAGGAAAGGCCACTCCTTGTTAAAAAAGAACTGAAGAGTTCACTGAATGAGCTGAGAAATAGATGCTTGAGAGCAGACCCGTCTCTCCTCTGCAGTGTGTATCTCACTGTTTCTCTGCAATGTGCTTTGAAAATTCTGCTTTTTGTGTGCTTGGGAGTTGTGATTTTTCCTGGAATAATCCAGAGGGTCAATTTAGAAGAGCCTCTGGAAGTTGTTGCAAATAAAATCAAATGTGCTTAGTGACTTCTGAGTTCCCCCCAGCAATGTTGCCCTCAGCCCAGGATTTCTGTGGAAAAGTAAGAGTGTGCTGCCTTTTCAGAAAATACATATTTTACAGTAAGCCTCACCTGTGTGGTGCTTTAAGAGGAGACAAAAGAAAAAAAAAAAATCTTGAAAATAGAAGAAGGAAACTCACAGTGACTTTCATTAGAGATCTCTATTATCAAACAGCACAGGATTCATTTTCTTGTCTATTTTCACCCTCCTCTGAGGATGAATGATGGTTAAAGGACAGGATAATAAGTAGGAGGAGGGTAGGGGGAATGAGAACTTGCTGAGAAGCAGTTAAAATTTATAAAAAAAGAAAGATAAGGAGAAAGGAAAATAAGTGTTTCAGTTAACTAGTCAAGGTTAGCTTAGCACTGTATCTGCTTTAACTGGCATTATGAAAAATTATAGATGGCACAAAAGCAACTTCACTCGTGCTGAACCTCATGAAATTTATGTTGACAGCTTAGAATATTTGTTCTTCTAGGAGGTTTCTTAACCTCCTTGTGATGTCTTTTATATTTATTTTCTGATTTTTTGGGGGGTAAGATTCCTATGCAAAGGCTGCAAATCAGCATGTTAATCTTTCACTGCCTGTTGCAGCCAAGGTAAGCAAGAAAAAACCCTTGTGGAGAAAGAGAGGGTTCGAGGAATAACTGCTCCGGTTTTGGTGCTTACTACCGAACGGGAAAGATTTTTGCACAGGAGAGAAGAGTTTTCGAAGGGAGCGTCAAGTTCCATTGCCACTGGGCTCTCATTGCCCTCAGGGGTGCCCGCTCGGGGCTCCGGCGGCTCCGCAGTGTTTGTCCCCCCTTTTTGCCCTCGCCTGAGCCCGCACGAGTCAGTCGGGATGCGGCTCCTCGGCAGCCACACGCCCCTGGGAGCCTGGGCTGTGTGTGTTCCCCGCTCCCTCTCTGCCTGCCCGCGGGATAACGATGCCCGCAGGACAACGACGGGGGGAACGCGGGGAGGACGCGGAGGGGGGCGCGGGGAGGACGCATCTCGTCCCGTCCCCGCGGTGCCGCCGCTGCCCCGGCGGGGCTGGCTGCCGGCCCCCGTCCGTGCCCACCCCTCGGCCGCCCAGGAGAGGGAGCCCGGCGGCCGCGGCTGCGCCGGGAGCCGCGGGGCTGAGCCAGGCGGGGGGCGGCGCGCAGGGAGCGCGGCCCCGGCGGAGCCCCCAGCCCCGGCCTCCCGCCGCCCCTGCCCCGCCGCGCCGGGAGCGGCTCCGGGCCGTCCCTCCCGAGCCTGCCCCGAGGGGAACGCCGCTCCCCCGGGTCGGGGCAGTCGCGGTGCCTCGTCCCGCGGCCCCCCCTCCCCGAGCATCGCCCGTCGCGGGGGCGCGGTGCCCGTACTCACTGTCCGCATCAGTTCACTGAACCCGCCCGGCTCGCAGCGCCGGGGCATCGCGCAGCGCTCCGGCCGTCCCGCAGCTCGGCGGGGCTCGGGACCGGGCAAAGTAATCCCGTCTGCGCTAAACTCCAGGAGAGACGCTCCCGGAGCCCGGCTCTGCCTCTCTCCCTGGCTGCCTGTTTTTTCCCAGGAAGGCAGGAAAAGCTGCCCAGAAGAAGCTGCGCCCAACCGAAGATGTTAAGGGAGGCGAAGGGGGGTGGCTTTTTGCCTCCTGTGTGCCTCCATGCCTGTCATTCCCTTGTCTTAATCCTTTAGGAAGGAGTCGCCAGGCAGACAGAGCGTTCCTGGAGGGGCGATGCTGCCGAGCCCTGCCCCGGGCAGAAGGAAGCCGGGAGATGCGTGGCCCGGGGCGGGCTGTGGGAGAGAGTGAGGAGCTGCCTCCGCCTGCGCCTTTCCGAGGGGGAAAAAGCATGGTAAGAGCTGGACCCCATCCCTGGAGCGCAGCCCCGCTGAGCAGGAGGTGGGATTATTCCGGAGTAGTTATGGAGAGCTATAACCTGGCAGTGGAGTTTTAAAGCGACTTGTCCCTGCTGGAAGAGGAACTCATTGAGAGCACCGCCGGCGTTGTGGCCGAGGGAAGGTCACTCACGTTCTTTTCCTCTCGCCCTTCCTTCTGCATCCAGCGAACGGCAGTAGAAAGAACTGGTAGTCGGGTCTTGCCAGTGTTGGGAATACCGTGCCTTTTTCCTGGGATGATTTGCCCTGATGTGCCGCTTCCACGGGATGTACAAAGTGCGACTGGGACTGATCTGGCCAACAAAGTTTGCAGAGTGATCAGCAGGGGCCGTGGGATGGAGGGAGCTGGGCACGCACCAGCAGGGTCCGTCACGCACGGTCCGACAGCACAGACCTGCTGCTCCCTTGAAAACTAACTCCTTGATGGTCCAGCTCTTACTTCTCCCCTGCCAATTTGCACTTTCAGGGAAAAAAAAACAATACACACCCCATGCAATGCAGTGTTCCTGTGCTGGTTTTGTATATAAGATTTGCTATGCAATTACAAAACTAAAAGAGGAGGAGAGACGGCCCTGCATCCCAGAGCAAACAGAGAATCAGAGGTGAAAGGTAGGAGCCAGTATTTCTTGTTTAAATGAAAGTAAATGACCTGAGCTACTTCTTACTGAAAATTTTTAGAACACACCTACTGTGTTTATTTATTTTGTCTTGGAAAGGTAAAAGAGTTTGAAACAAAGTGAAGATTTCCTTTCTGACACTACCAAGAAACAGAGAACTGATGCATTTTGTAACAGGAATGTACCGAGGAGGAAGGATGGAGTGTTTCAGCAGTGAGACATTTAGAGAACTAGTGAAAAGGCACCTTGTATAATACGCTTCAGTAAATATGAAGGGCTAGTGCAATGGACACTGGAAACACTCGATCAATAGTCTATTTAAGTGGGAATATATGCAAGCATGGAAAAGTGATTGCTTTCCTGTCTGTGGGGTGTGTTTGGAGAGGACAGCAGCAGGACATTTGCAGGTGAGCTGTCTGAGTTAATCTGCTTCATGCCGGGGTGGTGCAGTGTGTTTCTGAAGGGATTGATAAAAAAACCCAGTCTGTAGGGTGGACTGTGTTTATGCATTTTCAGTTCCTGCTCGTAGAGCTTTCAGGATGTTTTTCAGGATAATTGAAAGTGGGTGAGGTCCATCTGGGGGCGAAGGGACTCTAAGAAAGGACCTTTGGTCCATAGTGATGAGTAATTAATGGACGTCTGATGTCTCTGATCTCTGCAAGGCAAGGAGCTGATGTCATCATGAAAATCATGATATGATTTTCCCTCAGGAGAAACTATGACTTGGAACGACACCACTATGGACGGGGAAGGGTTGCTGGTGGAAAGGGACTCCTCTTCCTTTCGGATCCTCACAGGCTGCTTCCTCTCGCTACTGATCCTCTCCACGCTGCTGGGAAACACGCTGGTCTGTGCAGCTGTCATTAGGTTTCGCCACCTCAGGTCCAAGGTGACCAACTTCTTTGTCATCTCCTTGGCCGTGTCAGATCTCTTAGTGGCAGTTTTGGTCATGCCTTGGAAAGCTGTGGCTGAGATTGCCGGTTTCTGGCCTTTTGGTTCGTTTTGTAACATCTGGGTGGCCTTTGATATTATGTGCTCAACAGCCTCCATCTTAAATCTCTGTGTCATTAGTGTGGACAGATACTGGGCCATCTCCAGCCCATTTAGGTATGAGAGGAAAATGACCCCCAAGGCAGCCTTCATCATGATCAGTGTGGCGTGGACTTTGTCCGTGTTGATTTCCTTCATCCCTGTGCAGCTGAACTGGCACAAAGCTACAACCACAAGCTTTTTGGACTTAAATGCAAGCTTACAAGGTGTAAGCATGGACAACTGTGATTCTAGCCTAAACAGGATGTATGCCATCTCCTCCTCTCTAATTAGTTTCTATATACCTGTGGCCATCATGATAGTGACTTACACGAGGATATACCGGATTGCTCAGAAGCAAATACGACGCATCTCAGCTCTGGAGAGAGCAGCCGTGCACGCCAAGAACTGCCAGAACACGAGCGGCAACAGGAGCAGTATGGACTGCCAGCAACCAGAGAGCAACTTCAAAATGTCCTTCAAGAGGGAAACAAAGGTTTTAAAGACTCTGTCAGTGATCATGGGGGTGTTCGTGTGCTGCTGGTTGCCATTTTTTGTATTGAACTGCATGATTCCCTTCTGTGAGCCTACCCAGCCATCCAAGGGAGCAGAGGCTTTCTGCATTAATTCCACCACCTTTGATGTTTTTATATGGTTTGGATGGGCAAATTCTTCCCTCAACCCCATCATTTATGCCTTCAATGCTGACTTCCGCAAGGCATTTTCGACCCTGCTGGGCTGCTACAGGCTCTGCCCGATGTCTGGCAATGCCATAGAGACTGTGAGCATTAACAACAATGGGGCAGTAGTTTTTTCAAGCCAACACGAGGCCAAAGGGTCCAGCCCCAAGGAGTCTAATCTGGTTTATCTGATTCCACATTCAATTATCTGTCCGGAAGAAGAACCTCTCAAAAAGGAAGAAGAGGGTGAACTCTCTAAGAACTTGGAGAAAATGTCTCCAGCACTGTCGGGTATTTTGGATTATGAAGTTGATGTTTCTTTGGAAAAGATCAATCCCATTACACAAAATGGGCAGCATAAAACCTGAACAGTAAGGTTTACTCAGCAAGACCCAATGGTGTATATTGTAATAATCTTTTGGGGGAAAATACAAGATTTTGTTGGTAAGAAACTAAGCTCTAGGGAGAAAAATACACATTTACACCAAGCCCAGAATTAATTTTCCTGGCATTCAAAGCAAATTTAACATTATAAACAATAAACACAAAAAGATACTGGAAACTGGTTATAAAAAAAGATGTTAAACTGTACTGTTCATACTGAGGAAAATACACAAATTTAGATACAGTGCAGTGACAAAGAAATTATTGCTTCTCTACACAGAGAAACCAATTTCCAGCTTAAAGTGAGGCAAAAGATAAATGTTGAGTATTTAAAGATTAATGTTTACTAGAAGTTAAAAGATTGCTGTGTCTTGTGATAGTGGGTGTTAACAGGTCCTAATTAAAGACTGAGGGATTGTAAAGGTAGGTAGATGCCTTCTTAAAATTATTTCTGAAATATAATTGAGCCTTATAATGAGAATGGTTATTTTTAAAGCTTTGGGAGGTAATATGTTGATACTGGTTTTATTTATTTATTGTTTTAAATTGATATTTTTCATATGTTATAACAGATTTAGCTTTATTTATGTTATTTAAGATGTCTAAATAATGGGATATTTTTGGAGTGTCATAACTGCATTTTGACCAGTCAACCAGTCAGCACTTTATTACAAGCTCGGATAGTCTGGAGAGCTGGTGAGGGGAATAGAGGAATGTTAAGAAGCTCAGCAAGACATGAAGGAATCAACTAAACTGATGCTGTGGTGGAGTTTGTTTGCTTGTGGGCTTTTTTTTATTTTTAAGTGGGATTTCTTTCAAAAGATAGGACCAGCGTTGACTGACTTGTGAATTCTCTTCCCTTATAGAAATAAAAGAAATTGCTGCTATTTATTTTTAAAAAGTTTCATGTTACAAAGACTTTGCTAGAATGTCAAGTTTGTGGATCTGTAAATACCTTAAATATGACTACAACCTTAAGGAGAATCCGATTTGGGAAGGAGAGCTTCTTAGATAACAATTCTTAGTATATAATGTTTTGTATTTATGTAAGATAAAGAGCTTTCTCAGACTTTTCTTATTTCAAGTCTTGGATATCTTTTCTGAACAAACACAATGGGTTATAATGGTAGTAAAGAAGCCAAACGTCGTTATCACTGGTGTTACTGCAGGACCACCCGGGTCATTCTGTCTGTCTGCTACTCTGTCACGGTCAGAATTCAAACGTGAGGTACCTGGTGCTTTACTTTGGGAACTGGGAGGACATTACATTTTAGTAATTGCCGTGTCAATAGTCCATTCAATAAGGAATAGTGCCTCATTGCCATTTTGGATTAAGACATTTCTAAATACGGACGGAACTGCAGCCCCCACCTCAAAATCCTCCTGTGAACTCCAAAAAAGTTGCCAATGTTTAATTAAAAAAAACCTGCTACTTCTCTATTGTCCTTCCCTGCTGCTTCCCTTGTAATGCCAAAAGCAGTGAGCATTAGCAACAGGAACACTGGGTGTTAATAGTCAGCAGCGTTCAAAGAAATCGATTTCTTTTCTGAATGGGAGAAAATACCCCTTGGAGCAACTTTTTCGTAACATATATCAAAAAAATGTGTTGTCAGGAAAAGAGAACTGAGAGGAAAAAAAAATTAACAAACTATATACATCCTGCATCAGGTCTGTGTATTTATGTATTGTGAATGTTTTCATAATTTTATTGCCTGTATGCTGCTTTCATACATATAATAAAATTATTTTGTGAACAGAAGGTCAAATAAAACAATCTACATTGCATTTATTAAATTCATGCTGTTTTTTGGCAGTTGTATTGATTGTGTTAAAGGGAAGGACAGTTCCTTTTTTCCCCTATTTGCCTTTATTTGGGTTCACACCCATATGGCCGATGGGAACTTCTAATAGAAGCAGGGGAAACCTCCCTACCAGAGACCTCTGAGCCCTTGCTGTAAACTAGGATTTGAAAGCAGTAAAAGCAGTTTGGAAGCAACCACTTGCTTTAACTGTGTAAAGCTTGACCTACTGGTGACTCTTATTTCAAAGGTATTTTTTGCCTTGGTGTAACAACATAATGAACTTGGTTTATAGAATGCTTTTATTACTGCTTTTTTCCCTTTCCCCCTTTCCCCCCACCCCCCAAGCTGTGGAGTATTTCTCAAAGCTGCACTGCTAGTTTTTGTTTTTTTGGAGAAAAATGAATAATTTCAGAAGTGACGTGATGGTGGGTGCAGCTGAGCTGTCCTCCTGTTCCTGGCAGCCCTGTACTTTGTTTTTGCCTCTGTCAGCAGATTCACTTTGAATTGAAGAAACAAACCTATGTTGTCACTTCTGCCTTGAGCATTTGCAGCAAGACCCATCCAGCATCTGGGACTGGAGCTGGTACAGGAGCTGCTGGGATGTCCAGCTGCCAAAAATAAAATTCTGTGGCTTCTTACTTATTCTCAAATCTCCCAGAAGTCTGATACAATAGCAAAATACGGAGTATGATTTAAGGGCATCATGTAAAGCAAGAGGCTGTTTTTGCATCACTTTATAGGGAATGATTTGTATTCTGAAACAAATGGTTGCTCTGCTGCAACCAGGAGCCATCCCAGGACCTCCCTTCTTGCAGAAGGAGCTGAGTTTCAGGGGGCTCTGTGAATGTTGGTGAAGTTCTGCTGCTGTTGCTACTGGAGTGATGGGCACCCAGTGAGAAGCAGGACAGGGGAGGCACTTGAATGAGTTTAGTTTATTGTTTTCTCTCTCATTCTGTTTAAACTAATTTTGGCTTCTGACTCCTTTTTCTTATAAACCTTTTAAAACCAAGACCAAATGAATTGGCCTTCATCTTCATTTACCAGTGTACCTCATTTACCCCTTTTTTCCAGCCTTCCCAGTGGGTTTCTCTACCTGTCCTCTCTGCTTTTCCTCCCACCACTGCCAGACCATTTCTGTCACTCTGGCTCTATTTGCCGCAGTAATGCTTTGCTTGGAGGAAAGTCCGAATTAAAATCCTTCCCTCCAGCACGGCCAAGAGTTCCCTTCCCACAACCTGCACCCAGAAATGCCTCTTACCTGTTGCAGAGCCTGGAGAGCAGTGTCAGGGGTGAGTAGAAGGAACAACAGCATGTACCTGCTAACTGCTGCTCTATTTATGTGCTGAGTTAATTGCTCAGAAGCTGTATTACCTGCTCTGTGCCTGCTCCCCAGCTGCTCAAAACCAGTGGTCTGCCCTTTTCTCCCTGCCTTGTTCCACCCCCCCAGCAGTATTTTCATCTGCAGAGTGAACCTTGCCTTGTCCCTTTCTGCAGATAACCTGGGTAACCTTTTTTCCTGCATTGCTTCCTCGTGACTGAAGGTATTTTTTAGTTTGTGGATGGAAGAGGTTAATAATTCACCTGATGGCCTTGATGAAGGAGAGCTGTTTGCAACGAGTGAACCGTAATCACTAGATTAAATCTGAATACATTTCTCCCTTCCCTCGTCAAGAATTTTATGCTGATTTGAGTTTCTGATGTAACAAAGCATGCAAAAGATAGAGGATGAAGGATGCCTTTGCTGAGGTATGGTTTTAATGACACAGTTATTGAGAGCCAGTCCTGCTTTTTTTCAGATCAATAGTTTTCAGAAGCACCCAAATCTGATTGAAATCTCAAAAGCCTGCTATGCTTAGTATCTTGAAAGGCAGATTATTCCAGTAATTATTTCGGTTTTTAATATAATCATAGCAGAATATGTTCCTAGCGATGCCACTTACGTGACCACACAATGAATGTGACAACAAATAAGGAACACAATGGTGTCCATTTCATAGCTTTTAAAAGATGGAAACAGATATCCAAAGTGTTCTTGTACTGGTCTGTTGCAGTAGAGGTAGGCTATGGGCTGCACCAAGTCTTGAGTGCGAGTTTTGGATCAGGTTAGTGCTGATTCCCCCTTTTGAGAGAGGGACTCTCTGGGTGCCTCATGAACCGCACAGGTGGCTGCTGGGTGTGCATGATGATACTGTTTCCACACCCCGTATCTCAAATTTGGGGTTGCACTTGTGGACAGCCTTCCCAGAGGGATCTGCCGAGCCCTGTGCTGCTGGCCCTGCTGCCCTCTCCTGCCAGGCACAGCTCATTCCAAACCACCTCTGCCAGAGTGTTTCTACAGATTTCTACAGTAATTTTGAGGCAGAACGTGTAATTCTAGTATACAGTGGTTGTTTTCGTGGTGGTTGTTTTTACAGTCACAGGATGAAATGGGAAGTTTCTGCTCTGCCTGTTCTTACTCTGTTTCTAGGAAAAGCTCTGGTCAATGATACTGCTACCCTGCTGTGCTTTTGGTCACTGCTTTTCTATTTTGATTGTGTTTCCCTTGCAGTTGTGCCAGGCTGTTCCTCCCTGTTTCAAGGAGGGATGTTCTGGTTGGTTCTTTGGTGAAGGAGTTTCCTTGGTGCCTGCGGGTGCAGCGGTGATGGATGGCACTGACAGAGGGGTGCAAACCCTGCTACCTGTCACCTGGAGCTACAGCCACACATCTGGACCCTGACTGTGCACTGAAACGACATCAGTGGCAAGGCTTTAGTTCCCGTCCCTCTGGATAGGGTTGGCTTCATCCAGGAAGGCTGTGTGGGGATCAAAGGGATACCTTGGGTCTCATTCATCATCACCCTGGGAGGTGCTGAGGTGGATGATTTGGTGTAAAAGAGGCATAAAAGAGAAAGGGGCTCCGGGATTGGCTGCAGGGGAGCAGCAATGGGATGGTGGCACAGGGGAAATCCTTTGCCCAGGTGCCCTGCTGGAATCCTGGGCCTCGAGAGAGGGATGAAGGAAGAGCCCAGGTCCAGGTCAGACCCAAGGACCAAAAGCTCCCAGTCCCTGCATCATCACAGAGCTGGCTTGGTGAGGAACATGATTCTCACGTGGGGCCAGGCTTGGACGAGCTCGAGGAGGCTCAGCACTGCCCAGGAATGCTCAGTGGATGAGCTGGTCTGGCTTTGGGCTGTGATTTGACTCAAAAATAAATGCAATTCATAATTATGTCTGTGGCAGGGAATTTGTACAGCTAAATGACACTTTGCTTTACTCCAAATAACTCATGCATTTGTGTTTCTTAGATCTCCTATATTTGCTGTCAGTAGCTCCCCTCCAAACCAATTGCATTTTTTCATGTTTGAATAGTTCCCACACAACAGAACTAGAACTTTTTGTGGGACATTTCAAATAACAACAAAGAACCCAAATCAAACAAAAAAAAATTAGAGAAAGTGTTGTTTCCATATATAATTTTTAGATTAGTTGACATTTTCAAAATTAATTTCTCTATTTTTAATGTACTTTTCAGTTTGCAGTGTGAGATTTTTAAAACTCAGATCTCTGGTTTGAATATTCTGACAGAGAAGTTAAATGTTAAAAATAAAAGGTTTTTAAAATAATAATAAAAAAGATTTAATGATGCTGTTTTGTACTTTTTCTTGTTTTCTAAGGTTTCTGTAACTATATCTGTAATGATTTCAGAGTAGTAAATGAGACCACCCAAATTTGATTCTCTTTGCTTTTCTATGCTGATATCAGACTTTGACATCGATTTGTGTTTCCAGCTGAAGAGACTCTGCTGCAGCAGCTCCTCTAGCCTGATGACACCTGCTGGAAGCCTGGATCCCACTGGCCCTGTTGGGATGTGGGACAACAGTGAGAGGAGCCCCGTGGAAACAGCTGCTTTTGAACAGCGGGAAATAATTTTTGAGCAAAACCTTTGACTTTTCTATTGGTGCCTGTTTTGTAGGTCCAAAACCTAATCCATTTTCATGTTTTTCCTGATTTATTTGCAAACAGGTTGAGTTAATTTACTCAAAAGCAAGGCATATGGCTTCAAGAACGTCAGTATTTTCTAAGCGAGAAAGATTTTAGCATTATAATAGTTATAATTTCAGGAACATTTCAATTAAGTATGATTACAATCCTTATAAAGTAGAACATTTTCAAAGCATTTTGCTCACATATGACATTCCTCAAAATAAGAGAACAATTTCTTGTGAGAACAGTTTAATGCAGAAACTTCCAGTCATATTTCTTGCTTGCTTGAGGGGTTAAAGTATATTGACAGGAAGCTTTGGGATAACGTGTAGCACTAGTAGAAGCATTTCCTAGCAAATAGTGTAGGCAGTCACATTTAGACATCTAGTAATTTGGTGCTATTTAGTCCCCCTCATTGTACAATATTGATTATATTTTTAAAAACGGATTAAATGAGTATGTGGAAGTCATTTTTATTACAATAGATGCAATTAACTGGCATTTTGCTTGGAGTCTCAGTGGACTTTTACCTCTCCAAATGGCATTTTTGTACCCAGGCTACGGCACAGGAATTCCTACCCTCTGTGACTGTCTTGCTGCTTTTCAGCAGGAGAAAATTCCTTCTCCCCCTTTCCCTGTCTTTTATGCATGTTCTCTCCCTTCTGCTTCTTTATCCTTTGCATATTAGGATAAAGTAAATTGCAGGAATGTGATTTAAACTGCTACAGTGAACAGGTTTTTACTGTAACAGCACAAGATCCTCTCTGTAACCCAGCAGCCCTGCTGTGAACCCATCCATTGTCTGAACTTTACTCTGACCCTTGTGTCATTCCTGGCACACACACACATGTGCTTGGATGCAGCATAAAGGGGAGCCTGTTTGTTGGGACCTCTCCACTCACATCCCGAAGTGAACACTGCACATTTTGGGGTGGAGTGAGATGGGGAGAGCCCCGTCAGTGAATTGCCTGGGGCATTCTCAAGAAAAGGTTAAAAAGTTAAAGCCTTTGGTCAGTGGCAGTATACTTAACCTCTAGAATAGTGCTCTCCAGTGCTCTCCAAGCATCTACCCTTCCCAGCTCAAAAACCATTTGCAGCAATTGATTTTATTTTGCAGTATTTACCCAGCCCTGATGCGCAAACACGCCGAACTCCTACACGTGAATGGAGTAAAGACACGGCTGTGGGATAAAAACAAAGAGAATATAAAGTTATCAATCCTGACACCCAGGGAAAAACCCCATCAGCAAAGGGCTGGATTCCCACCCCCTTAACAGGGATGTAAGCCAGGGAAACCACACCAAAACTCTGTCCAGTCTGAGCGAGGAGCCAGAGCAGGGGCTCAGTGCTGGGATCTGCTCTGCAGTGCCCAGCCATTCCCACTCCAAAAACAACACAATAAAAGAAACACTTTACACACCATGGACTGCAATCAATGGAACATTCAATATTTCCATCACTTCCTTTTTCAAAATGACTGGTGATTCCTTTCCACCTCCATTTGCTGGCTCTGCTCAAAATTAAACGTAGGAAAGAGTCACCAGTAAAAGCCTCTGACTAGTGCAGTCAGAGGAATGTATAAGATGGCTGGGGAGAAAACACACTTTTGTTTAAAATAGAAGAGCTTTGGTGTTATTTTATTTTATTTTATTTTATTTTATTTTATTTTATTTTATTTTATATTGTGATTTTATTTTACCACTTTTCCTTGCTCAGGAAAGGCAGAAAATCATTCCTTTGCAACTTTCCTTTGTGCCTTATGTAATATTTTAAAACTATGAGCACCTGCAGGTAATGAAGGCCAGCTCACTTGTTAAGCTCTGCCCAAGGTGCTCCAGATATGATGCCATGGGAATATTGTAGAGAAACCTGGAGCCACTGAACTGAGGAGGAGGGCAACGTTAGGAAGGAGGACCATCTTCTCTGAGAAGCTGTTTCTGGCCTCTGAAGTGAGGGTTTCCCTTCCTTGGGCTGAATGTCTCATTTTATTATGAGGGAACTCCCTTATTTTGCAACCACATGTAATGTTGCTTCTTTTTTTAGCAGCAAATCGATGCTCAGTTGTATCCATAACTCAAGTGCACTAAACAGCCTGTAGTTGTTTCCACAGTTAAATTCATTAGAATGCCTGTTCTGTTTTCCTTCCTTAAGGAAAATAAGAGAACAAGATGTAATGCTGCAGAGTAGTTTCTCAGTCTCAAAGTTCCCTCTCATGTACCTGTGAGTGACAGTCTGCACTGAGGTGTGGGCACAGCTCGGGTTGTCACTGTATATACAGTGCATGGAAAAACTGTACAGGAAAAAGATACAAATTAATAGGCCTCATGGTCACCACAGACAGGTCTGGGAATATTCACAGTGCTCAGACTTACTTACTGTGATTTCTGTGACTGTTGTTCAAGTCAGCATCCAGTGATGAATGCACAGTCTTTTACTTGGCATGGCAGGCACGGTTCCTGTTCGTTCCTGCAGGCACAGGGTGTAATGCCATTTCATACTTTTATTCCAGCTTGTTCCAACCTATCACATCTGTCTCAGTGGGAAGCTGAGATGGGAGGAACATCCATGAGGAGGTTTAAATGTTGCTTTCTTAGAGTTGTTATCATTTGTCAATCCTGGAGGAGCCATCGCTCCTGTTATCACAGAGATCCTGGGCATGTGGGATCTGGAGACCCTGTGCTTGGTTTGCTATGAGAGTGTCACTGTAATACCCCCTCACTCATTTCCATCACAGCCATGAGGTTGTGCCCCTTGCTTTTTACGTGGACAAATACTGATTGGACAAGGGGAACAGATTTAAACTAAAAGAGATTTAGATTAGATGTTAGGAAGAAGTTCTTTACTCAAAGGGTGGTGAGGCCCTGGCACAGGTTGCCCAGAGAAGTTATGGATGCCCTATCCCTGGAAGTGTCCAAGGCCAGTTTGGATGGAGCTCTGAGCAACCTGGTCTGGTGGAAGGTGTCCCTGCCCATGGCAGGGGAATAGAACAGGATGATCTTTAAGGTGCTTTCCAATCCAAGCCATTCTGTGATTCTATGATATACTGGCACACTAAACAGCTTCTGCCTCTTCTGTTCCTTACTAAAATCATCCTCTCCCATAAAAAAGAAAAAAAAGAGTTGCCTGAAGCAGTCCCTCAACACAGAATTTCTGGGGACAAGGTCAGCTGCTCCTGAATGCTCCATTTTGAGTAGATGGAGACATTCCCACCCACGTAGCTGGTACATGATGACTTGACAGTGTGGGTGCTACCAAAGCAACTGCTCTCTGGTGCCTCCTGTCAGTGGAGTTCCAGGGACAACTTCCCTGAAATCACCGCTGTGAGCTGCTGCTGAATTAACAAGGCTGCCTTGGTGCTGCTTGTGTGGGCAAAGATGTTTGGAAAAACATGGTGATTTCAGGAGATGAATGTTACTGATCCAATCCCATGGACTCTACAGCTGGACGTGGAGCCCTTGGGATGTTCAGCAAGTGCTGCCTCACTCAGCACGGTGCCCTGATGGAGGGGGCACCCACAACCTCAGTGCCCCAAAGGCTGCCCAAACTCCCATCCTGTTATTTCCCTGTCTGCAGCTCAGGGGCTATGTGCTGGAATTTCCATGGAAGTCTTGATTTTATTCATTCTGCAGCCAAAATTAGGCCAGCAGGGCTGCCAAGAGGCACACTTTTTTGTTTGATACGCGGAGAATGCATTTTTAATGCTCTAAGTGCTGTTCTCTGCTATTGGACTCCCATGTGATGCAGAGCTGCAGTCAGAGCCCTGCACTAAAACAACAGAGAAAAATACAGCAAATAATATTTTTTCATTAAAACTGGAAAATGTTACTTTTAACTGGCTGGCTCCTGACCCATCTCAAATCTCAGCTGCCAAGTAGTAACTCTGTCTTGTGAGGTTAGAATCAGGGCAAGAACAATTTTCTAATCAAAACCAATGCTTACCACTGCAGGGAAATTTGTGTGCCTAGACACGGGCACCAACCTTCAGTTAACATTGAGAAACATTATTTTTTTTTCTTTTATTGTGGTCATGCTGTGAACTACTCCCTAATTGTTGAAAAGACTTGTGATTAAATGTGCAGGCTTCAGAAATCTGAATTCCGAACTGGGCAGAACAATTTAGTTATGAAAACCACCTTCTAAACAATTCCAAACTTCCTCCCCACCAATACAGATCTCACTGTGACGTGAATTCAAACATATTTGATTCTTGGACATCTGTGATTCCTTTCAGTAATACAGGCGAGGATAAGATAACAATTGAAAAAAAATGGGTGAGGAGGATTAAAGATTTGTCTGGATGAATATCCACTGTGCTCTAGATGGAGAGATATTCCTACCCCACAAAATAAGCCTTTCTGGGTCATGGATTGTTGCCAATCCTTATGCAGAATCATTAGGAAGCAGGTGGAACATTTAACTTTGCTTTCTTCATGTGATCTGGGAGCTGGGATTGAAGGTATTCGGGTGCTTGAATGAGAAAAAAGAGCAAAATCTCGGGGGTGATTTTGTGTCTTAGCCGCCAGCCCTGCTGCTTCCTACTCAGTCTGTGCTGTGGTTTGTGACCTGGTCACCCTGGTAAGATTTCCCATCCCAGAGATTTTCTGATTGCAAAACCTACCTGGTCACACCTAGAAAGATGAATCATTGCAAAGAATTAGTGAATCACCTGAAATAAAGTCACATAGGATGTTGGCTGGAAACCAATGAGTTAAGTAAACTCTGAGCATTAAAGTGTTCACTTTATTGTGCTTGTTCTCCTCAGCCACGAGCAGGAAGAGGGAGCCAGATCTGACCGTGCCACTGTCATGACACAGCATATTGAAGTGTTCCCTCACTCCTGTCTCACGGTGAGGGCTGGGAGCAGCTCTGCCATGTGGGATCAGTGTGGAGTGCATTTGGTTAACTTGACTGTGTCATTTGGATCTAGATTAGAAACAAGCTCAGGCAATCCCTGCTCTGTCTGGGAGCACTTTCTAATCAGCGAGTTTAGGGCAAGAGACGGTACCAGATGAGCAGCTCTTTTAATGCCTGGTGCATCCTAGAGCATGCAGAAAGCAGGGTACGTGCTTACAAAGATCTGGGCAACTGGTCTCTTTCTGGATTAAAGCAAAAGATGTTTAAGGAGAGAAATGCAGAGGTGTGAAGCCTCTTGAGCTCTGAGGAATTTCTGTTTCAGATTTTCAGAAACTGAGTTTCTTGTGATTTCCATGTGAGGGCATGGTTACAAATCTGTGTTCATTTCAGACAGGAGCCTCTGTGTTACAGAAATCGTACATTTGAAATTCTCCCATCAAGCAAAAGCAATTGGTTTCTTCCCCTGTTTCCTGCTTAGCAGAAGAAACGTACCCTCCCATGGGGATGCATTAGCAGGGAAGAGATTGTACACACAGAGAAGAAATGCTGGAGTCACTCGGGGACAAATGTTGGTCTATTACAGCTGAATAAATCCACAGTAATATAATTTACTCCCTGGGATTTGCATTAGATTTATCCTGACATATATGAGATCGCAGAGCTCTGTGTGCACGGTTCCCCTCTCCCACTGATTAGCACAATGCGATCTGGGTGAGGTCCAGACCACCTTAAGACTCTCTGATGTTTCCCTCAGAAGACCCTTTTTTCAGTGCTTATATCTTTGCTGAGCCTCAGCCGTTTGCAGAGAGATTTTTCTGTGCTGGATCTGTGCCTCAGGCAAACCTACAAACTTTCAAAGTGTCAGTCACAGCAGTGAAGTCAATGCAGCGTAAGAGAACAGGAGAAAAGGAGAGTTGTGTTTCCTACATGAAAATTTGTGGCTTATGTGTGGAGAATCTCAAAGGTTGCTGTGTTTTGGAGCCAGGGCAGGCAGTTCTGCAGGTGGCTGGGTCTAGCAGTGCCTTCTGTTGGATTTTGCTGTTCCATCAATGAAAAATACACCTGAACTTCAGCAATTGAAGTGTTTCTGACACTACCTCACACTGAGTGTGCCCAGGGAGGTCTGTACCTTCCTACCTGAGACATTTCAGTTTAAACATGAGATGAAAACTGCTGTTTTGGCAGTGCCATCACCTTATGGCATGAGTAGTGTGACAGAAATGAGCTGAAGTATTTTCCACTTGCCATTAGAAAAGGTGGAAGAACAGGGCTGAGAAAGTTTCCTGCCCAGAGGAGGTCATCCAGCTGGAGAAGGGACCTCTTAGTGAACGGTACAGAAAAGTTACAGGCAGGTGGAAAACAGCAGTGAGGGTGGGGGCTGTGAAACCAGAACTCTCCACTCCCAGCCCCACTGCACTGGCTGCAAAGCTGGGTTTTCCAATATTAAGGATTTAATTTTAAACAATAAAAAAGAGGGAGAGAGGTGTCATTTGCATTTTAAAAAATCTTTAATGAAAGTATACACCAGAGCGTGAGAGAGGGAAGATATTGCCAATTGCTTCCTTCTGTGTGTGTGTTTAATGGACACCTTGCTGTGTGCCCAAGGTGATTCCAGCACTGCCATCCAGGAAAGGAAATCAGCAGAAATCTTTTCTATTAAAGCTGGAACAGCTTGAGAGCACTTAAGCAACAAAAATAAAAAGGAAAATGAACGGCTGAAAGCTCCATTCACATTAAGGCAAAAGATGGGGGAGAGGCACGAGGGATTTGGCGAATTTGGAAAAAAAGAATTGTGTCCCACTCACACTGCCAGCAGCACAGACCAGTGCTGGGGAGTTGCTGCTCCCACTTGTGACGCCCAAGCCTGAATCCAGAAGGCTTCTTTGGGTAGAATCTTGGGGGAAAACAATCCCCACAGGGCTGTCAGCCTGCATGGTTGGAATTCACACCAATTTTACCTCATGCCAGAAACATACCCAACTTGTGTTCACAGCCCACCATGAGGAGAGTTTCTGTTGTCTGGCCCCACATATGCCTTTTGAAGAAAGAATTGCTGGCAGCAGCTTTTCCAGATTACATTTTCAAGCAAAATGTTGTACATTTAAAATGATCTTTGATAGTAAGATGCACAGTCTCCTCTGTATGATCCTAGTCTCTCTGAACAGGAGTTTTGATGATATTGTATAAAGCAGTCTGAAATAGAAGCAAGCTGCACTCTGGCTCTATTTCAATTAGATGTGGCCTTTGTGTGATACTGAAGTGAGTGTGGAGAGGGGAGAGAATTGTTTAAACTATTTTTTATGCCTATAGGCATCATAGTTACTTTCTTTTTTCTTAGCTGACTGAAAAAAATGCTTAAGTGACCCTGTTTTACTAAAGGTCCCATCAGCTTTCTAAACCCAAGCTTAAGCAGAGCAACTAAATTGTTGATATTTATCTGAGCTTAAAAAACCAGAATCCTTTACAATTCTTGTATCACAGGAACTGAGAGACAGCAAAACCATGGCAGCTCCTTAATTTGGTTTTGCTGATATTCTTGGGCAACAGGTGTGACATCTTGCAAGATGTGCACAGGATCAAAGAAAGATTTTTATTATCAAAACTGAAAGACAAATCTGAAGTTTCTTTACATGATTCATTTCCATTTCAAGTACTCAGGTCTTTTGATGGAGCTGATAGAAAGGGAGAAGAACAGGAATTGCTCTAGATTGAGGATCTGAGTTGGTCTGAAAAAATCCAGAAATGGATCGAGTTACAATTTTCATTTTCTGGAAAATCTCAGGATTGACACATGGGTGTTTTGTCTCTAGAAGTATTTCTTTTATTTTACTGATGTATTTTACTTTCTTCCTGATCAATTTATCCAGTGTTTGAAGCTTTCTAGAGAGAAGAGAGAAAGTCTGGAAGATCTACTCTACTACCACATATGCAGGATAACCTCATGTAACAGTCCAGCCACCTCATACACGGTTTTCTTCTTGAGGTTGGCTTGGCTGGTTGGCTTATTTTATGCTAAAGCTCATGGAAAGCTTGGACAAAGAGAAAGAAACTATCTAAGCTGATGGAAAAGCTGCAGCCTCAAAGGGAGAGAAGGAGAAGGAGTAAGAGAACCAAACCAACCTTCATGTTCCTGCAGGTCTCCTCTCCACACTCATTTTCAGCACTTACACTATTTTTTCCTGTTATGAGCCACCCACTCATCCACGTCCCTGTCATGAAATATTCCAGATCAGCCAGAGCAAGCAGAGCCCTGGCCATTTCCTGCAGGGAGCAGTGGGATGTGCACATTTATGTGTGGGTGTCCTCCTGCTTCATCAAGACAATTATTTCCCATCAGCTGGAGTGAATGGCCAAGTCCCACCCTGACCTGTGGGCAAGGCTGTGACAGCTGTGGAATAACCTGCATCTGGGTGACTTGGGTGAAGCACAAAACCTTTGACCTCTGTCACTGCACCAGCAGGCACAGCCCAGGGTTATTTGCCCCTGGCTGTCCTGCCCATGCTGGTGCAAGAAGCTTTATATACCTTGGGTGGAGCTGACAGGCTCCAGATGGTTGGGATGGTACCTCACAGAAGAGTCAAATCACAATTAAAAAAAGCCACATGAGTGATTTTGAAAGTAATGAGATAATGTTGCCATAGCATGAGAGACCTGGGATCAGAAAAGCAATCACTTGGATAAGTCATTCAACCATTTAACCTTCTTAGCATCTGAGAAATCCCCTGTAATGGACTTGTGGTTATGTAGTACCCCCCTGTATGTGAGGCAGACACTAATATTGTAATTGTTTTATCCCTCTTCATTCTGCTGTCAGTTAACCACTGTTTTCTCTGTTAGATAATAATAAAGCTGCTGTGCATTTTACTGTGTTCTGATATATTGTTTTCTAAATGAGAGGAGATAATTTCAGCTGAATGTCAGGCTCCAATGAAGGAAGAAATGAACACGAAAAGCAAGTACCTATTGAAAGAATGGTGCCAAAATCAGAATTTATAAGTGCACATTGCATGTCCATTTTTCACCAGTGTTTTGTACAGTCACGGAGAATTATGTATAAATTTTCACAGCTCCATTGGCTTTAATAGCACTGCACTTGCAACTGGCAAAGGGTTGAAACCCTTTGGAATGAATGTTATTTAAAAATGGCTGTGAACATTAAGAAACTGCATTATTCAGAGAGCTATAGATAACTCTACAGGGGCTTTAAAAAATGAAGAAAACCAAATTCTCTGATTTGAATCAATTGCTTATTGTTTGTTTACCTCTTCAAGAAATGGCTGTTTTCAGATTTGAAATATAAATCTTAATGTGGCATATGTAAACTAAGGTAAACATCTAAAGGGAAAGGAGAACAGCTTGTGGTTGAACACAAGAAATAAAACAAATTTAAAATCTAGCATCTTATTTTCTATAATGTATTTCTGCCCTTCATGCACATTGTAATCTGTTCTGGGGTTGAGTGCTCTGGCTGAGCGCTCAGATAGCCACAGAAGGGAGTACTTCACCATGGTATAGTCCAGAATCTGTATTCTGAGATGTATTTAAGGAGTTTAGGTTAGGGCCACAGGCTTGATTTGTCTCCAAAATACTCTCCTCTGAAGCCATTTCCTCAACCAGTGTGGCAGTCACACCTGATGGATGGCTGTCTTCAGACAGGATCAAGAGCTTTAAAAGCTAAATAGGATGTCTACTGGAAAATATACTCAACAAAAGCAGCAATTTGTCTCTGGAACAATTTGGTGTTTGCTGTGGAGTCCACTTTGTCCTGGAAATCAGAGTAAAAGAGAGTAAAGGAAGCCAGAGAGCGACTCACCATCAGGAGTTGTAGTGAGAGGACAGGGAGTAATGGGTTGAAAGTGAAAAAAAAGGGAAATTTAGGTTCAATATACAGAAAAAAATCTTTACTGTGAGGGTAGTGAGGCCCTGGCACAGGTTACTCAGAGTAGTTATGGTGCCCCATCCCAGGAAGTGTTTAGGGCCAGGTTAGATGGGGCTTGGAGCAACCTGGTCTAGTGGAAGGTGTCCCTGCCCATGGCAGGGGGTTTGATCTTTAAGGTCTCTTCCAACCAAACCATTCTGTGATGCTAATAATAGATGAGAGGTTTCCTTTGTATGTGTAGACATATGATAGAGCTCAAACTGTTTGCTTGAAATGCAGGAAATAGCAACATACAGTGAAGGAGTTCAGCAGAAAGTTACAAAAATGTAACTAAATTTTCAAAAAAGGGTCATGGACAGTGAATCTTTACCATCTTATGGAGAGAAACTGGAAAATAGCCTGAACCCAAAGAAGTCTGAGACGGTGATGTGTGAGTCACAGGAACCCAACCACAAGCCCGAGAGATAGAAAGTGAGCTCAGATTTTCAGCCATCCTCTCCAGGCAGGAATGACTCAGGCAAAGAGACATTTGATGATGCTCGTTCAAGAGGGGAACTGGAAAATTTGCAGCAGGAGAAGAGCAGCCAGCCTGTGAGCTGGGTGCCTGTGTGGAGTGCTGGGGGAGCTCAGCCCAGGGCTGCTCAATAAGGGAAGGTCCACAGAGATGTCTGAGGGCAGAGTTCTGGTTGCTTGAACCTCTGCCGTGCCTTCACTGGGAGGGCTGGGATAAAATCCTCATCCAGATGTAACTTGTGTTGCTCTGGCCCTCCAACAGTGCCACTTACCCTACTGTGTAAATAAAAAAAAGAGCATTCTTGAGTTGTCTTATTACTTGATCTGTTTTCTCTGCTCTAGATATTTTGCTGTTGACTTTAGAGCTGATTCACTTTGTGGATATCTCAGCTTTGGCACTGGAAATGCACCATGAGAGACCAGAGGGGCACTGGAGCACCTGGCTCTGGAGTTGCACCTGCGGCAGCACCTCAGCAATGGGAAACTGCTGCTGCTTTGACTCCAGGCCTGACACCCTGCCTGGTGCTGCACAGAGGAGGCTAGGGGTGAATGTGTGATATGAGTGCAGGAACTGTTAGATCCATTCTTTAGGAAAGACTGTAATAGAGGCGGGTGCTTTGGGAAAATAAATGTTTGGAGACCCACGCCAGCGCTGAGAGCTCTCGCTGCCCTCGCTTCCCCACAGGCTGAACACCTCTCTGCCAGCGTGGGGATGGGACTAAAAGGAGAGCTCTAGGCTAAAGGAGTCACATGTGGCTCCCCACGGAGGTTTAGAAGCATCCTCTGCTATTTGAAAAGGCAAAGTCACAAACACCCAGTGCACCAGGGTGCAGCAGGGAATGTATCTCTCTCTCCGGTTCTGTTAGAATCCCATACTATGAGGCTGGGTGGGGAGGGCTCTTCAAGGGCTTCAAATGAAACAAAACCCTCTTTCTCAGTCCACTGTTTGCTCTTAGTGCTCCGTAGTTGCTGGTCCAGTCTCACCTCTGAAGGCAGGAACTTTCTCTTCCCCTTCTTCAGAGGCGTTAGGTCCGAACAGGACTGTAGCCATGTCGATGTGTAACCATTGAGATCACTTGTTAACACATGAAGCAAATGCTTCAAGCCTAACCCTTTCAAAATTCCACCCTTCCCATGTTAAAGGCCTTTTAAAGTTTTCCTTTTCCTTTCTCCCCCACCCCCCGCCACTTTCTCTCTTTGTAAGTGCTTCAGCTGTGCTATATTGCATAACTCTTGATATCCTTTTCAAATGTTAAAAGCCACCAGGGGAAGCGATGCCACTGAGTTTTGGGGCTGGGTGGAGAATTAGATTCTGAATTAGGCGATCCCTGGGCTGGGAGGTTGATGTCCGATCCCAGGCTGTCCACAGAGAGAGATGCTCTCTCTCTTGGTCTGTGAACCCCGACATCCTGGTGCTGTAGGAGCTGAGGCATTTTCTGCTCCACATCTGCTCCTTCCTCCCCTTTGACAAGGACACATTAAACAGAGCTGGATGGGCTAAGAATGGTCTCAGAAATCAGTGGTTTTCCTCATATACAAGCAAAACAACCATAAAAAGTGTAATTTCCTATGTATGCTGTCCTTACCTCTTTGGAATTTTTTATGAGATTCCAGGCTCTGAGTCTGGATGAAGATTTCCTCCCACAGAAAATTTAAAGATAAATGATTTGATTATAGAATCACGAATTCTTATTTAGTGTGAATATCCTCCTGAAATAGAAAAGAGAATTATAAAACCTTTTGTCTTACAAAATGAAGCTCTTTCCCCAAAAGAAGAAAGTCTCAGGACTGGTTTTTAAGTATGTCATGGAAAACATGGGAAATGCATGCAGGAAAATGTAAAATATCTGAAATATGAGCATTTTTGAATGCCCTGAAAATACTCAAGGCTGGTTTTGTGACATTTTCAGTTGGAAGGTGATATTTTCCTAGTGCTTTCACAGGACATTTTCTAACCTGTTTATGTGTCAGCATGCCTATTTGACCAGAGCACAAATTCAAAGAAATATCAAGCAAAAGTAAAGCCTCCATGAGTTTAATATATATTTAAAAATAAAGGGAAAGAGCCATAACTGCAAAGTAAAAGAAAGAAAATTTTGCAGTTTCAGAGTATTGTAAGATTAAGATGGGGTTTAGCACTTTAGGTAGCATCTAAGTGATTAATACACCAAATATAAAATGTGGGCTATTTTAGAGGCAACCTGAAGGCTTGCTGGTGACAGTTTCTTTCAGTCTCTTGAATAACAGCATCTCCCCAGTTCAGCTCCTTTGCTAATATTGCCCAAATATATTAAGCTTTATCAGCCAGACCTCTGCTTTTCTACCCCCAAAGCTCTGCTCTTCCTCCGCTGTGCACACACAGCCTCTCCCCCACTCCCTTCCCCGCAAGGGAGACTTAAACAATCTGTATTTCCCTTTTCCACGAGGGAGCTCCACTGCTGTGCTCAGCCCGCTAAAGGGGGCAGTTTGTCGTGACATTTTCCCTGGAAATTCCCGTTGTCAGACGGAGGTATCACGGAGAATCGTTCCCTCTCCGAGGCTCCAATAGCTGCTGCTAAACTGTGAGACCTCTGCAGCATCTCTGACCTATGCCAAGCACAGGCATCTCCCATTAAATTAATGCCCAGGATTTGTTTAATCATGTTAACAAACCCATGGAGTCTGACTGCTCAGTTCAGTGAGGACACGGAGCTGCATCCAGCTGCATCCCCATCACTCCTCGGGTTATATTCCAAGACTGATTAAAGTATTTGTTTAAGAGGACTCAGCTCAGACAATAAACAGGGCTTTTAGTGACATAAATCATTAAAATCTGGACAAGATAGAGGCCTGTCAAGGCTGATTAATTTTTTAAAAATCCGGTTGAAGTGATTCCTGAATATATAGCCTGCAATTTTGTTGTCTTTAACTGAATAACCAGTATGCAAAATATGTGTTTATTTCTCAGAACATCTTGAGGACAAATTGCATCATAATGTACTTTTTTATTGTCATTTTCAGCATAGTTTTCTAAGAAACTGTCTAAAAATCATCGTTTTATCCACCAGCTCCCCACACCCCCTTCTGGGCTAAAATAACAGTCTTTTTACAATGCACATCATTCACTGAAAACCAGCTCGGGGCAAGAAGGGAGAAAATATACTGTATCTATTATCTTTGAAGGAGAATTTTAGGTAGAAAGCAGTTAATTGCTCACACAGTTATTCAACAGAAGGGGAGAAATTCTTCATACTAATTGTTGGATCTTTTTTATTTGTTTGAATTTAATTGCTGGATTTTTTACTAAGCAGTGAGAGCCAGATCTTTGCTTTTCTGTATTGCTCATATAAAGAAGCCTGACACAGCCTGCCACTAAGATGAAGTACGTGACTGTCATTGCTTTAAGCAGTGAGCAACAGCACAGAGTTTACCATTCCTAAACTGAAGCTCCGTGATTTCTCTTTAAAGGTGTAGGATCCGTGACAGATCCAGCAGGATCTTGCCTAAGCTGTGGTGATACAGAGAAATCAGAGCCTGTTGGTAGGCAGAATGTATGTGTGAGGTTGTAATCAAATATTCAGCGCTGCCAATAATGAGTGATGCCAATGATGGCAATGATGTAACTGAAGTGACAGTGTAGAAATGAGTCCCATGATCTTACACATACAAATTAAAGCTAGGCTGCATCCTAACAACTTTCATGAAGTTGCTTTGATGCATATTTTATTTTTTCCACTAAA